>NC_087260.1:19324700-19924700 GCF_037042905.1 Lytechinus pictus
ACTTAATGGAATCAAATGGTCGTTTAATTCCTGTCTAGTGGCTTTAATGAGTTCTGTCTGGCTATAAAAAAAGAGTTAATTAGACCATTATACTCTAACCATGTAAGCGGTCATCAAGAAAATGCAAAATCTTTTTGTGAAAAGTCTGTTTGTAATTGCTGTTTCAGCGAGCATAAATGGCACATGTTTCGAAGCATGTGATATATCTTGCTTATTTGATTTTTTAAATTTTTTTGTCTTTATGGAATGACACGTGCAATTTCACTTCAAATGAATAGTTCATTAAGCTCCAAAGCAGCTAACTGGTAGCGTAGGAGGGAATGATGATTAAAGGAGAATCATTTTAGAAGCACTTTGCGGCAAAGAAGAAGCTTCTCAAATTGCTTTTTCATTTTTTAATTTCTCTTGATTAAGTTAGATTGAATGATTATGATATTAACGATTGTTATTTCCATCTAGAAACAAACTATTCCAAGGCACACTACTACTGTTAATATTGCCTCGGCATTAGCTTCAGCTGCTGCTTTCAGTAAATGCAATGCATTTATGTAATTAATCCTGCCATGTCATATTACGATGAAGGCTAATTTATAAAGAAGTATTGTAATTACATGTTTGAATTTATTGCTATTTTGTGTTATTCCATGTAGACACCAGCCAATGTGGAGAACCTCTCGACGGAATTTTCAATTCTTTTAAGTGATCCCCATGCATTGGCTGGTGCTCAATTTTACATTTCTTTTGTAATGTTTCTATTGCTGTCATGTTTTCTTGCCTGGAAATGAAATAAATAAAATAAAAAAAATAAAATGTTCCCATTTACCTCACCTGGGTTGAGAGCAGCACAATATGGGTGAATTTCTTGCTGAAGAAAACACACCATGGCTGGGTTTCTGGATTTGAACCCACAACCCATTGAGTGAAATACGAGAGTCAAGACCACCAGACCATGGTGCACCCTTATCAGGTCAAAAAATGAATAAATATGGGGGGGGGGGGTACTTTTCACAACTTACTGCCTAAATCTGCAACATGGGATAAGCTTTAACATTGTGCTGAATGTGGATTTTTCATGGCTCCTTTTTTAGTTTCCAGGGCTAAATTACCCCAGCCACCGTGTATTCCCCCCCCCCTCCAACCCTTGTACTCGATTGACGACATTCTTTTTTGATGTGCTTATGTCAAGTTAGTGAGGTAGGATCCTCCCCTTACATAGCACCTATCTAATTTTGCAAGTTGGAATATATTCTTGCCACTTTATATAAAAATCATAGTCGATATATTAAGTGTTTAATTGGATATTCCTATGAATTGTTTGTTTGAGAAAAAATAGGTAGTTGAATATCAACAGGAATGATTGAAACAAAAGAAAATGAAAAAAAATCAAATAATAATATACAAAAAGATAATGTGATAGGGGAGACTGTTAGTAGGGGGGGGGGGTTCTCATGACATTTTTTAGGAAAATGAAGACAATGCAAACTTAAACTACAAACATATTTAAAACAAAAGCATTCCAACTTCAAGAGAAGTTCCAAACTACCTCTTTCATCAGAAGTCGAGAAAAGGAAAAAAGTGGAAGCAAGTACTCTTCGATCACCATTTGCTTGATTGCACAGTGTATTTCTATACAGCGTATTCTGTACAGCGTAAACATGCAGCGTCAATTACAATCGATCGATCCATCAGTCTACTTAATATGCGTCTTTTATTTATTCTCTTGTTCCCTTACCTTATTATATCAGTTATTTGTTTAATGTAGTGTGAAATTGTGTGTACAGGCAGCCAAGTGTCTATGAATAATATTGCTCTTGTAAAAGTACTTGAAAGGGCATAGTCTCGAGCACATTTGGAATAGATAGAGTTGATTTAACCACACAAATTCAATAATTTATCATTAGTAGGTGATATTCTTTGTGTACCCTTCTGCGTCATTTACTCTAGAAAGAAAAATTTATTGAAACTACTTTCCCTGTAAAAAGTTTGGTGTTGTCTAGACTTGGATATCGCATTTTAAACCATGATTTTAATTTGGCCTCGTATATATACCCATGCCACATGTGTGTGTTTTCATCTTCATTGTATAGAATAAAGATTTTGACTGACAAAGTAATTTAAATTTGATAACAAAGGCGATCATTTTTGTAATCAACATTTAGATTCAAGTGACACTGATGATAATAGGATATTTCTAATACACAATGTGTTGGCCACACTTTATCATTCTGGATCAAAATTGTAAAATGTCAGATTTGACTGATTTTGCGCATTTCGTAAACCATGCCCACAAATTGTATTCTTTTTTATGATGTAACTGCTTCGCATTAATCCTGAGAGACTGGTCGACCGGCACCATGCATTAATCAAACACTTTCTCTTTCAAATTGATAAAACTTCATTTACGCTGCATAAACGCTGTTAATCTTTTTTGAAGCAACACTTTTGAAGGCGGTCACGCAGTTATTAGTTAAACCAATATACAATCATCGACTCTACATGTAGTTTTCAGACTGACTGGCTTAAACAGCATTGCTTGATATTTTTCAAACAGTTTTTACAGATTAAATACTGCACAGTTTTCCATGGATTTCACTGCTAGTTCTATTGATGTATCCTCATTCTTCTGTTCCTAGGATTCACTGTTTAGTTACTTGTTTCTTTAATTTCACAACTTTTTTTTTGTATATCCAAGGAAAAAGTGAATGACCAAAAAGCCTTTCATGGTAATGACTAAGCGTTGGTGATGCAAGATCATGTTGACCTGAAATAGAATGTGGACCCAATCGACTAATTTCTGGGTCAATCTGACCCAGATTTACCAGGGAAAAGGTCTTGAACTAAGAAAAGGCAGAGGGGGGAGGAATCAAGCAGTAAAGCTGCTGAAAATTCTTATGTAAATAAATATCAATGGAATAGATACGTTTCCAATGCACATAGCTGCTGAAAATTCTATGGAGATGAACATCAGTGGAATAGGTAGTACGTCTTCAATTCACGATGGGTTCATTCTGTGGTCTTTCTATTTCCATAATAAGTGTTTTTTCCTGATGTTTCGGACTGTGGGATTCATTGTAAATGATAGCAGGTATAATGGTATCTTTTCAATGTAAATGAATATTAAGAAAATAGAAATGCTTCCACTACACATAGCTGCTGAAAATTCGATGGAAACGAACATCAGTGGCATTGATATATTTTCATTTCACATTAGGTTCATTTTATGGTCATTCCATTTCCATAATCACTACCTTTCCTGATGTTTCAGTCTGTGGGATTCATCGTAAATAATAGCAGGATTATGATATCTAATTCAATATTTTCCCTCAAGCTTTTCTTGATTCAATTAATTTTAAAAGTTGGAAAGCATCGTTTCAAAGTAACATTCCAAACTTGTTTTTAAGTATGTTATCATGCAAAGTAGACTCTCACTTCTTCGCTTTGGTAGAAGTACCGATAAAGAACAAATTGGCCGTAAAAGCATCTTTTACTACATGTATGGCTATCCGACACAATTTTCTCTAATATGGTGAAAAAGATATATTTTGTTCAGTTTGTTGACTTCCATAAAAATGTTTGACAGAGTGGAAGTATATTCATCATTGTACGTCATGTATAAAGACCAGAGTTACTTTCTTAGAAATTCTTTTGTAGAATTGCATTTAAGATTGCAACTTTCAATCCTTTTGCGTCATAGACTGACATAATTTACATTTGTTCGGAAATATGAATGACTTGATTTCGTGAGTAGAAAAACAGATCAATTTTGGCCCTGTGGCAGATCGAAAGTAGCCATGAATAAAACATCGGACACGATTCAAATGGGCTTCTTGAAGGGATGTCGAAAGGCAAAAAAAATTTGCTTTTGATGGAATGAGATATATTTTTATCATCTTTTCCTATTGTATGATAACAAATATTTAAAGGGCTTAGACAAAATGGAAGTCATTTATTGAAGCTAAGTTCGAGTTCTGGTATAAAAATCTGATTTGGATAGGAAATAGGCAAAAGCAATCCTAAAGTGTTTATCATACGCTATAATATAATGCATATTTTAACAACAAAATTTAATTAGTAGGCCTATAATAAAAACAACCAGGCTTGCTTGAAATTATTTTGATTTCATTACACCATACAGGAAAAAACATGTGGGACTATACTATGATTGAATGTGCATTTTTTTCATTAATTTTTCTGATCTTTATTTTCTTATTTTTCTATTAAATATTTTCCTTAAAAATTAATTATATTTATAGGTTTTATAATTCTGCATAATATTTGTTCAATTCTGTAAACATTTTTTTGTTGTTGTTACCAGTACCAGAATGTATCTTTAACTATCTAAAGAAGCAAAAAAATAATTGAGGTTTGCATTAGGAGGAGAGATAGAGAGCATCAAGCGGACACAGTAGTTGCATGAGCTGGTGCAGTCAGCTTGCGACAACACAGATAAGGTTCCATGACATTTGCTCTGGCGACAATTTATCTGATGGAAAATCTACATATTAAGCCAAACATCTAAAACTAAATAAACCACAACCCTTATCTTTACATTATTCTGAAACAAAAACCCTATTACAATCCTAACTCTAACCCTATGCCTTCTGAGATATTTAGTCTGGAGCAAATGTCGCCGGAGCAAATGTCGTGTCACCCACAGATATATATTTTAGAATTCATTATGGTATAGTGCTACATTTGAAATTCTAACATGGGCTATAAAAATATTTCTGGTTATGGTATTGAATTTCGGAATTAACTTTCTCAAAATGATTGGTAAATGTTGATTACGATACATAAAGAATCAATGAATGCTGCAAGATTTTGAAATCATTCAGTATTATACCTGCACTTTCCTGTAGTTCACATGAATGCTCTCAGAAGTTCATATATGAAATATTTTTTTTATCTTAAACATATTTCCAATGTTGAAAACACTCACACACTCACACACCCACTACTCCCTATCCCAGCATTTAAAAAAATATTGCATATAGAATGCAAGTTAGAAGCAGGTGCTCTCATTGTTGCTCTTCGCGCTATGTTTCTGAATTTCATTCATATCATTCTTGCGTACTATCACTTCAGTATTGATTTTTAAGTGGAAGGTAATATGGATTTCTTGCATCCAGGCTCATATTACTTAAATCATATTTGGGGTCTTGACAATATACAGTGCATCCCACAAAAAATGAAACCAAGGTTTAGCGATGATTTATCATAAATCAATCACAAATACAATAGATAAATGACCTATCATTGTAAAGCTTAGAATGTCCTCTTTCAGCTGGTATAACATGCAAGATTTTTCATCCACGCATGAGTGAGTAAAAACAATTTGAAGAAAGGATAGCAAAAAGTCATTTGGCATGGGGGTATTACAATTTCAAACAGAAAATCACATGCCTAAAGAGTTAAATTCCTGCTCTTTAATTTGATAGCTAAATCGCAGAAAAATGGTCAAGAAATAACACAGTTATGTTTCTTCGAAATAATGCTTGTATTTCCATAATTCCATGAAACATACATGTTTTCACCGGTTTCCCGCCGAAGCTATCGCACAGTTAACAAAATACTTTCTGCATGGCTGATCGTCAACAAAACGGAGTGTCGAGTAAGTCTAAAAGCTATCCTGTAAAACCTCTTCAATTTATAAAAATTATTGGAATTTAAGCCTTATTTCAAATAAACAGAACTTTGTTATTTCTTGACCGTTTCCTGTAATTAAGGTATCAAATTAAAGAGCTGATATTGAACTTTAAAAAAAATGTCTTTTTGAAACTCAGATACTGCCCACCAAGTGACTTTTTAGTTTCCTTTCTTCAAATTGTTTTTGCTCACTCACACATGAATGAGGAATAATTTAAGTTATTTCAAATGAAAGAGGGGACCCTAAGCTTTACAATAGGATAGGTCATTTGTCTATTGTATTTGCGATTAAGGCATGATAAATCATCTATAAATATCGGTTTCGTTTTTTATGGGACGCACTGTATTCCTTGTCTCGCAATGCTTTAAAATCAATGGCAAATTTCAATCTTTTGACATCCTGCTCTTCACTTGATCAATTGCGGTGTTATATTGTATTTTTGCATTCATAATTGATATTTTTATGGAAGAGTTTCATATCATCCAAAACTCTGTTGCTGTCGGCATACGTGGAAATCGGTAAGAATTGAGAACAAGTTGAAGATTTTCCACTCACAGTATTTATTACTAAAATAGCACCACCTAGTTTTGGTGATACTGTACATCTGGGTAGTTATGCCATTCCTTTGTTTGCATTTGTATTCTTTCTTCATACTGCATGTGTTTTGTGGTAGTTGTCTTGTATGCCGTAATTTAAAGCCGTAGGACTTCCATCTGAAGCCATAAACTCACTTGTCACCATGGAAACATGATCAATCATTTATGTCGTAGGTTATCATTCACCCCACCCAACTATATAAGTTACACCCACATTCACTTTTGACATTATATGTAAAATTGCTCAAGTAAACATACTTAAAGATATGATCAAGGAGAGATGCAGATTACAAAGTTTATGTGAAATTGTTTCTAGGCAACATAATGAGAAAACACAATTATAATCAATTTACACAGATAGTTTTATGACTATGTGAATGACACTTTTTGCATTTCACCTTACTATTTTTTATCTTATTTTGTGGTTTGTTATGGACAACTTTAGGCTTGTGACACATGAGTGTGCCAGTCTCATTTGGCAGTGATGTTGTTTATGTGCTTTTATCCATCTTGTGCATGCGCGTCACAGCACATTTTGCCAATAAACGTTCTCTAAGGATTTACGCTTTTCTGATTTTGAGCAAAGGAGAGAGAGAGAGACAGGGGGAATAGAGACAGAGGATTAAGGGAGTGTGTGAGAGAGATAGAGAGAGGGGAATAGAGAGGAAAAAAGAAAGAGAGAGAGTATATGATAACAGGGCCAGAATAGATTTAGCAAACTGAGATCGAGACTATTATTTTTCCATTCATTTATGCTGTCACATGACCCTCCCATTGACTAGACTGTGACTGAATACGACTCCTCTACGTCACTGCATCACTCCCTCTTTCCTTCTTCCCCATTCTCTGTCACCTTCTCTCCGTCTCTGGCAGTCCATCTCTCTCTATTCCCTCATCTCTTGCTCTCATGCATGAATGCAGATGCAATTAAGGTCCCACCGCCACGCTGCCGACGACGTCAACGTGCGTTGCTCGCAGCTTGCTATAGCTAGAGGAGCCGTCAGCTTCCCTATCAGTCAGCTGTATACCAGCCAGTCTTCTGCAAATGACACTGGATTATTATTACTATGTTTAGCATCTGACGGGGAAACACGCTGACAGCTACCGGCTCTGTCAGTCAGAGAGCTTCAAATCCAGCATTGAGCAAGAGTTCTATTTCTTCTTGCTGTTTCATTAATAGATTCCATCTATAGTTCTCTGCAGAAGTATTCCTAAACCAATGGCATCAAGTACTGGACAGTATAATTTCTTCGCTATTCCTTCAAGAACGCAACACTCTCTTGCAACTATTTAACAGCATAGAAGCCAAATTGCTCTTCATTCGCCACTTCGTTCACTAGATCATTTGTTGTGCTATTCTTCTGTCAATTGTGCGATAGAGCCAGTCTTCGTTCACTATATCATCCGTACTAGTCTCCTGTTGATTGGGCGATAGACCCAATCTTCTCACTGGAGTTCGGGGCCCGTATATAACCTCTCCGTGGAGGAAGCGGATTCGGCAGAATGTTTTTTTGACAAGAACCTCTGATGTCAATATTCTCGTTGAGTAACTTGCATAATAGGTGACATGGTAAACCACTCTCTTTTTGTACAATTACAGTTTTATTTAATGTTAGTCCTTGGTTAAAGTTTAGTCTATTAGCATAGACCCTTATGAACTTACAATTTATATATTTCAAAATGTGAGAGCACAGAAATATGGCTGATAGCTTCAGTTTTATGCATTAATATACTTGCAGAAAGATACCATCTTATGTCTTGATTGATTTAAAGCCATTCAAAATTTAAGTAAGGAGGATGTTTACTTCTGTTGGATGATCTCACTGTTTTCTATAAATATACTGCTAATGATGTGATAGCACTTTGTGATATAACCATTCTATCATTGACCAAAACTAATACTTTGCAAATATTACTGCTTTTAAAACCATCAGAGTTTAGTATGTCAACCAAATCTTGGTTTCTATTTTTTCAAGTACCATTCTCCTTATTAAGAGTAAAACAAGGTTGTTAATGTGTTATCTGATAAAATAGTCATTATGTAATAGTGATTTAGAATGCAGTTATTCTCACAGAATTCAATTCGATTCTATTCAATTTTGGTTGATTAAAAATAAGACATATAGAATGCTGTAGTCCATAGGCTAATAGTGCAAAATTAAAATAGAATATGCTACACTTGCAGAGATAGTAATTATCAGTTCTTCTATATTAAGTTGGTTTTTGTGACTAGAATTGTAAGTAAGATTTTATGTAAAAAAAAACTAGCTTGAGGATGCAATTATATGATTTTTTAATGAAGAATTTCTGAACTTAGTTAGCAACCAAAAATGAAAAAAGTTCCTTTGTTTCATTCACATTTTTAGATAATGTAATATTAAAGTAATTGCCGCATAATTAGACATAAAACATAATATTTTGCAGTATTGTTCCAATATCCTTGTTAACACAAAATTTGATATCCTCCTTTGCCAAACACAATATCCTGTGATAGTCGACAAAAGTAGACTGATTGAATGCTGTTACCTATTCGGGAACTCTACCAGCAATTCTTTTAAAAATAACACTTGCTTTCCAGCTGTTTGAGGATATACAATCTGTTTGAAAATGAGCTCTACACCAAAGATTTGAGTTCATATTCAAAAATCTTTTTGTCAGTTATTTCTAGCCACAAAATTTGGAGATTCACAATGGTGTAATCCCATTTTTATTATTAGTCATTTCTGAGTATAATTTACTCTAATATAAGACTAGGTATATCAGTTGCACCCACAGTGATTTAAGCTATTTTTTTTTTAGAATTGGTAAGAAAATTGTATCTATTGATTCAGTTTTCTGTTGATTCAATTCCATTATAGTTTTTTCTTTATCAGTATGAATTCTCATAGACGATAAAATCAGTAATGATATAGATGTATAAAAACATTTAGATCCAAATTTAGAAAGACGTTATTTTCTTACAGGTTCCTTCAGTCAAATCTAAAAAGTAGAAAGCTATTACATATTGCGGATGCAGAGATTTGAATAGAAACATAACAAAGACACCCATCCTTCTTACAAGAAAAAAAAATAAACCACATAAAAATGTAAATATACAAAAATTTGGTTCTATCTGTTGCAAACAGCCTAATGGTTTCTTTCCAATATAAAATCTATATGAAAAAAATAGATAGTTGTTGAATATATTGCTTTCCAGGGAAGATCAATATAATAGTTGTAGCTCACAATGTCATTTATAAACAGGCATTTATGATTTGACAAACATTAAAATCTTTCTCCATTAGATTTGCTTCTGACAATTGGCTGGGAATTGAGTGACCGGAATGAAAACACCTTTAAATTGATGGCAAATGAAAGTCTAGTTGATTATTCTCTAGGCAGATTGGAATGCGTTCATTTTATGTCAAGGATTTGTATCCATTTAAAATGCATGGGAGTCATGAAAAAATAGAGATAGTTCAGGCAAGAAAAATTTCACAAAACATAAACAGATTTCATCTTCATCAAAATGTGATTTTGTATCAGATGGATAGTTTCAAGTCAAGACTTTGGGGATTATTACTACTTAATCATATGAATAGTACTTTTAATGTCTAATGAGAACATAGTAAAATATGAATTTAATGAAAATTACAAAAATGTAGACTTCGCAATGCTTGTGTTTTGAATTCATCTTATTGTTATCTTCATTGAAAGTACAGAGTTGCATTGAATCAATTTTCTATTGAATTTGCTACCAATCATCAACTACATAAAAAAGAACATGAAATTCCAGCAATTTTGAAACAAACTATGGTTTCACCTCCAGCGTAAAACCTGTATTTTGATACAGCAAATATGTAATTTCTATCCTGTTATTATTTTCTTTCACTTTTCACCTTGCGAATGAAATATTAAGAACAAAAGGGATAATTATCCTGTTGTTATCTTCTTTCTCTTGTTACTTAAGAAAATACAGAAATAACACAACCTTGCAGTGATTTAACGAGTGATTCATTGACGATCCTCCTACTGAAAAAAGTGTTGTTAATGCCTACTGGGTACCGTATTCATAGAGCCCACGCACCAATTGACCATTGTAAACTCCTCTCTCTCTCTCCGTTTCTCTCTCTCTCTCCCATTCTCTCTCTCCGTTTTTCTCCGCATCATGCCCCACAGACAAGAATCAATCAGTGCGTTACGTAGAAGCAAATGGATTCCACGCAAGGATTGACGGAATAGTTTGACAGAATAAAGGCGTTAACGAGATTGTGAGCCACCTTATTAAACCTGTGAGAGTGCGTGGAAGCGTTCCGTCCGCTCACGTCACCACCTCGTCAACGCTTCACTTAGACTTCGGTGAGAATGGGAAGTGGAAATAACTTGTATATTTCCATGGAAACCGGTAAATGAAGTGAGGGGACTTTCATCGGTTGTTTCTAGTGACCGACACTCATGCATTTCTATCTGGTCGTCATTCAAACCAACAGATTTCTCTGCAGAATCACGTTTGTATCGTTTGTCTCAAGAATACAAGAAGTCCATAGATTTGAATTCTCAATCAAAAAGGAAGATACTGTCAATGTGATATGACTAAAATTCGTTAGTGAGCAGACTAAACTACAGAGATTGTTTCTTGTCCAGCTCTAAATTTCTCAAGCGGTTTTTGACTTGATTACAAGAAATTTACTGTCATTTTGTTTTGACAACTTTTTCTTCAGTGAGCATCATTTGCATGTAACCTGTAATCTTTAGAAGCTGTTTTTCGGAAATGTAACTGTTCTTTACATCAACATTTTTGTAGTGAAATTCACATTCGCTTGTTGATTTCATTCTTTGCTGCTTTGGGAAGTTGTATGACTTTATCTGAACTGCAACAACTGTACTTCTAATTTTTGAAGACGTCAAACGCCATGAACGAAATTAGCAACGAAAACCTTTCAAGCGAGAGCAGCACAGATATGGTAAGAAATTTTCTTTTTTTTTCCTTAAAAAAGTTTGGTTATCATCTATGGTAATATGTAAAGAACTTATTTTTTCTTTTCTCTCTGTTTTACTCCCACTTTCTCTTTTTTTCCCTTTTAATGTCATAGTTGCATAAACATTTGTGCTCAAATGTTAGTGAACTCCACCACAAAATGCACTCCTTCATGTTAAGTGTTGTTTGTAGACAACAACACTGCAATGTTCGGCGAGCCCAGAGACACAAACTTTATTTAATGTAATATTTTATCACCTGACTTCACAATTAATATCTATAACGTGTCAGAACTTGGAACACTTAAGATATGTTTATCTGTGGTGGCCTATTGCTGCTCAATAACAATTTGCATTTATACTCAATTATATGTGGTAATTCATACATGTATGTGTATGTATACATTAAGACGGCATGAAAGCTGTACTAGAACTACTACTACTGCTGCTGCTACTACTACTTCTACTACTACTACTACTACTACTACTACTTCTACTACTACTACTACTACTACTACTACTACTACTACTACTACTACTACTTCTACTACTACTACTACTACTACTACTACTACTACTACTACTACTACTACTACTAGTGCTACTGCTAATACCACTACTACTACTACTACTACTGCTACTACTACTACTACTACTACTACTACTACTACTACTACGCCTTCTACTACTTCTATCTCTCCTCATACAATAGACCAGTTCTTTCACTGTTACTATAACCATCTCCAAGTAATCCACAATTTTAGTTCATCTTTAGTAGATCTCAAAATAGTCTGATTGTCTAGATTTTATGTATTTGGATAAGATCAGTGATCTGTAGCCAAACCTTTCTTTCTAATTTGAGTCTTTAAATGACCCCAAAGATAACATATAACCATATCGGCCCCTTTTCTGAAGTCGGGTTTAACTTAAACTCAAGTTTAAAGTTGTGGTTTAAGTATGGATAGCCAATTGTTACATAAATCACTAACAGTAGAGCTATAATATTTCACCTCATTTGGCTCTCAAATCATTCATAATTGTGTAGGAAGTATGATTAGATGTTTGTCTTCACCATCGATGAATCGGGAAAGAGCACAGGAAACATAAGAAACATACAACTTAATAAAAATTTTGACACTTTTGGCTTCCCATAATTTTAGCACAGAGTTAGACCACGGTCTAAGTTAAACCCGACTTCAGAATACGGGTCATCGGGTTCTGGAGGTCGTAACTATCATTACCACTAAAGGCCTGTTGGCGATAAACTCAACATTCACTGTATCAGCTGTACATCATAACTGTATGCAAAACACACACTTCTCCTTGTACCTAATTTGACGGAATTCCACAAATGCACGGTCCTGTCATAGCGTAGTTGTATGTTGTATATATTTTCTTCCTCACCATGCCCCCTACCACACGTGGTGATAGCGTGTGAATGGCATACTGCTGATCATCACTGGCTGCATATAACGCATAAGTAACGTCTGAAAAGCCTTTTATAAAAAAGTTATATTGTATTATGCTTCACACATTCCATTTGTATACATGTATATGCACTTGTGAGGTAGGGCAGCTATAATGTAACAAAATTGTACTTTATAATGCATCTATAGCCATTATTAGAAAGGAATGATCAATTTTTTTCTTTAATTTTGCAGTAGGAGTAAACTATGAATCTCTCCTCTCATTTCCCTGCTCTATCTCCTTCTCTCTTTCCTTCTTTCTCTCTCTTCTCCATCCCTCCCTCCCTTCCTTCCTCCCCTCCTATTTCTCTCATCTCTATCTGATATGATATTTCATTCATACTCTACCATTCCGACAATGAGTCGTGTCACCTACTTTCCCCGTCTCAATTAAGTTAAGCCTGAATTTAATAAAGCGCAACCTAAAAAAAACATTTGTCCGTCTGCGTACATTTCTTATCCCGATCGCAGCGAATCAGTGCCCTTGCATGTCTGGGGGCAGTTTTCTGAGATCGCTTGATCAAGGTAGACAAGTAGAATATGACACAAGATGACGTATCTTGTCCTATATTTTGAGGGAAAGAAATATTGGAATCCTGCTAAGCTGATGAAGTTCTATTGATGCAAAGTGAATTTGGCACATTGACCGACTTATCATTTCATACTTATTTCTTTTATTATTGCAGTTTGTTTGATTTTTTCTTCTTTTTTTACCAATACTAGAAAAAGAAATGTAAACTGTGCTCCACGGGTGCTTTGAGTTAATTTTTTTTTAAGGAGAAACAAAATTTTCACAATATCTTAAATTTTCTTGACTATTCAAATTGAAACGAGTTCTGTGAGTTACTTACCTAGATAGCACAATATTTATTGACTGTATCTCACCTCTGGAGGATGAAATACCTTTAGAATATTACTCTACTAATCTCCCTTGGGCATTGTTTCTTTACAACTTCCGCTGTATTTGTATGGAGCACATAATTGAGAAGAAATAATCATTGTGCATCCCACGCACTCATTAAAGTGATCATTTCACTTTGTTCTAATTAAAAAAATTCTCATTTTGGTTCTTGAAAATGGGCTTAACATTAGGCTTATAGTGTAAAAATACCATCCCAAAAGTTTCAAAGTATTATATCCACAGGATCAATTTTAAAACCTTAAAGATGTAAACCAAAGTTTGAAAATAATTGGGAGTTGGTTTCAATGACTATGTGTATACAGTGAACCTGTGCACCACAACACACGAACTCTAGATGGACACAGCATGGCCAACATACAGTGTGTACTAGGTATACACTGAAAGTTCAGTGCAGCTAATAGCGTGTGTGTGTAAATAGGAGATACACACAACAGAAGGCAGTCAAAATAGCCAACGGACTTTTTGAATTGGAGTAAACTGGTCATAAGCTTAACCTGTCTACTAGACGGTTCTCAAAATCAAGCTAATAAATTGCTACTTGTATCTAAATTAGAGTTTTTCATTCTATATTGTGGTTTGTTTCAGGGTTTTTTAGGACAAATACATGCACTCATACACATGTTTTGTCTCAGTTTGAGAATTTTTTAAATCAGCTGCTCACAAAGTTAAACGATCCCTTTAACAAGATGTGGATGATTGTCTCTCTAAACACTTCAGGGAGGATAAGACACTGATATGAATTAAAAACACCCTCGTAAAGCAGTTAAGTTTGCACGAAATCCATCAAATTACAGATATATTCTTTTATTTAATTTTTTAAACAAGTGCTCACATAGTTACCAAGAATGCATATACAAGCATTTCCATTTGAATGTAGGATAAATCTTGACTAAATAACTTGCTCAGTGGCATTGGGCGTCTTGGCTGGGGATTGAACCCTTGACTTTCATGATCGTGTCTAGTCAGGGTCCTTAGATCACTGGGCCATGGCACTTAGAGTTATCATTGAATTGTATCTTTTAAAGTTCTTTAATACACCTCAACAATAACATTCTTAATTATGGGTATCTGGTGAGATTCCATGGTATTTGCTCTGGCGACAATTTCTCCACTGCAAATATTTAACATGCAAATGGAATGACCAACTTCAACCCTGGATTTAACACTTTACCTTATTCTTAACCTAACCCGAAACCCAACATAAAAACCCCCATTGTAACCCTAACCCTACATCTTGGATGAAATTAAGCCCGGAGCATTTGTCGTAGGAGCAAATGTCGTTTCACCAACTGATGAATGTAATCTATGCTCATACTATGAAAGCAAACATGAAATTAACATGAATATGGAATCAGGACTATGGCTTAATGAGATTTTCTCGCTGCTTGAAAGAGATTAGTTTATAATGGAGAGGGGATGATCGAACATTAAACATTAAAGATGATAATTGATTTGTGATCGTACTTGGAGGCTGTTATTGGCAAATAACCGTCTTGAAGCAGTTTGAGAAATTTGCTAATGCAGTACCAAGATGCTTTTTGTAGCCTTTAGACAAAGCCCTGTGTCTGATATGACACAATAATTTATAATAATAATAATAACAATAATGATAATAATACTCAATTTTTTATAAAGCGCAAATATTACAGTTGAGTCTCTTAGCGCTCCAAAAAAGTAGTATGAGAAAGGAAGAGAGAGAGAGAGAGAGAAAGAAAAGATAAACAATCATATTGAACCAAAATACGTCATTATACATATTTGAGATTGAATTTTGGAGAATTTCGAGACATGTAATTCAGAAACTGAGTGACTAGTAAGAAA
The DNA here is from genome assembly GCF_037042905.1 of Lytechinus pictus. Classification (NCBI taxonomy): domain Eukaryota; kingdom Metazoa; phylum Echinodermata; class Echinoidea; order Temnopleuroida; family Toxopneustidae; genus Lytechinus; species Lytechinus pictus. The sequence continues at coordinate 19,340,109 of NC_087260.1, forward strand.
AGAATGGTCACTCAAACCCGGGTGAACGAGCCATCCACTGGTGACTGTAGTCGCTCGATCTCGCATTCACTTGGGTTTCATCAGCCCTCTTCTTCGACCACTAATGATGTTTCAGCCACTCCTTGACGAAGAAGTTATTACCAAGTCATGATGCCTTGTCAAAAAGCTAATGCTTTTCACAGTAGTAAGTAAGTGAGCTCCCTGGTGAATTCCCATCAACTAGCTCTTCTGCCAGCAGTTACTGGCATCACTTTGTTGTGACGTCATAACAAATAAAAAAAGTAATACTTACTTTGTTACATCACAATTAGTATATACGTAGTATGTACCAATTATATACTAATTAGTATGATACATCATATGGGAATTACTGCCAGGTGGTTAATACAATGACCTTTTCACATTGCATGTCCCTCCTGGGGTCTTTGACAAATAAATTTACCCTACGCTGAGAAACTGTTGTTTAATAATTCACTTGTTTTGACACTTCGCTGTGCAGTTTATGTTGTCAACAAGTTGTCTTTATAAGTTTTGGAACAGTATTCAACAGTGTCGAGTTACCCTTGACTTCACCCATGATGCAAGGCAGGGAATAATTTTCCTGGTATTGCATCGCAATTTGCTCCACATTTTTTAAAAGACTGCTACGCCTAAAATCTTTTGTATAGCATATTTTTACATAGGACTGCTCATTACTTAGTTGAGAGCTTTTCTCTTATTACCAAAAATGCTATTCAAATTTGTAAAGCAAAATTATTCCCTGCAATGTACACCCATTTCAATCATAATCCATGATTAATATATGAAAGTTGTAAAGGAGAAAGAGAGAGAGAGAGGGGGGGGGGAACAGAGAGGATAAGCATGAAAGAAGAAATATGGGTTGTAGAGTTGCCATTGATTTCATATTGATTGAATCAAAATGATAGATCTTAAAAAGAAGGGCCCAAAATCATTTTTTTTTCCTTTCCGCCTAATAACATACAGGGGGGGGGGGGGGGAATCAGGCATTTTCAGGTCCCCTTCTGAATGATTTGACAAGCAGTTCGGAGTACAAATACCCTTTCCAATCATAAAAGCATTTGATTGCCTGAAGAAAATTACAATAAAAAAATAAAAGAAAGGTTGTCACTCCGAATGGACACAGCCAAACCATTAGAAATCATTGTGACTTGCCGCAATATACCCCACTCCATTCACTCACTGCAATCTGCACCTAATAACATGCAATGAAAGATAAAACCTTAATGAGTTTTCTGGCTTTCTAACGAGATTTAGCGATATATCTTTTGTTATAGTTGGGATGGTTAATGAGGAAAACTCTGTTGAATGAAACATTCATGTGGATTCAAGAAAAAAAGCCTTAATTGGTTTTCGGGCTGAATTAGAAACGGTAGATTTGCAGATTCTGAACGCGAGAGAAGAAAGGATGTTATGATTTTGCAGAATTGGTTCAGATATTTTAAGGTCGGAAACAGGAAATATTAAAGAATGAGTCAGAGTACTTGCAGTAAACACTGATTTCAAAAGAAAGTTGGTAAAACCATGGACATTAAAGATGGATGTAGGGTACTTATTATCTTGTAAATTCATTTTTTTAAGTATTGACAGTCTCAACTGTGACTAGATTTTTTTCATGATTTCTTATTTTAAATGATGTGCAATATAAACCCACATGATTGACCCTATACCAAAAATTGCGCTGAAAAAATATTTTCTTTTCTTTTTTTCTGTTTTCTTTTTTTTCTTTTTTCCTGTTTTCTTTTCTTTTTTCTTTCTTTTTTCTTTTCTTGTTCTTGAATAGAGTGATTACTTAGCGTAACTCAATAACCTCTCTAGAATTAGTCATTTTGACCAGTATTTTGTACATTTTTATCAGCCTTGTAGTCATGCCCATTTGCCTTCATAAACTAGCCAATTTTAGAGTGTAGACCAATACAGTGAAGAACCTTGCTGTTTGAAAAAAAAAATCTCCTACATTCAAAGAACCCCTCCCCCCTCCTGACATTATGAACTACATCCTGACCCCTTTGCATTGCTTCCCTTCCTATTAAAAGGGGGTTTTCCCTTTTGTAATCCCAAACCAAATATTTCAAATTGGAAATATATCAGCTTTCAGAATCAATACATTTTGCTCGCCTACTACCACTATAATTTTCTAATCTGTATTCGTGCTCATGATGTTGAAAATCAAGATGTATTTAAAAAAATCTTGATGGATATCGCATTTCTTTTTTCAAAATGAGCCGCTTTAATGAATGTTTAAGAAAACCTGCTATATAACAAATGTATCTTGGTTATTTCACTATATTTTAGTTTTATTTTGTTTTTAATTTTTGACACCCCCACCCCCTCACTGTTTGGGGGGATTACATTGTTTATAAAACATACCTAACCATGTCAACTCGCTTTTTCTTTTAACAGCTTTTGGAATTTCAACAAGGCAAAAAATCTTATTTTTATTTTCAGGGGCTACTTTTCACAATTACCTACTGCCTAAATCTGCAACATTGACAGTGAATGGGGATTTACTGGGGCTTGTTTTGTATTTACCAGGGCTCTTTTGAGCATTTTGAGGTCAAAATCGCCGAGCTCCCATGCAATCTTCCTCTGATTTCAATGAGTTATGCAGTCCCCGTTAGCTCACATATTTATTTATTCATTCAGTGAATTGTTATTATTTTATTTATTTTATTTATTTATTTTTTTTTTTTTGGGGGGGGGGGGTTTGTTCATCGTAATTTCATTTTTTTGCATATCAAACTGTAGACTAGCTTTTTATAGCTCTCCTTGCACATTTTGAATTTTTGTATGATTATCTCCTGTTTTTGTCTGACAGTGAATGAAACAAGAAATATATTTGTCAAAATAGATTTCTTAAAAGCTCTTCTATAGCTTCAACAACTTTAATTCAGCCCCTCATTGTCTGAGTATGAGAATATAATCACAAGATGATTAATCAGAGGAGAAAATTTTTAATATCACTCTCTCTCAAAAAGAAAAAGAAAAATCAGACTGGATTTTTTTTTCTTCATGTAAACCGGAGGGATTTAGACCAGTCTGATGAATCCCATGTTGCTTATATGAATTCTGATTCCTTCTGGAAGATGGAATGATGTTGTAAAAGGAGAATGGTATCTTTATTTTTTGTTTATTTTCATGTTATGTTTTTAATTTCTTGTGAAAATAATTTTGGAGACTCACTCTGTATTCAGTTTCTGCATTAAAGCATATCTTCAGCTGCATGGTAACCCCCCCCCCTTCCCTCCCGAAAAGTGCATGTCCCTTTTCCGTTTCATGATATTAATACATAGTATGTACACTGTATGTCCCAAAACCAATGTGGTGTGAAGAATATGAACTAAACATGTGCTTTATTGAATAAATTCATATGTTTTTTTTACTGAATTTAATTTGATTGGGTGCCCTATCTGATTGGCCAATCAAATAGAATACACGTATCTGCATATTTGTCTTGTTTATAGTAAATACCTTCTAAAGCATGGAATTTGCTGAAAATTCAGGATGTAATCTTTGTCGATAGCTTTCTAATATCCAATTACTGAATACTGTATGTAAAGCAAGTGCTCAAAAAGTAATTTTAATTTAAGGTAAAACATTACTGAGAGATATTTATCAAATCCAAACAGCCAAAAAAGTGTCATATTATAGTTCTAATGGGTAAGAAATTAATTCAATGACTTCTCTCTTTTTGTCTCGCCTTCATAGCACAGCGTGACTACAGGCGCCAATTTTCCGCTGGCGACGGCGGCAGCATCAACATCAAATCTTAACCTAAGGTTAAGGTTTTGAAATGACATCATAACTTAGAAAGTATATGGACCTCGTTCATGAAACTTGGACATAAGGGTAATCAAGTATTACTGAACATCCTGCCTTTGTTTCAGGTCACATGACCAAGGTCAAAGGTAATTTAGGGTCAATGAACTTAGACCATGTTGGGGAAATCAATATCGAAATCTTAATCTCAGGTTAAGTTTTTGAAATGTCATCATAACTTACACTACAGACCATGTAACAAAGTTTTAGCCAGGCTTTAGCTATCTCATATTCTTTCATTAGTACATGTTCACAACTGTTCACTCTGACCTTATATCGTACTTTATAAGTAACTTCATAAAGATATATTTGACTACTCCTCCACTTCCTTGCCGGTTATGTCCACTCTCTTTATACTCTCCCATCCACTCTCTTCATTTCCATACTTTCTTTATACACTCCCACGCACCTTCATCATTCCTCTTTTCCTCATTCATTATCCCATAAGGTCACCTAACCCTACAAAAAAACTTCATCAAAACGCATAATGGCCAATATGTTATTACAGAGATGATATAACCTTCTTCCATATCATGCATGCGCAACGATCCCAACACAACCAACCTCACGTATCCTGTGCAATTAAAATGAAATTAACACCTTTTCCTGTGGTTGGCTGGACCGCCTTGAAGTCTCCCCTTGCGGATGATTGCCTCCATATAACACCAATATCTTGCAACAATGGCAGTCGATCGGGACTATTTAGCCCTAATGAGAACATGACGGACATATTCACATTTCGATGAGATGGTGATGATGACAGTATTTTTTTTCTGTGAAATGCATCTTGAAGAGTGCAAGGGACCCTGGTATCTTAAGAAGAATATGAGCTGCATTTCATGGCCTTAGATGCTTTCATTGTGTACATGTACGTGTAATATCATGCTAAAATAACTTATGATATTCTGTCTGTACTATTGAAAAGTAAATTTAACTTAAAAATATGCCAATGATTTAAGATTTAAAAGCACAATAAAAACACAGTCAGGCACTCTAGAATTGTGGGAAAAGAAGTGACTAGAATCACCCCCCCCCCCCGTTATAAACTTCAATGTTGAATTAAAACATAACCCTGCCGTGGGCTAAATTTAAATTAAAAAAGTGCCCCTTTAGTTGTAAGTGGGATTCATTAAAAAAAATTGTACTTGGAATGAACTGAATTAGAAAATATATCCTTATTCGTAATAATTTTGCCCCAGTTTGCCAGTATGAGTTTTTGAACCATGATGGTATTCCATGTAGGCTGACATGGAATGAGTCAGAGTGAACATTTATTTTCTCCCATATCAAAATGATGGATGGCACCCAAGCACGATCTGCAGTTTAATTAGCCTAATTACAGTCTACCTCTGGTGTGAAAACACCATAGATTGAGACTTTAATCTTGCTAATTCCCCTGCCATCTCTTCCCTCAAATTCCCCTCACGAGGGCCTTTACGAATCGAAGGTGCATTAACAAAATTAAAAATTCCTACCCGTCAAGGCAGGAATTAGGTATTAGTTATAACAAGATCCTAATGCGCTGGACATAATTGGCAAGCGGAGGGAGGTCCTGACTGGGGAATTGACTTGTCTCCTGTGCGCTGCGTGGGGTATAGGCTTTTTGGTGAAGCTGTATATGCAGTTCTGTAGACCTTCATATCGGCAAATGCATTTTGAGGAAATGCAACAACTTTATATTTCAAGAGAGGACAAGGATATTTATGAAGGAATTATACTGGAATACTGTCTTTTGCTTTGTGATTTTAATGCCTTAAAGTAAGTATTTGGTCAATTAAAGCCAGGGTGAAATACATTTAGCACATGGGTGCTCTGCTGAGTGCAGAGGGGATACAGTGCTGAAGCTGGGCCTTTAGTTTTAGTCCTTTGGAAGCGCATAGGTCCCTTTTCTAATAATGTGATATGTGTTATATAAGAACTTTGCCTTATTATTATTATTAATAACTTAATCTTTGTCTTATAGTTTTTTTATGAGTTAGATTGATGTCTCTAAAAATCCTAGATTTTATCACTAATCACTTTCATTAATTTGTTGTAAAATGATGAAAGTTTATCTCCTCACTTCTCTTTTATGACTGCACTCGCAAATAACTTCCTGAACTTATTTCTTTATCTTCCAGGTAGTAAACAATAAATCATATTCTGCCTGGAAACAAATAATTTATTTTTAGTATAATTGCAATAAGCATTTCTTTGATCAGACTTTTTTTTTTTATCTGGGCAATTTAACCTACTGTAAATCAGGTGTTGTACGCGTATCTAGGATTTTGATGACAGGCAAAAAAAAATTTATGGCAAAGACAGCTGCGATTAAGTATATATCTTATACATGCAGTCATGTTTGTGTGCTTAACAAACCTTATAAAAGTGGAGCATATGGCATTGTTTTGTTTTGTTCCATCATCTTCCACCAGACATTTTGAATTTTTATGACAAATGTCAATTTCAATTCTTTCCAAATAGCGAAACTCCTAAGTTTTTATGTGAAGTAATGGATTGGTAGAGCCTTTGGCGAAAAAGGAATTTACTGTCCTGTTTACGCCGTAAACCGCTTGCTGCCTGTGATAAATGCGGTGAAACGTTCCATCACTCATTCCTTCATAAAAAAGCAGGAGACGTCGATTCCATAAAACCCACAAAGTAACTATAACACAGCAGTCGTGCCATACCTAGATGTACTTTTTACTGTGTAAACCGGCATTTATTACCCAATATTCTATGTGGCAATTCTCTATCAGATTCCAATTACCATACAGATTGATTTGTGAGGACTGTTGCTAGGATCTGTTCTTGCGAAGCACTTAGAGGTGGCGATAAATTTTACGAAGAGGCAAGTTCATCGATGCTGATGCTTGCAAAAAACAGTGTCTATTTCTTCAGCACATAGGCACGTATACCATAAGATGTATATTTAAATATGGAGTCTTGTGATAGGCATTCCTCCATCTTATCCCTGGAGATGCGATCCGGAGGACACCAAATAGCAACGGATGATGCACCTGTCTCTCCATGTCCACCACAAACGGTCCTTCTTTTTAGAACGGATGGAATTGGATTTGGGGAATTTGTTTTAGTTGTCAATCGAGAGTCATATAATGAACTCCTAGCATGCTTAAGTTGCTCTATAGTACCAAATGATATCCTGAGTAAGATAGAGTAGCTATTTTTTTACTTTTATTAGCATTGTAAGCATCGATAGAATTCCTAATCTACATCTATTACGGGTAAGACGTCATCAGCTGCATGTCTGATATGGTCACCATTAATTTGCATAATAAAGAAGAAAATATTGTATGCGTGCTAAGCATTCTAGTTAAAAGTTCAAGTGATCATTCCACTTTGACATATTTACCATCAAATAGTTTGATAATTTGATCAAAGTAATAGGAAAACAGATAAGAAACATAACAACAACATAATTTTTATGTGTACAAACACATCATGGTCATTTTGTCCCACTCCGTTTGTAACCACAGCTCGAGTTTATCTTTCAGGATCAAGGTGATACGACCGTTAAGTTTTGAGGACATTTGAATCTATTTTTGTCATGCAGTTCATGGAAGACTGTTATCCCTTTTATTCGAGAGGTGGTTTAATTACGTATCCACTCTTGATCCGTGGTTCATGTAAGGTAACGATGTCGTCATGGTTTCAGGGAAGTGTCACCAAATCTTTATCAGATTGACAGTTGATCTCTTGACTATTACTGTGCTAAGTGCCAGGTGTCTTTTCCTGCAAGCGTTTTCAATTTTCCCTATGCCCTGTGCCGTTGGTTAAGAGAGAAAGATACGTGGGATACACAATGGCAAGTGTCTCTTTAAACAGGCTTAATTGGGGTTTTGTTATCCAATTGAATTTCACGTTGTCGTATATAAGCATTGGATATCGTGAAAACGTCATCTGTTGGGGATGTGGTTTCAGATCATCTCAGCGTGTCCGTTAATTATACGATACGGTCGTTAATTATACAGTACTGAGATCAGGCGGAGGTGGCCTTAGGCGCGTGCCAGGTCATGGTTTACTGATTCTGGTACATAAATATTAATCTTGATGGCATTTCAAGACATTTGTTTTCCAAGATACAAACAAATAATTGATGAGAGAGAGCGAGGGGGAGGGGGGAGAGGGGAGAGAGGGGAGAAAGAGATGGAATGGAAGGAGGGGGGGGGAAGAAATAGAGAGAGAGGGGGGAGAGGAGGAGAGAAAGACAGAGGGATTCAGACAGAGAAAGAGAGGGGTAAAAGAGATGGAAGTGAGAAAGAGTTAAGTGGGGATGGGGTCATGATGCGCTTGAAAGATGGTTTAAGTCATTTTTTATTCCTCACAATAAAAAATGGCAGCATTCTTGTTTTTGAAACATAAAAATTTTTTACTTCCTTTCAGACTTTAGCATAAAAAATAAAAATATAAAAATTCATAACCTGTAAAAGCTCAATTTGTAGGTGAAACTTTTAGACAGCAATAAAAGGTATTGATGGGACTGTAATCATTCAAAGAGGGTGAAAGCAGAGATTAACCTCTTTTCACTGACACACAATTTCACATTGGTTGTGAACTGCCCGTGGTAATCGTTGGGTGTAATTGGGCATCTTGTCAAGAACAGAACAATGATGCATGATTTCTGACCTTTTCATGCTTGCTAAGCTTCCTAAAGAGCTTGCAAAATTATTCAGGATTTTCTTGTAAAATCACGCTCAGAGAAATCATGTATTATTCACTGGTAGAATCATGTCCCGGGTGTCAAAAGCCATGAAGGCATATGAATGTTTTATCTCATGTCGCCTCCAAGTTGATGGAAATCTTCACTGTATCCCTGTTCAGAGCCAAATCTGAGGCCTGAACTTTCCATTATCCCTGTTCAGAGCCAACTGAGGCCTGAACTTCACATCCCTGTTCAGAGCCAAATCTGAGGCCTGAACTTTACATTATCCCTGTTCAGAGCCAAATATGAGGCCTGAACTTTACATTATCCCTGTTTAGAGCCAAGTATAAGGCCCGAACATCGCATTACCCTCGTTCAGAGCAAAATTTAAGGCCCAAGCTGCATATTATCCCTTTTTAGAACCAAATGATTAATCTTTGGGAAGAATTCACATCAGCCCTTTAAAGCTTAGTTCCTGTTGTTGCAGCAACACTTATGTAATGAGAAAGTCTTAAAAATCAAGGTTAATATCACCATATCCTAGATCTAGATCATATTCTTACATGAACCTTTTGGCACATAATATATTTGTTCATTCATGCAGTCACTCTGGTGGTTATTTACTCATTTCCCACAATAATGGTATCATGTTTTTATTTTTCTTCATGCTATTTTTTACCAACTCCCAGTGCATCGGTTGGTTGGGCGGAGGGTCCATCAGGTCACAGTGATTAAGTTTGCTCTCCTCTTCCCTGGCAACCAACTGATGCACTGGGAAAATTGCAATCAAATATTGCATGTACAGTACCTGTATATTTGTTATGTCATTTTATGTAATGATTGATATTGCTTTTGTAATCTTGAATATGTTTGAAGTGCCGAATGAATAATGAATAAATAAATCCTTTAGCTTTTAATACACAAAGTGGATGTAACTGGAGATATGCATCTAAGAGATTAAAGACTAGAATCTGTTGCTCTTAATGTTTTGTAAAGCAACCGAGAAGAGGGTTTAAACCACTTTCATTTTGAAACTTCTTTCATAAATTCTTACTTCTATCATAATTCTTTCAAAAGCTGATATGGTAATTATATACCGAGGTAGTGTATTTGAGAGTGTAATGTTGGATTTCTTTGTCATCAATTGAATTTTAGGAAGCTTTTGTATTGATTGATAACAAATAATGGGGGGGGGGGAGGGATATCTGTGAAGGGTATGCCAGATCCCATTCCTCTTCTTGGCCTATCTGTTTTGCCAACACATGGGGAAATACAAATGATGAAAAGTATTGAATCCAATTATACTATGATAATTGTGGCTCTAGTTGCATTCAGAGTTAAAAAGCACTAATTCATGTTCTATTATATGGCATTATGCCTTCCTTGCTCTAAAGCAGTCATGACCTTTTGCCGTTGATTCTCCAGGGATCTTCCTACTGCTAGTTTAATTACCATCCTTCTTATCAAATCTGCTAATTGCCTTTCATCGCCCACGCTACGGGAGATAAAAAGTGGTAATGTATAATAATAAGGGTGCAATCTCCTTCTTGCGTGGACTTTCTCCCAGTAGGCCTTGGCAAGCAATTAAAGTTATAACGTCCATTGAGAGACAAAAGGATACTGTACTTTCATTGTATTCTTGACTTTTGTCCAGGTTTCTTCTTCATTGTCTTTTTCCTCTTCCCTTTTTCTATTGTGATACTGTTGAAACTTGCGCTGAAATACTTTGGTGTTTATCGATGACTGGGCTAATGAAAATGTCTACGATTAATTACGTTGATTATTGTTTATGATCAGTTGTGAAATTCAGTCCCATGATCAATCGCTAAGCTTTATTGGTGGTGTGAGAGGACCGCACCCTCATTTGTTAAAATACACAAAGGATCTTTGATGTAACCCCGAAAGTGTTTATATAACAAGTAGAATTTATAATACTGTTGGGCATTCAATTAACACCATATATAGTTGGTGCAAAGTGCTTGGTGTGGTCCTTGCATAGCATAGACTGGTGTATACCATCAGGGGATGCCTATATCAGAGTATATCATGAAAAATCTATAATCTACCATTCCTCGTCCATCTTAGATTTTACTACCTTCTTGCACTCTTTTCCTTTGAAAACGCTGCCTATTTACCACTTAAATAACATTTACTCCTGCAATAATTGAATTGGCCATAGTTAATATAGGGTTTAGGGTGAAGGTTATGGTGTTATTTTTAGTTCACTGAAATGTGAGAATTCGGATCTAGGATTAGGGCTATTTTGTTGTTGTTAGGCTTCCAATTGGCCTGAAGTCCACCCCAAAGACAAGTTGATGAGAATAAACAAATGATAAAAATGTGCACAATATGGTACATAAAATAAGAAAGTGATCATAATCCTGTAGATACCACAGGAATTGTCTTTGTATCCTTCCACCTCCCCCCCCCCCCCATCATTTGGCCTACCCAATGTCCCTCCCCCTGGACCAGGAGCATAAGAGTTGCTATCACCCTCAGATATCAATGCATTAAGTAGGTAATTGCACTCAGTACTGCCTGGTCAGCCGCCCAGTCCGATAGTCCACTGATAATGCCAGATTTAGGCCCCTAATCAAGCCAGAGATGCGAGGCTTATGGACTCCTCCCCATATCATATCATATCTTCTTTGGATCTTCTAATGGGATGGGTGTTTTCTTTCAGGGGTCATGCCGCGGTGAGCAGGTGAGATAGTGTGCTGTCATTGGTCATTCACTCTGTGTACTGTTTCTTATAATGATGAGGGATAAATTGCAGATTGGTCCACCTTGGCCTTGTCTTCTTTCCATGTGGTCTCATGCCACATGGTCTGATCTTAGTTTGTTTACTACCAGTTTGTCTACTAACCATTTATTCTAATTGCCATTGAGCCTATGGTCTAACACCACTTAGCCTACGTGTTAGATGGACTGTTTTTTAGTCAAATTCATTATATAAAGTGTAAAATGATTAGTAAACAAATTTTGACCATCTGGGCATTAGATTAAGTGGATATTAGACCAAGTGCAGTGTAGACCAAATGGCAAGACCAAATTGATAGTAGACCAAATGGGTCTTGCCAATGTGGTATTGGGCTATCTACGAAGTAAAACAACTGCTTGTAGATCTAGTAAAAATAAACTCAATGAGGTAAGGCAGTCTCTTTATTGAGGAATACCAAACAGTGTTTGAGCGTACCTGTGTTTTGGGCTCTATGTTTTGCTTTTATGTTTTTACTTTAATACCTTTGACCAACATGTCATATTACCATTGAAAAGATGTGAAGGTCACTAGTGTAGATAAAATGCTTTGCTCATGGGAATAAGTGCATTGGCTTGGATTTGAACCCCAGATCTTCATGTGTCCAGTCAAGCACCTTATAGACCATTCGGCCACACTGTGCAGTCCTGCATCGTGTTTTTGCAGGACTGTGGCTCCTTTACAAATTTCTTTCTTTTTCTGTATAGTTTTCCAAATCTAGAGTCATATCGGTTAGACATGCAATGGTCCAGATGAAGGTATCTAGCTTTCATTTCCCACAGCAACTTAGGCAACATTTTAGGCAACAATTTAGGCAACAATGATTTTGACAGGGTATCCACCCCAATCTTGAACCAGACATCGCGACTTATCAGAAGCCTTGATTCGCTTCCAAGTCATTTTCCAGCATGACAATGACGTTTGAAGGGCTTTGAAGTGGCCCTCGGATGAACCCTGGAAGACAGACAGCATATGGGTTGCAGACTTGCCTATGTGAGTGCCCCTTCTCCCATCCCAACCCTTATTGCGTCAATTATTTTATGAGGATTTCAGAGTAATCCACGCACCTGCCTTTGATCTCGTTTTCTAAATTTGTCGCCAACGTGACCTGTCAATGACTCTTGGATCCCAAATGCCCTTCTATGTTGTGCTATTGTCCCAAAATGTTATTGTTTGCTGATCGGAATGAGGAAAAGGAAATGAAAATTTGGTGGCAAAATGCGGCGGTGCTTTTAGAGGTCGAGGGAGCGCATGCTGTTGATACGCCTTGCTGTTTTTAACGTCCCTATCCCCCAGTAGCCATTCTCGTAATGAAATCCAGAATAAGTATTCCCTAAGTATCATCCTGTCGGGTTTTCTTCCTGAATGTATTCCTCAACCTCATCTACCGGTCGTTTCCAGTATGTTACTTCCAATTTGAATTGATAGCACGATTTTACCAGCTCTAATGGTGCCCCTTGGGGGTCTTACGCTTAATAGTAGTTGCCAGGGAAACTAATTGTAAATGGCATAAATTGGAGTTTGTTGTCTTGGAAAGGATTGGGCGTGTTGGACGATGTACTTCCGAGTGATTTTATATCCTCTTAACTTCATATTTTTCTTTTCATTGTATCTTCTGCATCAATTTGATATTTTTGATGTTATTCTGTAGGCTCTTTCTTCAATTATATTGTCTTTTATTATTAATATCGTTTTTCCCTCCCCTCCTATTTTTTCTTCTTTATCATCTCCTCATCTTTTCTCTTTGTTCAGTTTTCACTCTTTCCTAAGATTCTTCTTTCTCCTCATCCTCCTTTACATATTTCTTCATTTACTGTTTTTCTTTCTCCTGTTTTTCCTCTTCTTCTTCACCTCCTCCTTTCCCTTCAGTTGAGTATCTTTCTATTTGTTATTCATGTTTCTAAATATTTAAATTTCATCACTGAAAGCATTTTTTTCCTTCTAATAAGCCCATGTATGGCTTAACATGGTTTTTAAGTTTTCAACCTTCTACAAAATGTCCGGGTACAAGGTCGTCCTTGACGCATCTCAGACCGTTGAATATTCCTCAAGGTGTATGTTACTCCTAACATCCACCGGCCCACACACTTTTAGGCATCTTATGAATCCTCCATCGATTCATTTACATCCTCACAGTGATCCGTTTAACATTCGGGATTGATCAATTTACATACCCCCTCTGTCCATTGGAATTCCTGATTGGTCAATTTACATGTTTCCGCTAGCCGTTATTTCGCTGACATTTCAAAGACTATTAGGTTTGGTCTCAGGGTGTGTTGGGAAATCTCAGTGATCGTTGACATTTCACTGCAAAAATGCTGGTGTGTAATTTACACCAGCCAGATATCTATATGGCCACCGCAGAGAAGTGTGAAACAAAACTAGTTTAGAATCAAACTGATTTAACATCTTATTTTAAATGCTCCTCCTGAAAAGTCAAACTTTACCTTAACCTTAATCCTAATCCAGCATCGTTCTGGACCACAAACCCTATCACCACCCTAAACCCTCACTTTTATCTACGTAGAAATTAACTAAGGAACAACTGTCGTCAGAGCATATGTTGTGTTCCCAAACCTATTTGGTGTTAGCCCAAAACCAAACTGGTCGATGTTGTTTCAACACTTCTCTTTAGTGGTCTAGCTGTCAGCCTGGTGTTAACTTAACGCCAGTTTTTGTGGTGTTGAAAACAATGTAAAGATATTGTCCTCAGCTTTGCTTTGTTTACATACAATAGATCAACAAGTTTTCAACAGTTTAGAGAAAAAACACAAATTATTCATGAAATCGCTGAGGGTGTGTTAGGTGGCATGTAGTGAGTTCATAGGTAATTAACTAGTTAGCTGCTGGATTACTCCAATCAGGGAATTGTTCTTGAGACAATTCCCTGATCAAATCTTGTAGACTTGGTAAAAATACAGGGGCATCCAGACTTCTTGAAACTTGATGTGTGTTAAATATTTACTTGCTAAAACAATGAGAAGTTAATTTCACGTAAACCCTCTCCCCTTCGGAATTTATAGGGAATGGGGTGTACTGGAGTGAGGATGATTTACTTAAGTTTGCCCTTTAAGATGAAAATTATCATGTGATTTTAGTCTTCAAACAATAAAGTCCACACTATATCCTGGCTGAGAATCACATATTATTGCACTGTGATTTGAATTTTCATATGCTCTCCATAAACAGTACGTGCAGAACTAAACCAACGGATATAGCTAAGATGTTGATATTGAGGTGTCCACAGTCGATCTTGATGTAAATTACGTTTCCTGCGTAGAAAATGGTTCAATAAAGTCGAGGAGTGAGAGGCGATAGGCGTTTCAGGATATCTCAATTACGTGAGACCCAGATCCTAGACGGTAAACTGTGCCTTATTGGAAATTCAAAGGTTATTTGAAGAAATAGAACACTCACAATGAAGGCCCACTTTCGTGCCGAGAGAATCTCGGTGAGCTCTACAGCGCAGAGCTTTGTGACAGGGCAGGAACCATCGCAAGCATGGCTTATTTATATTTCTTGACAAGATATGTAATCAGTAAACTGGGCCGCTACCCAACATTCCTTTCCCATCACTCACGTTCTTCTTCAATATCGTCTCTGGTCCCTCTTCTGTCTTTATGTTCATTATCCTCTTTTCTCTTCTTTCTCTATCTTTCCCATTCTCATCTTTCTAGCTCTTCTTGTTTCTGACTCCCACTGCTTTGTCTCTCTTATACATGGATCTATTATCACACACTTTTTCCCCACTACTTTTCTTTCTTTATTTTCTTGTTTTCTGACTCCCTCCTTCTGTATAGATCTGTCATCCTTTCTTTTTTCCCCCTCCTTTACTCCTTCATTCTTGCTTTCCCTCTCTTCCTCTCCCTTTCTTCCCCTTCTCTTTCTCCTTTTTAACTGTCTGCCCATCCATCTCCTTTCACCGACTCTCACAATCTCAATCACTCACTCCATCGCACCGGTTATTGTCACAGAGTCAATATATCACACCGTTTTCATTCCTATAATGAAACGATATAATTCTCATTCGGCAATATCTCTCTCCACTCCTTGTCGCGCTCTCTGTCTCCTTGGGTAAATGTCAAATCGTGCTCTGCTCGTTCCACAACCCAATAAAAAATGTGACATCTCACCTTTGTTCATGTTTATCGAGTAACTCTTGCATTTTAGCATCTATCATTTGAGCTCTAGAAACAGTAAGGGGTGGAGATTATAGATTATGTAAATAAGAATCTTGTATGAAGAGTGTAGGGGTTGTTTTCATCGCAGTATAATTTTCGTCCATAGAAGGACTTGCTTTTATAAATTGGTGTTGGACGTTTATTGTGAGGGAAGGAACATTTTAGGGAAACTTCTCCCATCTGTTATTGATAGTTGGTGAGTTTATCGATTTTATTTTTTTTCAAATATGATCTACAATGTTTTGTCACCATCACTAACATGATCTTACATCATCATCATCATCTTCATCATTATCATCATCATCATCACCATCATCTAGCATAATCATCACCACCACCACCACCACATACACCTCCACCAACATCATCTTACATCATCATAATTATCATCATCAACATCATCTTCATCATCATCGATGTCATCATCGTCGTCTTCTTCCACTTGTATTATTTAGTACATTCACATCTAACAGAGATCACCAACTCATTCTTGGTTTCTCATCATTCAAATATTTGTTACTCTACTTGGTTTGTACCAGCTGCCTGCTGTTTCTTCCTGGGGAGACATGGAGGTTACCGTTGTGGTCACTATCCGGAGAAGCATTTCTGGAATTTCCCCGGGAGTTGGCCAAAAATGCAGGAGTTCCGTTTGACCTGGCATAGAAAAACAGCAGTGTGCTGTATTTTAGTTTCTAAATTAGCTGAGGTTTAGAAGAGCAAAGTGAAGACTTTTGAATAGGTCTGACGTCTATAAAACACTTGTCCTTTTGATGACTACCTTGGGAATCATTGTCTTACAGAGTTCAGAGTTCAGACTTGCAATGCGGTGTCAGAATCCGAGGGACTGACCGTGTTCTATCATAACGTTTACTTTAGCATTTGTTGCAATGATGATAAATTGAGGTTATAATTTTCTTTACGGAGTATGCGGTTAAATTTCATTTCAGTGTTTGAAAGAATGATCTTGGCCAATCATTGACTCAGTGTTTGTTTCAGTGATGAATTCCTTAGATGGTTGTCTATCAGAGTTCAGGGTTTAGATTTAGTTTACAATTCAATTTTCAATTTAAATTTCATTTCAGTGTTTGAAAGACTTTTCTTTGCCAATCATTATGACCAAGATTTTGTTCCTGTGAGGATAAACTTGAGTTTACGATTTTCTTACAGAGTACCAAGTCTGGACCTTGTATGATCTTACAATTCTGTTATAAATTTGAGGGAATAATTTTGACCAGATATAATGACCAAGCATGTTTTCCAGTTATATGAATACCTTAAGGTGCGATTGTCTTACAGAATTTAGACTTGAGTTTCAGTTAAGTGCAAGAATCTGGGAGAGTGATCTTAGCCAAACCTATAAAACATAATGACCCGTTTGTTGTAGTGACAGTTACTTCTAGGTCATTTGATTCACATTTCTATTAGATATCACAATCTGAGAAAATATCCTTGATGATCGATCATTCGTACTGGTGATGATTACCTTTGGCTACAATTATATGGAGTACGGGGTTTAGATTTATATTGCAATTAGATGTCAGAATCTGACAGAATGACCTCAGCTATAATAATGACCTGGCATTTGTGCCGTTGACAATTGCCGTTGGGTACGATAGTTGTCTTAGAATTACAGAGCGCAAAGTTAATTGATACTGTAACTCATCAGCATCACCGAGAGTGGCCTCGGCCAAATATAATGATGTTTCATGCAGCATTCACTCTAGTGATGATTAATTCTAGGTCCTGATTGTCTTCTAGAGTGCATTGTCTAGATCGAGGGTGTTACGTTGCATTTTGGATATAGGGAGATAGGGTCATGCATTGGTGAAGTGTCATTGCCAGGGTGAGGTTTAAGTTGTTATGTAGTATTGATTTAAGCCATGTTTTAATGATTCTGGTATCAATGCTGGATACCTATGCTAAATTTGCTCTAAGCTAATTAGATCTTGATTTTAGGATTAACTTTTAAATCTCAAGATTTGAATTCAAATCTTTTAGCCTTATATTTAAATCTGCAAGCCATAAATCTGAGTCTAGTACAGTATTTGGCTAGTCTCTATTCAAAGGCGATCTGGATTTTTAATCCTTGGAATTAAGAGTGTGGCACAAAACTACCGACGACCTTGATATTGTGTTTTCCCAAGAAAAGTGCAAGGAAATAACCATAGGCAGGGTTAGAGATTATATACTGTATATTTTAACTCATAGTTAAAGTTTCTCTACCATCAAATAGTGTTGTGCGGGTGGTCTACCTAGTCAGGTGTGGATGCCATATACATTTATGCCTTTAACCGTCCAATCTAATGGGTAATCTAATCAACAAAGCTTGCATAATATTTTGATCCTATGGCTGATTGTTCTGTTTTGTATTGAGATTGAAAATACTATTTGGATCAATATATTCACTCTAAAACACTTTGTGGCGATTTTGAATTACTAGCAAGACATTGTCCCTGGGATAGTAATTTGATTCTGTGATAGTGGTTTATTATTAATTCAGTCTTTGCGGCTTCTAGCTTATTTACTGCAATTCGATAACCTGCAGATTTGTGACAATCAACTTTATGGTTTGAATATCTGTAGGGGGAGAAATCTGCTGAATAACCCTGAGAATGGAAAAAATGGGCGAAGTCAACGTTAAACCTTCATGGAGTCATTTTAAAAACATCTAATACAATTAACTATAATGCATCACGATTTTAGTACTTGTTCCCGATTCAATAGCCCCACTTGGATATGTACATGTATTTCCACCATACTAGTGGTTTCCAAGACAACCACTTGGTAATACGGTCATCGATGGAGAAGTCTTGAATTTGAAGAGTCCTTTGATATGGAGACGTCTCAATTGTTTCCTTTCACTTTTGATGTTATGCACTTAATTGTGAAACGATGGTTTCGAAAATAGAAAGTCTTAAACCATTGTAAATTCACCCTGTGATGACGTATGGCATCATTTTTTTTCCTCAATTTTATTTGATTTTGACCGGCATGCAGTGTCTATATATTTTTGTTGCTGTCATGTGATGTGTTTATAAACACAACAAAATGGAGGGGTTTTTAATGGTGACACCACATTTGCTCCGGTATTAATATCTCAGAGGGCATAGGGTAAGAGTTAGGATTGTAATAGATTTTTTGTTTCAGGATGATGTAAAGATAAGGATTAGGGTTTATTTAGTTATGGGGGGGGGGCTAGGTTTTATGTTTGGCTTAACATGTAGATTTTCCAACGGAGCAATTGTCGTCAGAGCAATTGTCATGGAACCTTCTGTAATAGTTGATATGATTAAAACTGGAGAATGTTCTGAAGTGGATGATTTGACGAATGGTTGAGTTTGGATATAGATGATTTTGAAAAATGAATATTTTGTGTAGGTGTGAATGAACAGTGCTGTGGCGCCATTCCTGTATATTACTTTTCTTTCATTAGATTGAAACATGTATTTTTTTCTTCACTTTTTACAATTTTGAGTTGTTATCCTTGTTTTTCGTTTCACTTCACCCAAGTCTTCCAAAGTGTCAAGTTTGTTTTTACTATTGCGCTCTGAGAATTGATTACACAATCCAAATGTTGGTTGATATGTGAAAACGAACTGTCGGTATTAAAAATTCCCTATCAGTTTCCCTTGCAATTCTGTTGTAACCAAACATCTGGTTCATGCTTTAACTAACAGTTAGTTAAAATGTCGTTTTGAAATTGTAAGGTTTTGATGACGAATGAATAATTGATCACGATTTGGCCTAATTCTTGTATAGCATCGTTTCATACTATA
Source organism: Lytechinus pictus (assembly GCF_037042905.1). Taxonomy (NCBI): domain Eukaryota; kingdom Metazoa; phylum Echinodermata; class Echinoidea; order Temnopleuroida; family Toxopneustidae; genus Lytechinus; species Lytechinus pictus. The sequence continues at coordinate 19,359,303 of NC_087260.1, forward strand.
TATTAATCTCTACATTTATTAAATCGTACTTGGCCTGTATTCATAAAACTTTAATAATAATACATAGTTTGATGGATAATGAGTAGACTTAGGGATGTTTACTGCCAAATCAAGAAAACACATTTTTCTCATCTACATGTAACATCAATATGTCATGCTGATTCTCCGACTTCCCTTTACAAATAGTTGTCTGCCTTATATGGTAACGACATCTAATATTTGGTTCTTAAATTCTGTCTCTTTACAGGCTGGAGAACACATGCGGGACATGCTGTCAGGGATGCACAATTGGTACGCTTGCTCTCATGCCAGACCCACCTATTGCAATGTCTGTCGGGAAGCCCTCTCAGGCGTTACCTCACATGGGCTTTCCTGTGAAGGTAAGAAAATATCCCCTTTTATTTATTTGTTTATGTTTATTTCTTTTTTTAGGGGGGGATAGGATTGTACTTGTGATAGACATTGGAAAGTAGTATTTCATTTTTTACACAATCAAGGAAATTAATCAAATAATCTCAAGAAACTATTGCCCAATATGTTTCAGTTGGCTTCTTCAAGTGGCAATTGGCTGGAGGCAAGGTTTTAGCACAACTGATTGACATATTCTGAGGAAATCGAAGCAGCCACTGTCTGTGACTTAAGCTAATCATTCAAATTTTTTTGATTGTGTAAATACATGTATATTTTTTAAACTGTATCTCAAATATCCAACAAATCAACCAAATCTCTGAGATATTTGTACCCTCTAAAAACAAGGGTGTTAAAACTTACACTAGTTGGTGTCCCTAGAGGACCACACCCTGAGGTGTTGAAACAACACCCATTAGATTGAACATAACACCATACAGTGTAAAAGTAACAACCAAAGGTGTTGTAATGACACCTACACATCTGGTGTTTGACTAACACCAAACTTTAACAGTGGAGTAAAATGACTGGTGTGATCTTGCACATTAATCAACACAGTAATTTTTTTCTGTGTAATATATTTTTGTCTAATATTTTACTGAATGGTGGCATTTTCCCTGTAAACCTCTGTACCAGATATTTCACCACAATATTTCCTGCTCCTGTACGTATTAAAGAAGTCTGGTCTTCACACCTCAACTTAAATAGGCTCTCAAGCTATTCATTAACCACCTCTATCATCCAAGCTTTTCTTCAACACCGCAATGCAATCTTCATCTAGGATGTAATGGGTGGTTATTTGTAAACCAACCCTTCGGATCGACACATAAATGTCCCTCCAGCATCATAGAAAATAAACGTTTATTGCCATTCAGCAGCATCTTAGCCGTCGTTTATCATTCTAATATTTACTGCCTCTTGTTATCACCTCTCCAAAAATAGAAGGAACCGAAAGACGGGGAGGAAGAAAGTGGGACGAGGCAAAGTTCTTGCGGAGGATCTTCTAATAGAAGTTTGATGGATTACCCATGGAAATGGTTTAATTTTAGCCTCAGATCCTGTTCACATTCAACCCCTGTCTTGGTCCAGGAGAAAAATTTATAAAAGGCTTTCTGGGGCTACTTTAAATGCTCTCCAACCCAAATTTGTTGCATTGTATTACAATTTACATGAGACCATATGGTAATTTCTGGACTCTTGGGCATTTCGGGGGTACATTCGCCCTCACGTCCCTTAGCACTTTTTTCTTCTGGTTCTGTCCTGGTAATGACTTTGAATACCTTTGATCATTATCTTATGGTTAAAATTATACAACAGGAAAATAAATTAGCTCTCTGTGCTTTTGCATTCATGCAGACCTAATCACAAACATAGGTGTGATTTTTTTAAAGGATATTATTCATTAAAGATTATCCTTCACATTAGAAATCTTGATGGTGAGCATTGTCATGTCGTGGTCTAGTGGTTCTGACTCTCGCCTTTCAAACAGAGGGTCGTGTGTTCGAATCATAGCCATGGCGTGTTTTCCTCTACCAAGAAATAATCCACATCATGCTGCATTCGACCCAGGTGAGATGAATGGGTACCCGGCAGGATTAATTCCTTGAATGCACTGAGCCCCGGTGATGGTAGCTCGAGCTAAAGCTGGGGTAATATTAGAAGCGCTTTGTATCCTCAGGCAAAAATCTATTATTATTATTATTGTCAGTCATTAGTGATATTGCAGTTTAGCTTTTGTTGATCTGGAATCAGTTTTGCCTGTGCGACTGTAGCTTTTCTCTGGTATTGCCGTCTTCAGTGTGAATAGGGTCTGCTGTATATATAAATACCCACCAAGACATGTGTTCGAATACATCCTCCCCACCCAACTGTTACACGTGCACAATACCATGTCTCCGTAGGACTGATAATGCAGGGGAATAAGGCATCACGCAGTCAAAGAGGAAATTGATTATGATGCGTTTAGAATGAAATGACGTCAGTTAATAAGCGTCATATTCAGTTTATAGCACATGAAAATGCAGGTATTTCATTCCTCATCCATGTCATTCACACAATGCTATATCACAATGGGCCGGCCTGATGTGCAAACTGCTTTACCCCCCCAAAAGGAAACACTCAGGATATTAATAAACAGCTATGAATAGATTTGTTACAGTATAGGCTGAAATTGAAAGAAAACCATTTGGTTCAGTAAAAGTGAAAGTTATGAAAAAATGCTTTATGCTAAAGGAAAACTTTATTCTCAGCAACGATGATTTGTCTGTCTATGAAATGTGCACCAAAATTGACTCCAACCGTTGATTCAATATTCCATGTATTCACGTTTTTACTCACTCATTACTCATGTTTGAGCTTTTACAAAATTCAATGACTATCTTTAAAGCTATTTAATTATCAACGTATATTATTTTTCATAGCAAGATCATCATGCAAGATTTAAACAGTTCATTAAAATATTTTAATATAATGAACCTTATGTTCATGAAGATGCCATATTTGATATAGCCACTGAATTAAATGGAATAACCATATGCATTGATTCAGTCTCATCAATGCAAAGTGCAGAAACTTGATTGAAGAAATATCAGTTTTGATTGAATCAACAGACCCAATTTAATTCAAATTACCCTGAACTTAAATTTGATTTATATCAAACGAGGTCCCATGTTACTTCACTACGTTTCAAAGAACTGCTTATGAGATACATGTACTATGCAGCAAATGAAAATTAAATAACAATATTCTGAAAAATAATATTGTATTAAAAGTTTGTTTCCAAATTTGTTTTTCATGGGAGACACCTTGAAAATGACAAATTTTGATTATGCTGAAATTGCAGTGAAGGAATCGCAAAACATTAAGTTGCAATTGTTTAGGAACGGAAAAGACAATATGACATGACATTGCAGATATTTACTTAAGAATATTCTCAATCCCCATACAATTGATATATTTGATAACTATTCTTAAAATGCCTTTAAAAGACATTGTTTTTTATAGAAATTTTTCTCAATGGTAAACAAACATAATCACCAAAAAGGAAACACATTTTATTGTTGAGATAAGCTTTGGCTTTAAGAGTTATATCAGCATAGCTAAGCAAAACCAAGCATAAAATATATTGAAAATTGATAACTTTTTAGCATCATACCCTTCTAACAAGAACACAGTAATGTATTCACAGTGTAACCTGTGTAAAGGTGTGTGATTCACACTGTTTGGTTGCTTTAAATGAACAGTGTGATGATAGATTTCACACTGTGTCACCATGGCCCAAATTCACAAAGGTGGTTTTGAAAACCATGGGTTGAACCCATGGTTTATGCAGATTTCCTGTATGAATTACACTCAATTTACCGCGCATACTGAAAACTGTCCAATACTGATGCGCGCCTTTGTCACATTGCGCCTAATTGACACCTTTTACCATGGTTATCCACGCTATTTTATTCATAAGTCCACTGTTTAAAGAGTGAACTCATTAATTCAAAACAGTGGACTCATGAATGACATAACGTACTTAACCATGATGACAGGCGTCAATGTGGCGCACTGTGACAAAAGTTCGCATCAGCATTGGACATTTTTTAATATACGCGGTAAATAAGCGTAATTTATTCAGCAAATCTGCATAAACCATGGGTTCAATACATGGTTTTCAAAACCACCTTTGTGAATTCGGTCCTAAGTGTTCCACACTTTGGACACACTTTAGGACACTGTGTTCATTCCAAGAGGGACATACGATACTTTTTTCCCCTTAACTTTGCTCTTCTTTGGTGTCACTAAGTCAAGCAGTAAAAATACCAATTCAAGAACATTTACAGAAGAAAAGAGGGAATGGAATGACATTCTTGGCAGTAGTTAAAGTCTGAACATTTGATCCTTCAGATCAAGTCACACTTTTACCCGACATCCATCCGAGGAGACAGATTCTTTCCTGAAACCATTTGAACCATAAAAACGATAACACTGTAGACTTTATCCAGGGGATCCTTTCCCATTCTCTCCTCAGTGATCCGAAGCAAATCACCTCAAAGTAGACCCTTGAGGGTAAGTGACACTCTCTGGCGGAATAAGCGTTGATTCCGAAAAAGCTATTTCGCGAGGGCAGATGATACTGATCAACCCTCCAGAGATGAACCAAAAGAACGGTAGCATGCTAACGGCGTTGTGTGCTTTCCTATGGAAATTTCCTCAGGGTACCCACCCTCTAGAGATTAAAAGAGAAGAGCTTTGTGATATTAACGCCTGGCTGGCTGTCGGAAATTGCCCTCGGCCACCTCAGTTCCATGAATTTATCCCCATCAGAAGGGGGAGCTCCTCTTGACAGCTTCTCATTTGAGTTTCATCAACTCTCTGAGGTCAAGGAGATACTGTCGACCGTTGCTTTTACAGCTTGTCTTTGCCCGAGTTTTATATTGTGTCTTTGATGAAAGTGTAACTCTTTCACTCGGCTCTCTAATGCCATTTTGTCAAAACCCTTGTGTCTGCCTTCTCACTATCGTTCCTGTAAAAGTTTGGTTTTCTTATTCTTTGTTTCTTGTTTTTCACCCTTTTATCCTTATGTAACTCCATACTTAAACCATCCACTCTTTCTTCATTTCTCTCCTCGACCGTTTAACTTCCCTGCCCCTTTTCTCACTTGCATTGTCTCCTTTTGCTTCCATGTAGCTTCTCACTTTTGATCCCTCTTAACAGATAATCAACAGAGCCATTTTGAACCATTTTCCTAAACTGTTCATCAAATTCCTGATCAATTACCACCTTTTTATCCATTACCTTTGTTATTAAATCTCAAGAGTTATTCACCTAGGAATTTAACTCTTGTGTGAATTTACACTTCCGTTTTCCACTAAAAAATTCCCTTTCTCTGATCACTATATCTACCAATCATCTATCTTACACCCTGAATTTCTTACATTTAAAATCAATATACAAAGATTGTACAAAGCAGCATATCTATAAGTGGATAAGCAACTTTCAAACAGTCTGATGAATTTGCAATTATTCTGAAATTTACTAGATTTTTAAATTCTTTTAATTATTTTTCTGGCATTGTTACACACAGAATCACAGAGTAAACACCACCCTCCTTCACAGTGTTTCCAAACATGTTTTAAGGAGTATATTTATTTTTCATTATTCGTTCAAGGATACCATAATTTCTCAGAACCAAATGAAATTTCCTCTTTTCTGGGAGACAGGAGATGAAATTGAGAACTCAGACGATGAAAACCGATTCTTTGTGATGCATTCGAGCAAACCCAGAAAATTGGAAAAGGATTTGATTTGATATTCCAGAAAAAGTTCAAGGATTTACTCTGCAAAGAATCAGAGACAGAATTGTGTTTTTCATTTCATTTCTAGTGGATGTGTAAAGCATTCCTGACATGTTTCCAATTACAGAGTAATCTACTACGCATTCAATAGAAACAAAGAATAGGGACACGAAATTTGATGAAAAAATACAAGCCGGAAATTAATAGGGAAGGGAAAGTGAGAGAAAGAAAGAGAGACAGACAGACAGATAGAGATATAGAAAGAGAGAGAGAGAGAAGGGCAAGGGCAGATTCAAATGAAATTATAACGCAGAGATAATTAAGAAGATTAGTTATTGTATTTTCAATGCCTCAGGGGAAACAATGTACAGTACAACAAATTAGGAATTAGTTCAATTGAAAAGAACATAGAGAAATATATCATCGTAAAAAAAACATAACAAATTAGCCACAGAGAATATAAGAATGAAAAGTATAGAATAGAATTAGTTACTTTCCCTTGTACATGTAGGTCACTGACCAAGAATTAGATCAGTATGGAGGCAGAAAATAGATTAGATTTATGGATTAAAAAGTAATCTGTTATGAGGAGTAGAGAGATATACATGTATGAGATATGACAGAGCGCATGTCATTAGATTGTAATAATGTATGATTGATGTCCAAGATGGGTCTTCACGAGAGATCCATCACCAAGACTCCCTTCTGGTGATCTATATTTTACTTTTAACAAATATATTTTGAACTTTTAATGTATTCCCCCTGCCATTACATTTTCTTGGAAAAACATGCTATTTCATACTTGATACACATTTCATAAGGCTTCTGTTAAGATTTGACAATAAAGTTGAAGCATGATATTTGCCCTCTTTGAGTCTTTTCTCACAATCTCTACCACCTATTTTTTTTACTCATTCATTTCATTTTTTCTCTTCATTTTATATTTGTTTTCCTCTCTGTTATTTCCTTTTAGCTCAAGCCGTGTTATATTCTTTCTCCTCTCTTCCCTGTGTTTCTTTTTCTGTCTCCCCTTCAAGTCAGTCCATTTTATTTTAATCATTCTCTCTCTCTCTCTCTCTCTCTCTCCCTCTTTCTATATCTGTCTCTCCCAACTCTCTTTCTCCCTCCCTCTACCCTCCCTCACCCCCTCTTTGTCACAAACTCTCAAACACACACACGTACACATAATTCTTTTCCCGTTTCAGCCAAATCTATCTCTACCTATCCTTATTTCTTTAGCTCCTCCCACCCCCCCCCCTTCATTCTTTCTTCAGTGCCCTATATCACCTGCAGTATAATCATAGTATATGCATAGGTTTTAAAGCTATTTTAATTGATTGATTGACTGAATTTATTTTTTCTTCATTTCAAACAAATTGACAAAGTAAGTAGGAACAAAACACAATATGAATAATAGAAATTAAAAAAGGGAACTCACTGGAAAGCTTCGCTTGTTTATGTGAGTCCCCTGAAATAAATAACTGATTAAAATTTATCAAATACAAATAGAAATTAACAATGTTCAATAAAATATTTGAAGACTACTAATGGGGTCAAGCTTCGTATGTTTATGCAATATACAAAAATTAATACAATCAAGACAATATATTCATACCCATGGTATACAAATATATATATATATATACAAGAAAACGATTCAAATATTGTATGTAAGATAAATTTAACAAGACAAGAGGGAATATTAACAGAGAAAAAAAAAAAAAAAAAAAAAAGACAGTGTACCGAAGAAGACAAGACAGGACAAAACAGGACAGAGAAACAAAAAACAAAACAAACACTACAGATAACAAGCCAAAAGACCAGAACAGACAAAAACAAACAAGAAATACATCTTATGATTATGAATCTAGATGACCCATCCTGTGACACAACATTTGCTCCTGCGACAATTGCTCCGGGCTTATTTTCGTCTAAGATGTAGGGGGAGGTTTACAATAGGGTTTTATATTAGGTTTAGGGTTAGGTTTAGGGTAGGGTATAGTGTTCAACCCAGGGTTGGAGTTGGCCATTGGATTTGTGTGTGGAATTTTGAGGGGAGCAATTGCCGCCGGAGCAAGTGTCATGGAACCGCTCCATCCATCTTATCATCTTCATCCTGTACTTTACTCTCTTTTCCTCCCCCTTCTCATCTGCAGTATGCAAAGTCAAGGCTCATAAACGATGCGCAGTACGAGCAATGAACAACTGCAAGTGGACGACGCTGTCATCGATAGGCAAAGACATCATCGAGGAAGAAGATGGGGTGGTGAGAGATTTGATTCTGTTTTAGTACATGTACTTTCATCAATATCTTCCTCCTTAACACCCCTGGGGGCTGTTTCATAAAGCTGTTCATAAGTTAAGAGTGACTGTAAGAACGACTGGTGATCCTTCCTTGTGGTTAATCAGGGCTCGACATTAGCAGTGGCCCAGTGTCCTGGGGCAACCAAAAATGAGAGTCGGGCCACCAAATTTGCTTTGTGGGCCACCAAAAATATGAAATTGATGATTTTGGTAGACTGTTCGGGCACCAAGAAAAAAAGTAAGTGTGGAGCCTTGGGTTAATGATATTCACCATTAAATGTTCATTGGTGATTATTTAGCACGTAAGGAAGGATCACCAGTCGTCTCTTAAAGTCGCTCTTAACTTACGAACAGCTTTAGGAGACACCCCCCTGGGCCCTGTCGCATGAAGCTTAGTAATTGATCATGGGACTGATTTTATGAAGGATCGTACACAATTCTCTATGCAATCATTCATAGAAATCAGTCCAGTTATCAGTCGCTAAGCTTTATGATACAGGGGGCCCTGGCTATGTGTCTTGCTTGACCTTTCTGAATTTTAGGGGAAAGATACTGGATTTTGATTATCTCATGTCTTTTTATTATTTTTCTATGCTTTTGAATAATAAATCCTAACATATATGGGACATAATGTTTCAGGTTTTTGAGAAAAATCTTCTCTCTCTTCAAAGAGAAAGTTTGGAAGTTTTACAATGATCACAGTTCGGTATCACAAAATTTAGCAACTGATCTTAAGATTGATCTTCAGAATGTGTGCTGGATTGCAAGAAACTTGCAATCAGTTGTAAATCTATGTGGGGTCCCTAACCCAAACATATGTTTTCCAATTCTCGCTACCCCAAATAGCGATTTCGCCGAGATCCGAGAAAATCCCTGTAACGTGCATTGCATTATGGGATAGCTTTTTCGGTATTACAACTTCCTGTTCGGAAGTCCAACGCACTGTTTTGCCATTTAGATCAACAGTGCCGTCATGCACAACAACACAACGTAGCTTTCGCTCGGAAAGTTCGTGATCACAACCCTCTCTTTCACTAACAGTTTTACAGCCTTTTCTGCTAAAGTCACTAATTCTGCCTGACGCTTTCCATTGCACGGTATTCATCTGTCAGTTAAGATTTTTTTAAGTTCCGAAACTGATTTTTATCCATTTAGTGGTCGACGAAAAATTGAACGAAATGAATGCTGAATATATTTAGTGTCTAGTTGAATACGATCGTGATGTCAGGCCGGTCGCTAAATGCAAAATTTTAAGATATTCATTATTTGTTTGATTTTTTTATAACCGAATAAAAACATGAATAAAAATTATTCTCACGTGAAATATATTTTTTATTTTTATTTATAATTCAAATGGAATCAAAACTGACCAAATGTAATAAAAAGTATTATACTCTGTACATATTACGCTGATTGGCATCGATTTCAGCGTGGTGGAAAACTCAGTATCGCGAACCTCGCGCGAGCATGACTCTAAACCGGAAGTGGTGATGACGACCCGACGGAGTGAAAATTATCTCGTCTCGCGCATTATGAGATTTTTGTTCCTATTTGGGGTAGCGAGAATTGATTGCTTATTTGTTCTTACAACAAGGAGGATAAACTGATTTTCTATAGCTAAAATTGATCTATCAATTGTAAAATTGCTAAATGAATTGTGCAATTGATTATGAATATTATCTTGCAACACCCCCTTAGAGATAACCATGATTAACAGCAAAGATATCCCTGTTACTCTATGCCTACCTAAGCCCGTTTCCTCAGGAATTTGAATAAACTGTTCGACCATAAACAGACCAACCTCACTCCTTATTTCCTGCACAGATTGCCATGCCTCACCAGTGGTTAGAAGGTAACTTACCGGTCAGTGCCAAGTGTGCCGTCTGTGACAAGACTTGCGGGAGTGTCCTCCGTCTTCAGGACTGGCGTTGCCTCTGGTGCAGGGAAGTGGTGAGTGAACCCATCTCTTTGATATTAGTTACTTGGAAGTGTCCGATACTATCACCAGAGAAATGGTCACAATCTAAACTTGGGTTATCAAGCATTGAATGCCCCCAAATTCTTAAAGATTATGTCATTCTTTATTCCATTCACTTCAGTTCGTATTCATGTCAGTCTCGATATCTATAAATGTAATACTAGAAAACATGAAATAATTTGTAAACAAAGTTGAAAACTGAAATTGGAGTGGGATATTCATATAATACAGCCGCAAATCTTCAGTAATGGTAAGATTTTTATTAACAACTTACAATATTCTATGTTCTTTGTAATATCACCATCTCACACTTTGCTTCATCGCCTCCCAACCCCTCAAATCCACACTCCCACCACACCCCCAACCACACCGACCTACAGGTCCATTCCAGCTGCAAGGCCCACTACCCTGCCAAGTGCCCCTTGGGCCACTGTCGGCTTTCCATCATCCCACCCACGGCGCTCAACTCCATGTCCTCCGACGGGTACTGGCAGGCCTCCAAAAACGGGTGTGGCAGCCCCCTCCTAGTCTTCGTCAATTCGAAGAGCGGGGACAACCAGGGCGTCAAGTTCCTTCGTCGTTTCAAGCAGCTCCTTAACCCAGCTCAGGTCTTTGATCTTATGAATGACGGCCCACATATAGGGTGAGTGGTGTCACGCTTTGAAATTTTAACTTATAATCATGAATTTTTAGTTTCAAATTTCTGATTAAATAAATTTTTTCTCCTTGAAATTAACTCAAAATCCTAGTTCTGATATGAGGCCTTGTCATGAACTAGCTCAAATCTATGATCTCATGAATGATGTCATACAAATATGATTTTTAGGGTGAATCCTGTCACTTGTAGAATTATTTTTAAATTTGTTTCTTTTATTTTTATAAATATATAATCAACAGATCAGAATCATTGAGAACTAGGAATCTCAAAATATAACAAATTTGCAATTATTTCTCTTGTCTCTGTTTTGTTCCATTAGGCTGCGATTATTCCAAAACTTTGACACATTCCGTATCTTGGTGTGTGGTGGTGATGGGAGCATCGGATGGGTGCTTTCAGAGATTGACAAAATGGAACTCCACAAACAGGTAGGTAGAAATTACTTTGAAGAGTCTGAGACCTGGGCCCCGTCATACAAAGAGCTAAGATTGATCTGATCAACCTCAAGTATATGGAAATCCATCAATGTCAATTTTTTTTCTTCAGGAAATTCGCACAATGTCTTTTGTAAACAAAGATAAGCATACTGAATTTTCAAGAAAACTATAAATTTATCAATGGACATCATATCTATAAAATATGTTAAACAAACATGCTTTTTAGATCATGACGTTACTGGCTTTCCATAGTTGTGGTTGATTGGATCAATCGCAATTTTGTTGTAAGACGGTGCCCTGGAAGTACCCTTAATGTGGGCGTGAGGAACCCGCTTGCACACACCCTCTACAGGGTACCTCACCCCCTACAACCTACCCATTCTTCCTCTTTGGTTGCCACACTCAAGCTGTTAACACCTATTTTACATTTTGGAGGGAAGGAGACCAAAAGAAATTGTCATTCTCCTCTTTCTGAGAAACAGTCAACAGCCACACTGCCATAAGTGATTGAGTCTTGACTTTGAATTTGGCGGTGGGAAGAAGCGATTCATGCCATCTAGTTTGTCATCATGTTGAAACAAAAGTGCAAGCCACCTTTGCTTTGTGGACTATTGAAATCGGTGTCAGCAGTGGGATTTATGGTGTCAGCAGTGGGATATGCAGTAGCAGGGATGCAATATGCGGTATCAGGAGTGTGATAGGTGGGAAGGAATTGATGTAATTCATGTAGAAGGTAATTCGATTACTCCTGTCTATGTTGGACTCATCCTTTCTAATCAAAACCTTGTAGTCGGTGATGCGCTTCATGTGTTTCCCAGGTGAGGCGATGCTGGAAACCATACCTCACTTGTTATCTACATGTTTAGTACTGTAATTGCAGGTGACAGGGTAGGCTTGGTTTTAGGTCATCCAATTGGCAAGGGTATGAGTGTTGTTTGCTCTTCAAAGTACAAAAGTTCATTATGGTGGAAAGATGAGGGGTGATAAGCTATCGCACGTGTGGGCTTCGTCACTGATAGGATTGGACATATTTCATCTCTTATTTTGATATGGATGAAGAGGATGCAGTTACCAAGGTCAAGTTTGAGGTTAATTGCATTCCTCAAATCGAATTATACAAATCAGAGCAAATGACATGCATGCATGAATGAGAATGAAATTTAGAGATCTAATGTTTTTCCCATCAAGGATATGCGATGGTTTCTTCTGTTTGAGTTTATTCCTAAACCTTGACACTACTATCAGATATTCATACAAACTACTGTAACATATTTCATATTACATTTTTTCCTATGCAAATCCCCTAACGGCTGCCATTTTTCAATAATTTGAATTCAGCTTTGCAGTTTAAAAAGAACTTGTAAGAAATCCTGTCCTCGATATAAAGGAGTTTTCAAGGTTGACTTAAGGCATGTTAGACAGTTACAGTAGAGGTTTTACGGATACTGTAGATGTCAGTTGTGATAATGATTTCAAAATAAGTAGGCCTATGCACAGAATACAATGAAATGACCACTAAGTGTCTGTTTGCATTTAACTGTACAAAGGCCACATTTCATAAAGACTTGTTATAGTAACAAATGCACAACATCTATAACAAATTTACTATCAGCCAATCAGATAGAAGGATTTCAGTAGCTTTTAACTGTTATTGCAAAGTTGTTATTATAACACGTTTTATGACAAGAGCCCCAGGTCTAGGTCCAGGATGATTTAGTGACAATTAATCCTACTGCAACTACTTTTATTTATCTGTTTCTGCATACTCAGTTCACATCTTTATAAGATCGCGTTAGGGAATAAAGCTACTATTGGTCAGATACATTGTGCTTCTATGAAACCCCTGTTTTAAAGCATACACTTTTTTCTTAGGTGCATTATAATAAACATCTTATTCATGTGAAATTCAGCAAAACTTATTTCTATCGTGATGAGACAAATTACCTCACTATGGGTTATTAAACATGCATTATTAAAGGAATTTTGGGGATAAAATGTTGTTGAATGTTAGTGAATCAGTTGATCAAGCAATCTAATGTATGTTTATTATCCCCACTGCTTTGGAATAACCTTGAATGTATCGAACTAAGAATAATCGATAAAGATATTCAAATCCTCGTTAAAAAATGTCTGTTTGATTCAAACTTATGATATAAACTATGGTTATTTGTACTTGTTCAAATGACTTCAATTAATTTGCGAGAAACTTGTACCTTCAAAAACATTTTGTTTTGTAATGTGAATGACAATACATCAAAGAAGTACGCATGTAGGATAATAGAAAGTGGCTGTCCTTTTTACAAAATATGTATTAATTCTTTTCATCAAACTTGTTCTCCCTTTCTGTGCCAGACATTATGGCGCAAATACCACACTCTCAAACTTTCTTTACAAATGCTGTTAGCCAATGATTTATTCAATCAAGTCGCCCTACATCCCTACCGTGCCTGATGATCCATGTGGGCCGTAAGTTAATTAAGCAGGGATCGGTAAAAGCCCCGGGTGTTCCGCCAATTTGATTACATGACCAGCTGTGGAGGCCCTTCATTTGAACCGTAATGGAATTAGAAAGACCGAATTGACTTCTGTTTTTCATCATGGACATTCATAACGTAGTGGGCGGAAAGCAAAAACAAAATTAGGAATCGGTAAATTAGGTTGGTCTGTTCGAGTTAACCAGTCCAATGCATGATATGCTTGGCTTAAGAAGGAACATATCTGTACAATCATTCACATGTGACTTCTGTCCTGATGTTCTAAATGTAACTGATATGTTAAAAGCTTTAAATTACAGCAAATTAGAGTGTTGAGTGTTGACATGTTACCAGTTCGTGCAATACTGGTATAACCATTGTGTTTTACTTTGTTGACATGCAGTCTTTTTTTTTTCTTAATGTTATCCCCCATTCATTTTGACATAGGAATTTAGATTTTTGTAGTTGAGGCCGGTACTTTTAAGTCATGAGGCCGCTGGAGAAAAACTTCTCACATAGACTGTGTACACATGACTCGGCCTGAGGCTAAAGGCCAAGGCCGGCAAAACTTGGTGTCAATGCCAGCCTCGACTACATCCTTGTTAAGTAGTCAACTGTATCATATGATAAGTAGTAACTGTATATTGCTATATAAGACACCATACGTCACTCCTCTCTACACCACCTCCTTCCCCTGTTCAGTTCCCCCAACTTCATTCACAACTTAGCTTGAATCAGTACCTTAAACCAAATTTCATCACTCTCTTCATGACCCTGAATTCAATTACCAAACGTCTGAGACAAACATTAGTTTGGCCATTATTTTTCCTCCATGTCGTTCCCTCCACCCAACTTTGATGTAGGAACTGACATTTTGGTTTTAATTAGTCAACTGTATTTCATAATAGAGATTAATTTGATATTGCTATAAGACACGATCAGTCACTCCTCTCCCTCCCCTCCCCTCCCCTCCCCCTGCCTCTGCACCACTCCGAACTTCATTGGAATGATAGCTTGAATCAATACCTTAAAACCAAATGACAATATTCTAATCCTATCACTGAATTCAATTACCAAACTTCAAAAAAGCTTTTCCTACTCAGAAATAATCTTCCTTTCTAGGTAAAATATGGGATAGGATTTGAACCCTAATCCTCTGAACCAAATACAAGGTTAACCAAACCTCTAGACCACTTGGCATGTGCATATCAGTTCTGCACTATATAGGCCAAGACATCTGCCTGACTTGTCATTAATTTGGTCATTCAAGAATGCCAGAATCTCTCAACTATCTGCGTATTACTGCCGAGCAAACTTCCCTGTCGACCTATGGTATCTGTGAAATTCATCAACCGATTTTACCTCTCTCCGACGTTAGCAGCTGGGATGTCTAAAATTAGAGTTCTAGCACGGCACCTGTCTCCTGTGATGGGGCATTCAGAGTGCACTCTCGTCAGAAAATAATACCCCTCCCTGATCGTTACTTTGCAACCATCCCAAATGAATCAAGGCTATTCTATTCTAAGCTGGAATGATTTTCCTGCATCTCTTACAATCAAGAAACACAATGCATTGAGAAATAGAAATCTTATCATTTTGCTTATATATTTCTATCAGAGATTTTCATTGGAATTACTTCTTTCCATTTCCATATATTATCCTACGTGGAATGTTTCTTTTTATTATCTCAAGGGCAGCAGTGTATTTGGAACTTAGGAGGAGAACCCTGAAATAAAACTGAAAATGAAAATTGTATAGTTTTTGACATGGTGGATAATTGATATACTAAACAATAAAAAATGTGTGTTAACAGGATGAACTTTGGATAAAAACTGATTCATTCTTTAGATGTAATTAGAAATAATTAAAAAATTTCATGTGAATTACCATACTTAATCATTTGTTAAATTATGGGTAACTCAAACAGTATTATATAACACCTGCAAGGTAAAGACATCGGGTCAGATCCTTTATGGTACATGTATTTACGTCAATAATCATATGTTTCTACCTGTTATGTTACATGTAGTTCATTGAATTAACTTGTTGACTGAATAGAGTAAAACAATGTTTTGCACATAGCGCCCTCATGTGTCAGCATCCTACCAATGCGATCAACACGAAAACGCCAATTTGTATCTAATATCCACTTGTTCCAATATAGTCTATATGATAAAATGAACTGCTTATGAATCAAATTTTAATTTTACCTAGTATACAAGGTAATCACGGAGGAAATTATATAATTTTGCCATTAGGTTAACTGACAATGAGAATATTAGTGGGTATTAGACCAGAGCCTGTTTGTCTTACAAAGAATTGCGATTGATCCGATCAACCACAGCTATGGAAAGCCAACAGCATCAACATTTAAAAGGCATGTTTGTTCAAAATGTTTTTAGATATGATGTATACTCGTACATTCATCCTAGTCTTAACAATGCAGTATGCTCCTCTTTGATAACTAAACAACATTGTAAAAAATTTCTGTTGGAAAAATTATGACATTGATGGATTTCCATATAGTTGACGTTGATGGGATCAATATCAACTCTTTGTAAGACCCCAGTTTAGTGTAGACCAAGTGGAAGTTAGACCATATTGGAAGTAGACTAAATTGTTTTAGCCCATGTGGTATTGGACTACCTGAGAAGTAGACCCACTGCTTGTAGACCAAGTATAAACCATATCTCATTCTTTATCTTTGCAGTGTCGAATAGGTGTCCTGCCCTTGGGTACCGGCAACGACCTTGCCAGGGTGTTAGGCTGGGGAACAGCCTGCGATGATGACACTAATCTACAGGTCATACTGGAGAAATTGGAGATAGCTAGCACAAAAATGCTGGACAGGTAAGGCTATCAAAGTGTCAAGTGCCAGGTGTGCTGAATTTGCAAAGATGATGATGATGATGACGATGATGATTTCCCTGCCTAGCTGGTGTGTGTGGACGTAAAGGGTTTTCCTGGCACACCAAGCAGGGGACAACTTTTACCATCGCACATATAATCATGAAATATTTGTACTAATTCCATTCCTCGATAGAGTACATGTTTATGGATGATAATGATAACTACATTTTTATATGCATATATCTATTCCAAGGCATGCCCAAGGTGCCCAATAATTATAAAATAAAACATAACAAACACAATAGAAAAATCATATTCATACCTTAATCATGATGGCAACCATAGGGAAGGGGAGTCAAATAGTGTAACAAATATTGGGAGATGTAAGATGCAAAAGGTTCTCCTAGCACACCTAGCAGCGAAATATTTTTGCCATCTCTCGTAAAATCACAAAATATTTGTACTATTTCCCTGCCTCTTTGAGTATATAGATGCAAAAGATTTTGGCACATCAAACAGAAAACTTTTTACCATCCTACATATAATCATGAGATATTTGTATTATTTCTCTTTCTCATTGAAGTAGAAATCTCCCAGCACATCTGGCAGGGAAATATTTCTACCATCTCACATACAATCATGAAAATATTTGTACTATTGCCCTCCCTAGATGGAGTATATGGACACAGGAGATCCCCATGGCTCATGCAGAAGAGGTGACACCCGGGGAACCAGTGGAAGGAGACAACAAGATGGGCGGGGTCGGTCTGGATGCGGAGAGCCATCGGGAAAAGGAGATGATCTCCAGCTACGAGGACTCGGTCGCAACGCATCTCGCAAAAATCCTCCACTCGGACGAAAACACTGAAGTCATCTCTTCAGCCAAGTAAGTTTTGATCTGAAAATCAATCTCTTGATGTGCAATGACTTCGCTGCCAATTACTGTTACAAGAAATTAGTATTTGTTACGAAAATATGACTAAACTACCAAAGCATGGAAAGGCATCTAAAGTAGGAATTTGGGGTACATGTATATGCAAGCACTGAAACACATGCTTGCTTTTCAATGAGCGAGTTTGAGATGGAGTGTTAAATATTAATGTATACATGTGCTATAGCGGAGGTTTCAAGTAAATCCACCCTGTAGTTTCGGTAGCAGATGACAGCCAAATAACAGTAAAACATAAATAGTAATAGTATAGAACTCTTACAAACATTCTATGAAGTGCTTACAGTCATAGTATGAAGTGCTATTTAAGAGTTCATATTGTCTTTTTTTTATTATTCAGGGTGCTGTGTGAGACAGTGAAAGATTTTGTAGAGAAGATAGGACATGCCTACGAGGAAGGGGGCTCCCATTCCAAAGATGCACAGATCATGAAAGAGAAGGTGAGGTGCACTTTCATGAAACCTGGACCCCACAACATAAAGCATAGCAATTGATCATGTGGCTGATTTCTAGCATTGATTACTATTTATGATTGATTGTAAAAATGAGCCCTACAATCAATCAATAAAGCTTTATGTTATGATACCCTGGGAGGTTTTTCATGAAACAAATAATCATTGATTTTCACTTACAATTTTGCTCTGAGCCAATCAGATGCAAGGATTTTGGTAGCTTATTACAATAGTCAATGAAAATCATTGACTATTTTTTTTTCATGAAATGGATCCCTGCATTAAGGTTTGGTAAATCAGTTTATTAGTTTTCATAGTTTTAATTCATTGTCCTTTACCCAACTACCACCCCAAAAAACTCTTCATTTTTCAACTATACAAGATGTTCTCTCTATTCAAATTGCAGTTTTCATCAAGGTTTTATGAACCTTAAAGATGATTTACTTTTCAAAATGTCAATCCAATATCCAGTTCCCACCTATCTTCCAAAAGCCCCTTATGATTGTCAACTTATCATGATGCTTTTCTTTAATCAATTTATTCATGTTGTACTTTTCATTGAGCCTGTGTTAACTTTTATCAAATCTTTGAAGACTATTACTCTCCAAAGTTTCAATCAATTATCGAGTTCCCAACTTCCACCCAAGACCCTTTGTTTCTGTCCATTATACATTTATTCAAATTGGTACCAATACTCTTTACAGTGTGCTAAAAACACATAAGCCAATGTACATTATCATTATCAATTTAAACCCATAATGCAAATCTAATTACTGTTATCAGATCTCCTAAATCCTAGTTAATCCATCCAGCCTCTTTCTAAGATTAACATGTGGTTGGTTATGGCTTTACGGAGCATTAATACTAAGTACAATAAGATTCAATATCACATTAATTTTGTTAAAGGAGAAGTTCACCCTGAAGATAAATGTGTTTTGATTAAAGCAGAAAGAAGAAAATATTGTCGATGGTTTGACAAAATCTGTAAAAGAAAATTAAGGAGAGTGATACATGTACATTTCTATAGATTGAATTAGCGACATCAAACATGTTTGCTAAAAGCAGCTCTGTATAATTAAATTCCTGTTTCAATGGTTCATGATGTCTAAAAATGATTTATTTTTGTAATGAAAATGGGTATAAAATGATGTGTCTGATGATCCGATGAATGCACAAATATAATCGTTTTCCAATTGCCTCAGATAATTGCATTTTCAGTGAATTCATATCATACAACCAATTGTGGGGGGGGGGGCTGCTAACATGTGACGTCACCTAATTTTTTTTATTCTAAAAGTCCATAACTCTTTAATCTTTTATGTATTCTCACCAAATTTTCACCAATATATTTCTCCTGTTTTTTCTGCTTCCTCTCTCCTCTATCTCCTCTCTCTCTCTCTCTCTCTCTCTCTCTTTGATATGTGATTACAAACCTTGTCTCAAACTTTTTTTCCATTCTTAAAGTGCAATCTCTTAAATGAGAAGTTGAACCTTCTGCTGCAAACCCTGAAGGTGGAGGCCCAGGCCACGCCCTTACCCCCCGGATCCATCCTCCCCATCATCACGGCTGCCGCGGCCGCCGCTGTTACCACCACCACTACCAGCTCTGGAGGGGGCGTCGGCACCCCTCCCGTCCTTCCCCGCTCCCCATCATTCCACGGCTCGGAGAAGCACCTGGAGGAATCGCAAGAGAAGGTGATCATGATTTTTTAAAGGTCATGTGTCTTTCAGGAAAAAATCAATATTTTTTACTGCAAAGTATCCTGAAAACTTGGGATATCTCATGGATATTGAAAAAAATATTGAATGAATTTTGTTGTATTTTTGTTGAGCTCAGCTTGTGACTTGTGAAATGAATTTAGTTGAGTTTGAATTAGAGTGAAAGTTAAGGAAATTGAGCTGAGTTGAAGAGAATTTGATAGTTTAGTTTGATTTGAACTGAACTGATCTAAACTAAAATTAATCAAACCGAATTGAACTGTAGAAAACTAATCTGAACTTAGCTTAACTATTCTGAATTAAATTGTACATATTTGAATCTTCTTGAATTGAAGGACGTCTGTGAGAGCAAGGACGGGGCCGGAGACGGGGATACCCTTGAACAGATGACCGGTCCCTCAACATCGTCCAGAGTCTTCAAGCCTCGGGATGCTCTCATGTCAAGGGCCAACAGCCTAAAGAAGGCTGTCCGTCAGATTATTGAACAAACAGAAAAAGGTATGGTATCCACAAAGAACTCAATTTTTTTTTCAAAAAAAATTGGCCAGATATTGGTTTTTATTCCACTAAAGTAAAAAAAATACTTTTATGACAAGATCTCAATGAATTTATAATTTAGTCTTTTATATGATGTACATACTATATGGTTTGTGGAATTATTAAACCGAGAGTTACCAATAATAGTATACAAAGAATGTGCGGCTCTGACTGCCTTGGGTCAAATAATTGCTTGTGATAAGTTAAGTAAATGTCTGAAAGAACACATGCTTGCCTAACAAAATGCACTCTTGCTTGGAAAAAATACGCATGCTTGAAGTAACGGTAGAAATGATGAGTGTCACATGATCGGCTCTCAGCCAATCATTTGATTGGGATCTTTATATTTTGCAATTAATTATATATCATTTACTAAACGTTTATTTTTGTATGAAATTTATCAAAGTAAACAGTGCTGCTAAAATAAAATGAATGGTTAGAAGTTGATTTACACTTCTTGAAAGCTGACATGTACTTTGGACAATTGAATGAAAATTGGATGGTACCGAAGAAGTGATTATGATACATGCAAGTCATTTTCCTGTTCAGTGACATTCATTAGATCTTTATGATTTGCTTTTGCCAAACTCTAACAACGCTTGACTTATGAGTTCTTGCACTGAGACATAACCGAGAATTTTTTCCTTTTTACAGCGGTTGATGAACAAAATGCACAAACAGAAGAGCAAGAGGCCAAGACCATCAAAGCCATTGCAGCTACAGCCGCTGCGGCCATAACCAGTGCTACCACAGCTACAACACAGGGTAAGACGCTTAGCCATTGCAGCTACAGCCGCTGCGGCCATACATGTACATGTAACTAGTGCTACCACAGCTACTACACAGGGTTAATTAGGCACTTAGCCATTGCAGCTACAGCCGCTGCGGCCATAACCAGTGCTACCACAGCTACAACACAGGGTAAGACGCTTAGCCATTGCAGCTACAGCCGCTGCGGCCATAACCAGTGCTATCACAGCTACTACACAGTGTAAAGCGCTTAGCCGTTGCAGCTACAGCCGCTGCGGCCATAACCAGTGCTACCACAGCTATTACACAGGGTAAAGCGCTTAGGACCACTTCGCAAAGGTGTGAGCCACATTTAGCCGCGGCCCTCTGGAGGAATCCCCTCGGCATCTCTCCCTTTCCCTCAGCGTCTTTCCTTTCTAACCCTCCCATTTCTGCATAAACCAAACACTGGAAGTACTGGATAATCTTTCAACATTGATACCAAACCCAGTTTTAATACGTCATACATGTAGATGTGTTTCCGGTTTGCATTAAAATCCCATTATGACAACAAAGACTCATTTTGAAAAAAATGTGGGCCTCTATTTGACCGATCTTTCCCGTTCAATGAAGCTTATGCCTAAAAAAAGGAAGCATAAACAGCACTCTATGGAAATGAGTTAACCAGCTTTTCAAAACACTTGTTCTGCCTTCACAAATCAAGCATAAATGCACCCTAATGCTTTACAGATATACTAATATTACAAGCAGGTGATGGTAGGGGTGATTTTTTTTTACCTGATTGCCAAGAAACCATCAGTGCTTGTAAGCAACCATCCAGAGGGCTTAAGGTCCTCTCCGAGGGACCTGATAATGAGGAGAAATATTTTACAAAAGGCCAATAACTGACCATTTGGGAATCCAACCTTGGTCACCAAATTGCGAGACCACTGCCCTACCAGACTGAGCTATCACACCTCCTAAAGACAAAGTTCCTGAGGCCATTTGCAAGGAACATCAATGTCTCAAAGACAATATTATGTATCTTTTTACAGCACCCAAGCCTAAGGTTACCATAGTAACGCCATCCAGCGACCTGGAGATGTCCGACCAAGAGGACGACAATAACGTGTCAACCAAAGTGCCTGAATCATCGGAATCGACCAAAGATGACCCCCAAGGTTCCAGGCCATCACCTTTCTCCATCTATCTCTCATCCACCAAAGCCAAGATTGAGAAGAAGAAAGGTAAGCATCACCTAAGAACCATTCTTCTACTTTGGTTTTAAGCTAAAGGCCTGGTCTCACTGGCCGACGGACACAAAACGTACTCATAACAGGCAAAATTTCGGGGTGGCTCTATCCGTTTTCATCTGCTCCAGACAATGGACAAAATGGGTGAACAATGAAATCACAGTGGACGGATGCTTGATGGATATAGAGCATATGAAACATGTATGCAAATAGTACACAACAGATACATAACGTTTTCCAACGGATGGCAAGATTCGTTTTACATCCTCTCTGCATCTGTACGTGGATTGGTACAAGCCTCTAGTACCTGTAGTTACAGTAAGGAATAATTTGAGGAATTATTTTAAATGAAGGTCAGTTGTCAACATATCCTCTAAGATGTAGATCTGGTTTATGTACATAATCCTTACTCTATGAAATCAAATGATGGGAATCTTTGTTAAACAGGGGATTATATGGACAGTAATTGACATGGTTTATTTCCTGCCAACAGTAGGGAAAAGCTTAGGTGCATTAGCAATTTTCAACTATTTACTTCTTCGATTAGAAAGCAAACTTGCAGTTTTGTGGGATGAATGCAAAATTGAATTCTCAATCTTTATGCTTTTTTTTTCTTTTTTTCAGAAAAAAATCTTGTGGTTAACAAAAATAATGCATTTATGTTATTCACCAAATGGACACTTATTTTCTTGCTCTTCATTTAGCCATCTTTCATTCAATCTCCTCCTCTTTATTATCTACTCTGTCTTTCTCTGTCTTTCACTCCCTTTTTTGCCTGCCATTCTTCCTCTCCCCTTTTTGGCTCTTGTACCTCTGTCCCTTCTATCCTTCACTATGATAAACAAAACTCACATATGGCATTCACGTTATTACCCCCAACTTCCTGCAGAGCGCATTGGGCTGAAATCACC
Organism: Lytechinus pictus; assembly: GCF_037042905.1. Lineage (NCBI taxonomy): Eukaryota > Metazoa > Echinodermata > Echinoidea > Temnopleuroida > Toxopneustidae > Lytechinus > Lytechinus pictus. Next base: position 19,382,247 of record NC_087260.1, read on the forward strand.
TCGGTCTCCGTTCAGAATGCGTCGCATCAGCCACGGCAGCACGCTCTCCTCTCATCACGGCTTTGGTTTCGGGCCCGTGGGTGTCTCGCAGAAGTTTGGCAGCATGGAAAACATTTCCATTTTGCCAGGCAAGTTGTTGTGTCCCCCCCCCCCTCCATTTGTACCCTTCCCTGCCCCCCTTGATAGCTGTCCAATCTGTCCCTTTGTTTGTCTCTTGGTGCTATGTCAGTCATTTGTTGTGCCTTGTTTGATTGTCTCAATGTTTGCATGATGCATGGATTGTACTGTACGATACAAACTCTGTTAAAGAATCATGAATCCCCAGGATCAAGAATTCAAATTCAGGGTTCCCAGCCCATCAGGGAAAATTATTTAATTTTTTTCCAGTCAGGGAAGAATCAGGGAGTTTGATAAAAAATACCTCAAATCAGGGGAAAATGCCTCAAATGAGGGGAAAAAATCAGGGAATTTTGATCAGCCCAGATGTTGAAAGCACCGTAGTCAGTCAGACTCTGTTATATTTTGTTGCATATCAAAACAAAATCCATTGAATGACTGGTTATGGTGGTACTAATTAGTTTGACATTATTGTTTTCTTACTGAAAATACATGGAATTCACTGCAACAAATTAGAAACCATGCAAAACTGGGAATGGGCTTGAATAATTATCAGGGAATTTTTTTAACTTTATCAGGGAAAAATCAGGGAATTTTGTTTTCTTGGAAAGCTGGGAACCCTGACATTCCACCAGAGCACTAATATACTATGACAATGGCCTTAATCTGCGTTGACTACTCTCTATTCAGGTGTTCAATGAATAATATGCAAATCTTGTTATAGATTGATCAGGGCTAATATGGAATGCTCTACAGAGAGTGGAATATGGTATTTTGATAGTGTTATACATTAACTTTGGGTGATGATATACTATACGTGTACATGATATAATAGTAGCTATTATGCATCTTCTTCCTCTTCTTGAAAGGCCAGTCCTAACATAAGCCTAGAACCAACCTAGAACCCACCTAGACCTAGTCATGATCGGTCAAATTCATCACAGTCATGTACTTCAATGAGAAGCCAGTTGCATGTGTTTGATTCTCTGACATGTACATGCTTTGCATGTTGCCTGTGGTTATCTTCTGTTTCAAGATTTTGATGGCTTGTATCAATTGGCATGTGGCCATCGAACTTGCTGATGCGCTGCACCCATTCGTCGTATCTGCCTTGAGACCTAACTCATTCGTTCTCCTGTGTTTTGTTGGTTGTGGCATGCAGATGCAGAGATGCTTTCGATCTGTTTTTCAAATAAGCATGGATAGTTGACTTTGTGTCAGAAACATGCATCATGTTTATTATTAGTATTGTGTTTTGTCTTTCTTATTGCGACTTAATTGTAACAGTTTTTGCAGAACTTGGCATGCTATTTCATGCACTGCATTCAGATGTGCAGTTTGGATGTTGCATATCGATCTGTGATGGAATATTTGCCCATTTGACTGTATGTTAATTGTATTGTTTCTAGACACCCCATATACACAATCATACTACTCGTATTTTTTTAATTAACATGTGCATGCCTTGCGATTTTAAGTATTATGCAATATCATAGATGATGATTTCTGTGCAAGGATTATGTTCATAGAATATTTTCTTTTAGTATAAAATAATATATTTTTTTCTATTTGATAATAATTAATAGTACACAAGCTTGTAGTAAAAATTTCAATAATATTGATAGTAGTAGTGCATGTAATAAAAATTAATGATATAATGATTTCTTACTTTACAATTATGGAGTGTTATAGATATGATGTTGGACACAGAGAGGAGTGCTACATGTACATACTCTTCTCATGTGGGGGGGGGGGTGGTAAGAGTATAGAAGTGGTATTGCTAGAATAATGATACTAGTAGTGTTATATGAAGAGTAGTAGTCAAAATAGTACAATAAACAGTATGATACATATTAGAAGTAGAAGTAGTAGTAGTAGTAGTAGTAGTAGTAGTAGTAGTAGTAGAAGTAGTAGTAGTAGTAGTAGTAGTAGTAGTAGGAATAGTAGAAGCCGTATTAATAGTGATAGTAGTAGCAGTAGTGGTAGTAGTAGCATTGGTAGTAGTAGTGGTATAGCAATTATTGTTATTATTATGATTATTATTAGTAGAAGTAGTAGTAGTAGTAGTAGTTGTAGTAGTAGTAGTAGTAGTAGTGGTAGTGGTAGTGGTAGTGGTAGTGGTAGTGGTAGTGGTAGAGGTAGTGGTAGTGGTAGTGGTAGTAGTAGTAGTAGTAGTAGTAGTAGTTGTAGAAGTAGTAGTAGCAGAAATAGTAGAAGTTGTATTAATAGTAATAGTAGTACATTGTAGGCTTCGTCGTCGTAGTATTAGTAGGTATGTTTGTATGATTTTCATACCTTTACAACAAAGTATTCCTTTTTTCAATGATATATCAATACAAAACTCCTCTTTTTTAAAGTTTTTTTTTTTGGAAAAAAAAAACCTTGAGAATTAACCATTACCTTTTTGAAGAAGAATACTTGATTAGCTTTAAGACAAAAGTTGAACACCAAAATTTCTTGACAGGAACTCTCAAAACAAGCTTTAAACATGCATGTAAAGCTTGCTTTCTTGCAACCCAAATATATTTTTAATATTTTTATTCAAAAGCTGTGCTCAGTTTTAAAAAAAATTGACTTAGACTGTAATGATAATAACAAAAATAGTTTTTTTTAAGACATTGGAAAAGTCAAACTCAGGTCCTTCATTAAAGTCTTGAAAATCATTTATACTTCCAGTTCTAAAATAGGTATTAATCAATAAACATCTTCCATTAAAAATGAAAGGGGGCAGTTCTTACAGGCATTTGGCCCCTTCCCCCCAACACTTTGCCCCTCCCCCTTTTAGAAGTCGGGATCTTTTTTGTCTGCAAATTATGAAAATGGGTCGACTTACTGCGCCCATCTCTTCCTCTTGTAAAATCCTGGATCCGCTCCTGGTTTAATTGTACATTTTACATTATGTGTCTTACAGGTTTAGATACTTTATTAGGACCCAGTTTAGGGCGCACGAACCCCATGCTAAGCAAGAGTAAGTAGCATCGTGCTTTTGTTCTCCCCCTTCATTATTTATTTCAAAATTGTTACTTTATTGGTGTCTTTTATTATTGATATCATTGTCATACCTGTACATTTGTGGCAAAGCTGGAAAAAGTAAATATGAAACGTGATTATTCATTATTCTTTCATTATATGTTATCGTTAAACAACACCAATGCTGACAGGAAGTGAGAGGAATCCTGATATCTTCATCGTTCATATTTTTATTGCTTTTATTTATCTGTGCCACTGCTGGAAAAGCCAAGATAAGTTTTATTGTTATTTATGCTATATATTTATTCTATTTTTTGTTATCATTATCCATTTATTGCTAAGCTGAGAAAAGAGAACCGTTATGTTTGTGATATATTGGAAGATGCAGTGTATTTTTTATATGATCATGTGTGTAAATATACATGTATTGGTACATGTATATATGATATGACCTAAACAATACCAAATTATACCAAAATTGAGGAAAGGGAGTGAACCATACATATGTTTGATTTCAATCACCATTAGAATGATATCTTTGTCCATCTAGGTATAGGCACGCTAGCCGGAGGAATGGGCGGGGCTGGTATCATCAGCAAAGTGCTATTAGCCAATGCCGATGCCCTGTGTGCCGCTGCGTCGCCGCTAATGGACCAAGACACTGATAAAGTGTGAGTATGGGGGCAGGGAAATATTCAAAATTGTCTTATTTTCAACTGTTTTTATTTTTTCAATCTAAATAATAGATTTTCTTATATTTTGAAACCAATAGTACAAAATTCAAGGGTGCTATTTTTACATGGGGGGGGGGGCTGATCAATACTCAGTCATTGTTAATCTTTTTTTGCTGATTTACAGAAATTTATTTTTATTATATTAATATCTTTTTATGTTATATTGGTATAGTTATATACTACATTCTACCATTTCATATGGGGGAATTACAGATAAAATAAAGATAAACGAAATGAACTTAATTGTGTCTTTCGTTGTTTGGCCATGATACTTGTTGTAGTGTGATGAAAGAAGTGTTGATGTCATGATGATTCATTTCTCTCCCCTTTTCCTTTGAATATTGCAGAGAGGGCTTTTCAGAATCCTGCGTCATGAATAACTATTTTGGGATAGGATTGGATGCCAAAATCACCTTAGATTTCCACAATAAAAGAGAGGAGCATCCAGAAAAATGCAGGTATGTTCCAAGTTATAGATGAGTCATTCATTGTCAGACCCATTGTTGATAACAATAAATAAATATAATGTATTTTCTTTTGAATAACTGACAAGAACCAAACAAGGCTAGACCTTTTACCAATTTATAGCTTTTTTTCTTTAATTGTAGCTTTCAACAATAGAATGAAATATAAAAATGCAAACCTGCCAAATGAAGTTGTATTTGTTTATGTAAATAATAATTAATGCGGCAGTATTATTCTGATTGTGAATACAGTAGTTGGCAGGCAGGAAATGGGATGAAAAATTAGATTAATACAACTATAATTTCCCTTTGCTCAAATCATTAAAAGGGAGATATAACAATGTATGATAAGCATCCAACATTGGCATATCAAAAGAAGTAACATTGGATATTTTGAAGGAACCATGAACTTTAGAAAAATATTAACTAAGAAATATCAAAACAAATTGATTGCATGATTAAAAAAATATACACACTATATGCACTTACACAGTCTCTTCATAAGAATTGCTACATCCAACCATTAAAAAAAAAGGACATTGCTTATAGTCTTATCAGTTCAACAAAAAATAACGATATGGGGTTGTTCGATCCCCTCCAGAAGTCGCACCAAAAACATGATGTGGTATGGAATGTTGGGAACCAAGGAGCTTGTTCATCGGACGTACCGTAACCTGGAGCAGAAAGTACAGCTGGAGTGCGATGGTCAAAGGATACCCCTCCCCAGTCTTCAGGGGATTGTGGTCCTCAATATCCCTAGTTATATGGGCGGGGCTAACTTCTGGGGGACCACCAAAGAGGATGAGGTAAGAAGGGGGTGATAGGGGTGTGGTGGTGGTGGTGTTGGTGGTGGTGGTGGTGGTGGTGGTGGTGATGGTGGTGTTGTGATGGTAGAGATGGTGGTGATGGTGATTATAATGGTGATGGTGGTGGTGGTGATGGTGTTGGTGATGGTGGTGATGGTGATGGTTGTGATGGTGATGATGGTGGTGGTGGTGGTGATGGTGGTGGTGGTGATAGTGGTGTCGGTTGTGGTGATGGTGATGATGATGAAGGTGGTGGTGGTGATGATGATGGTAGTGGTGATGGTGGTGGTGATGGTGGTGTTGGTTGTAGTGGTGATGATGGTGATGGCAATGGTGGTGGTGATGGTGGTATTGGTTGTGGTGGTGATGGTGGTAGAGATGGTGGTGGTGGTGATGGTGGTGGTGGTGGTGTTGGTTGTGGTGATGGTGATGATGGTGGTGGTGGTGATGGTGATGGTGGTGGTGGTGATGGTGATGGTGGTGGTGGTGATGGTGGTGGTGGTGATGGTGGTGGTGGTGATGATGGTGGTGGTGATGGTGGTGGTGATGGTGTTGGTTGTGGTGGTGGTGATGGGGATGGGGATGGTGATGGTGGTGTTGGATGTGGTGATGGTGATGGTGATGGTAATGGTAGTGATGGGATGGGGATGGTGATGGTGATGGTGGTAGTGATGGTGATGATGATAGTGATGATGATGATGGTAGTGATGGTAATCAAAATAATGATGTCGATGACAATGATTAAGATTATAACATTGCTGGTGATGATGAGAAGGATGAACAAGATGATTCTTGATCTGCTGCACTGCTGCTGCTGGCGATGAATGCAAACATCACAGTAAAACAATGTCACATCCTAATGAGTGAAATCTTATTCTAAACTCAACCATCCATCCCTTCCTAACTCTCTAAACGCTTGCAGACCTTCACAGCACCATCGTTTGATGATAAAATCCTTGAAGTTGTAGCAGTCTTCGGTGGAATGCAGATGGCAGTCTCAAAACTCATTACCCTCCAACATCATAGGATAGCACAGGTCAGTATCTCCAAGTACACATCTATATGTTTCAACTATTAAGCTATAATCACACCAGGGGGTGCGGATTTGCACGCTGTTATTTTTCATTTTGTTTCTTTCAGGTCTTTTTCTTTAATTTTTGTTACATAGACTCTTTTGAAAACCATATTCAGAGCTACTGCTCTAATGATTTTTGTGCCATTTCCTATGGTAAAAAGAGACACAAAGGTGTTGTGGCCCAGTGGATATATATCCGGACTTTAAACAACAAGTTTTGGGGTTCAAATCCCATCACAGTACTCGCGTCCTTTGGCAAGGCATTCAAATCTTTATTTGTCACTCTCCTGTAAATGGGTACCTGGTATGAAGAAACACCTTGGATACTTGAGCGGCTGATCGGGGAAGTGGTTTTAAGCGGTGCGCAGAAACATTGTATTGTGTGCAATATTAAGTATGATGATTATTATCAGTATTATTATTATTATTATTTACTTTTCTTGTATTGTAGTGTCGGGTTGTGAAAATCACCATCTTGGGAGAAGAGGGTGTCCCGGTGCAGGTGGATGGAGAGGCATGGGTACAACCGCCAGGACTTGTCAAGATCCTACACAAGAATAGAGCTCAGATGCTGGTCAGAGATAAGGTAGGCTTGAGAGGGAGAGAGAGAGAGAGAGAGAGAGAAAGAGGGGGGGGGGGTTAGGGCTGATGGGGAGGGGGTGATAGATTTTAGGGCAAGGATTGGTAGAGGGGGAGAGGGTAGGATTTGATGGGGAGAATGGGATAGATCGATGTTGAGGGCAAGGCTGGATGGAGAGAGGGGAGAAAGAGGGGCAGGATTTGATGGGGAGAGGGGGTTGATAGATGTTGGGGGCAAGGTTGGAGGGAGAGAGAGAGGGAGGGGGGAAGAGGGGTAGGATTTGATGGTGAGAGGGGATTGATAGATATTGAGGGCAAAGATTGGTGGAGAGAGGGGAGAGAAAGAAGGGCAGGAGTTTATGGGGAGAGGAAAATTGTTAGATATTAGGGGCAATTATGGACAGAGAAAAGAAAAAGGGAGAGAGAGATGGATGGGAGTAGAGGCAATAATAGAAAGAGTACCAACCGTATTCTAAATTTTTGTTCTAATAACAAAGAGCTCATTAACATCTATAATAAATGCTCCCATTATAAATCACACGAGGATGGAAATCTTTATGATATATTTATTTTGGCAAAGCTCTGACATTCAGACTGTAAATACCTTATTGGAACTTATTTCATCGTGTAACAGCAATTTGAGAGTACCCTCAAGTCATGGACGGAGAGGAGAAAGATAGAGCGCCCTCTACAACCCCTTATTGACGAGGAGATTGAAATTGTGAGGCATTTTTGTGGCACAACATCCCAGCTTATTGACACGTAAGTGGAATTTCTCACCTGGAATTACTCAAGCCAAAGTGATCGATATGTGAATTAGTAAAGCCAAAGTGTAATAAAATCAAAACATTTAACTTTTTCTGGGCTGGTTTTTTCCAACATAGTCAAATTCCATTCTGTGATATTTATGGCTTGTAAGTTATTTGTTCATTTTTGTTAAAAGCACACTCACTTTTATGTATATATTTACTATTTTATTTTTGTCTTGTTTCATTTTATTATTGTATGAAAATTTATAAATCTCCAGTAATATAAATAAAGGTTCCTGATCATTTAAAATCATCATTATTGTAACTTACTGTAATACAATACAGAGCTTTGTTGGTTACATTCATGAATTTGAATGTATCCAAGCGTCAAATACATGCTCCACTTGATTGGTTCATTAAAAATATGTTACACATGTACTTGTGAAATTTAAGTTTGATGAAAGGGAGGGCGACCATCTTTTGCAAATCTAGTATTTTTGTGTATATCACAGTTGAAAATTAATTACTCCTTTATTGGCTTGGGTATAGAAGTACTATTTCACAATATCGGATGATATAATTTGCCCACAGAATCAAGATTGCTGCTCAGCACAGCAGTCCCATACAGTCCGAGCTCCTGCACAAGGCCATGGCAACAGCTGCTTGTCAGGAACGCCTCTTTAGCACTGAACGATCAACAGAGGGAATGAGCAGAAAGGTCCTTAATGAAGTTGTGGTCAGTGCGAGGAATCTTTTCAGCGAGAGCAGTCTCTTTATGGCCAGAAAGGCATATGCATTGGTAAGTAGGAGAAGGCTAAAAAAAATACATTCAACCTTTAAGAAAACTGTCTGACCATAGTTTTCATAAATGTTTCAATTTCTTTTAATAAAGTTTATAAAAATTTGCAAATATATTTTAATCATTACACTAGTACCTAAATAACCCTTGATATCCATATAAAAATAGATATAGGCCTACGTGTAGGAGGTCTTTCATATCGTACCTAAAAAGAAATACCTACCAACCAAAGTGTGATGATTAATTTCAATTTCAACGGATTTCATAGTTGATGCCAATGTACTTTTTTTTTCCATTGTCAAGCACTTGCTATATTCATAACATACATGTACATGTGATTCATTTCACACAAGTAAAATTAAATGATTAGCAGTTTAGATGGTCAAATTTCACAATTACTGTATGTTTTCTTTCTGTCAGCGTTTACCGGAAAACATCCTTGACGCACTCAACCACGACATCAACGCCGTCGACAACGAGCTTCGCAAGGTTTCGACTATAGAGGGAGCCATTTGTTATGTGGAGGAGGAGGGGCATCATCACCACGCCCATATACCGGTGGATGTGTATAGGAAACATACCAAGGGGAAGTTCAAGATACCCATGGTGTCGAGGTTCAAGAAGCCGACGAAGAAGGACTTCAAGTCGTCAAGCTCTGCGACTGGAGGTAATATGGATGAGAAGTATTGTGTTGTGATCGTGTCCAGTTTGTATCTACTAGCAGATGGTGTAATTTCAAGATCATCTAACACAATCATGGCCAGACCCACTTGGTCTATCATCATATTTTGTATAATTATCGTTTAGGCCAACACCATTTATATGACATGCCGATATTTACTAATTTCGCTGATGTGGTTTACGGTACACCATGTGAAGTGTTGTAGAAACAGTGGATAGGAGAAGAGAAGAAATGGATAGGCGAGAAAGTGGAGATTTGAGAGTAGAGTATTCTTTCTTGAAAATAGTCCTGAAAAGGACTGTAAACCAGGAAAGATTAAGAGTTGAGAACAGCTTGAGTAGTAGAGCTAGTGAGGAGATGCTGGCTTGAGTCGGCGAGTAGAGATGATGAGTAGTAGAGAGACTCGACGTTTCGGGCAGGTTGACTGTCCGTCTTCAGGAGTGAGTGTTCGCTTGGCGTGCGGCGGTACTTATGGCGTTCGTGCGGACGTGGGGGAAAGCGCTGGGCCGGCGGTCACGGCGGGCTGACGTCGTAGGTGGCGCTCTGTGCGTGGGTCGGCGGTTTTGGCGGGAAACGAGTTGGCGTGGTATGCGGATGCGGTGTGTGGACGGCGGGGTGAGTTACGGCGGCGGTGTGTGTGTCGGCGGCGTGGTAAGTACATCAGTGGTGGCGTTCCGTGCGTGTTGGTCGGCGGACTCGTCGGGTAAGCTTCGGCGGGATTGAGTGGGTGGCCTGGTGTACTGATGAGGTGTTGGGTCGTCGGCGGAGGTTGTAGCGAGGTGTCGGTGTCGGTGGCGTGTGCGTCGGCGAAGTTGCTGGTTGAGTTGGTGATTCGATCAGACTGCTGTGTTGGGTAGGAGGGCTTGGTAGGGTGACGGTGGACGGCGAGTTGCTTGTGGAGTTGGTTGTGGATTGGTTAGAAGTTGGGTGGTGACGTAGGATTGGGTGCCAGATGGTGTTGATGTGGAGCCCAGGGTCTTGAGGCACGGTGTTGTGTTGATGTATCTCAATGGCTTCTCTGACCCTTCTGGTGTTCCAGTGCCGGATGTTGGTGATTAGGTGGCTCTTGTCCCAGTCTATGCGGTGGTTTTCCTGTTGTGCGTGTTTGACGATGGCAGATCGGTCCCAGTCGCTGCGTCGGTGGTGGGTCTTGTGTTCCTTGAGTCTGGTGTCGAAGTCTCGGCCGGTTTCTCCAATGTAGACTTTGCCACAGTCACAGGGGATCTTGTAGACGCCTGGTTGCTTGTTGGATGGGTGCTTGTCCTTATGAGAGTGCAGGATGGAGTGTAGCTTGCGAGAGGATTGGTGTCTGACGAGGATGTTGGCAGAGTGGAGGATGCGTTGTAGTCGGTGTGAAGTCTTGCCGATGTAGGGAAGTGCTATGGTGGCGATAGGCTTGGTTTCGGATGGGTTTTCGGTGCTGTTGGTGTTGGGTTGGTGGCTGGACGGTTGAGTGTTAATCCTTCTCCTGGGGTAATGGTTGATGGTGGTGAGTGCATTGGTCACGTGCTTGAGTTCCTGTTGTAAGTGTGCCTTGTCGCTGAGTTGGTGGGCTCGTCTGGTCTCTCTACTACTCATCATCTTCGAGTAGTCGAGTGGGCTCGTCGAGTCTCTCTACTACTCATCATCTCTACTCGCCGACTCAAGCCAGCATCTCCTCACTAGCTCTACTACTCAAGCTGTTCTCAACTCTTAATCTTTCCTGGTTTACAGTCCTTTTCAGGACTATTTTCAAGAAAGAATACTCTACTCTCAAATCTCCACTTTCTCGCCTATCCATTTCTTCTCTTCTCCTATCCACTGTTTCTACAACACTTCACATGGTGTACCGTAAACCACATCAGCGATTGTACATACCACCATGCAAACCTTCAAACAACAAATTTACTAATTTGTTCTACATTTACTTTTCATTTTGCACTTGCCAGATGAAAATTTGTTTCATTAACAGTTTATTTAATCATATAGACTAAGTGGTCTTAGACCAATTGGACATCAGACAAAAAGGGGTATAGCCAATGGCGGATCCAGGGGGGGGGGGGCGCACTGCTGGCCCGTGCCCCCCCCCCCCCCCACCTTTTGAGAGCCATTATCAAAATTTTTTTTTGCTTGTCAAATTTTTTGCGGATGAAATGACCTTCAATTTTAGGTTAAAACATTTCTTTCTTTTTTTCTTTGCTTGTCAAATTTTCATCGGGAAAATGTGCCCCCCCCCCCCCCCTTTGGAAAATCCTGGATCCGCCATTACTGGAAGTTGGACAAAATGTAGGGTGGACATGAGCAGTTCATAAGTTGTATTTATATTATCATATTTATTGCATAGTATTTAAGACAATCAAATTATTCTCTCTTAAATTTGACACAAGGCCTTGGTGTCCCAGTGATATCTTGTATCTTGGATTTCATAACATTTGATTTGGCAACAATTATCAGGTCACCCCTCTTGCATGGTTTCTTTATGTTTCTCTTTCCATCTTTGTTAATTTTTTTTAGGATTGAGCGTTGTCAAGCAATGGACTGTGGAGGAGGTAGGGGCGTGGCTTGAGGGCTTGTTGCTAGGTGAATACAAGGATCAGTTTATCAGGAATGATATCAGAGGGTCAGAGCTTCTAAGTCTGGAGAGAAGAGATCTCAAGGTAGGATACAATATTCTTTTATTTCAGCCTCTTTTCTTTTCATTTTTCTTCCTGTTTTCTTCTTCCTCCTTTTCTCTTCATTTTTTTCCTGTTTTCTTCTTCCTCCTTTTCTCTTCATTTTTTTCCTGTTTTCTTCTTCCTCCTTTTTGTCTCGCCTGCATAGCAGAGCGAGACTATAGGCGCCGCTTTTCCGACGGCGGCGGCGGCGTCAACATCAAATCTTAACCTAAGGTTAAGTTTTTGAAATGACATCATAACTTAGAAAGTATATGGACCTAGTTCATGAAACTTGGACATAAGGTTAATCAAGTATTACTGAACATCCTGCCTGAGTTTCAGGTCACATGACCAAGGTCAAAGGTCATTTAGGGTCAATGAACTTTGACCATGTTGGGAGAATTATTTTCAAAATCTTAACCGAAGGTTAAGTTTTTGAAATGACATCATAACTTAGAAAGTATATGGACCTAGTTCATGTAACTTGGGCATAAGGTTAATCAAGTATTAGTGAACATCCTGCTCGAGTTTCAGGTCACGTGACCAAGGTCAAAGGTCATTTAGGGTCAATGAACTTTGGTCAAGTTGGGGGTATTTGTTGAATTACTATCATAACTTTGAACATTTATGGATCTAGTTCATGAAACTTGGACATAAGGTTAATCAAGTATTAGCGAACATCATGTGCGAGTTTCAGGTCACATGACCATGGTCAATGGTCATTTAAGGTCAATGAACTTTGGCCGTGTTGGGGGTATTTGTTAAATTACCATCCTAACTCTGAAAGTTTACGGATTTAGTTCTTAAAACTTGGACATAAGAGTAATCAAGTATCACTGAACATCCTGTACGAGTTTCAGGTCACATGACCATGGTCAAAGGTCATTAAAGGTCAATGAACTTTGGCCGTGTTGGGGGTATTTGTTAAATTACCATCCTAACTCTGAAAGTTTATGGATCTAGTTCATAAAACTTGGGATATAAGAGTAATCAAGTATCACTGAACATCCCCTGTGAGTTTCAGGTCACAAAACCAAGGTCAAAGGTCAGTTAAGGTCAATAAACTTAGGCCATGTTGGGGTAATTGTTGAATTGCCATCATAACTTTGAAAGTTTATAGATAGAGTGAATGAAATGTGGACATGGATGTAGTTGACAAGTCTTAAGTCACCGTTCAAATGTCATTTATGGTCAATGAACGTGGTATTATGTCATTATATGAATGGTGTTTTTGTGAATGATTATTTTATAGTAGTTTTCAAAGTTAGCACTGCTGCTATATTAAATCGCGTAATGCAGGCGAGACTGCCAGAGGCGTTCCACTTGTTTTTCTGTTCTTCTTCTTCTTTCTTCTTCCTTTTTCTTCTCTTTCTTCTTCCTTCTTCTTTTTCTTCTTCTTCTTAGCCTTCTTCATCTTCGCCTTCTTCTTCTCCTTCGCCTTCCTCTTACTTGCCTCCTTTGCCTTCTCCTTCTTCTTCCTCTTGTCCTTATCCCCCTCCTCTCTTCCTTCTTTTCTTTTTTCATCATCGTTGTTGTATCCTCAAACTTCTTCTCTTCTTTTTATTTCTCAATCTTACTATTTTTTTCTTTATTTTTTTAATTCTTCTTCTTTCTCCTCTTCATCTTTTCCTCTTCTCCTCCCATTTCTTGTCATTCCCTCCTAACTACCCGTCCCCTTTTTTTGTCATTTTCATTATTCCTTTATTTTAAAATTCCCACAGGATATTGGAGTAACCAAAGTGGGCCACATCAAGCGAATCCAACAAGCCATCAAAGACCTAGACAAAAGAGAGGTGGAGCCTACAGTGCTGGAGGCGGGACCTTCAGGCAGTGGGGCTCTCTGATTGGTTATATCAACAATGGAACATCATGGATGGTTGGAATGCTTCATTTCCCCTGAAGGGGTGTATAGTTGTCATGTAAAATGAGGTAATTTATTCATTGTAAATTGGAGGTGAAAGCTTAACTACAATGGAGGTTGTAAATGTTTGTTTTATTCTTTGGGGTTGAAAAAAAAAAATTGGTGCAGAAAAGACAGAAAATATCTTACTTCTGGGAAGAAAAGAAAACGTATCTAGTTTTTAGCAATACAACAGAAAGCCAAACAAAAATGTTTTTTGAGTTGGAAAAGTAATCAAGCCCGTATGGCTGATTTGTAAAGCTGATGGCTAGAAACAAATATCAGAAAATTTTGAAGAAAACAACTCATTCATGAAAATGCATGTGGAAAAATATTGGTGTAATGTGGGAAAATAAATAAGGAATGAAGCTTAAAGGGTTTTGCTTGTTGGAAAAGGTTTTTATGATAATAGACATGAAACTTGGAATTGGGAGAGGTATTTATTACTTAATGTCAAGAAATGACTTCAAAAGTTCAGATTTTACCATTATGCATTTGTATGTCAATACTCAGCGTATTCACACATCTGTTAATGATACAGGTGTCATTGAAATGCAATGGTTCATTTATAATAATCAAATATATAATATTCATAATCATCATGTATCAAAATACATCATATTCATGCAACTATGCAACATACAATCACAATAAATGGGGGTGTTTATAAGATGCATTGAGTTTTTATACCAATGCCAAGTTGCATTCAGATTTTTATCAATGTCATGTAGACATAAGTACCTGAGGTACACCTGACATAGCATTGACTGATGCACGCAAGTCGTCATCAGTCCCACAGATTTATCCAAGCACGTTTCGTCTGTTGACCAGATTGGAGATTCTTCCAAATAATATGATGATATAATCAAGATTTATTCAGACAATACACATAAGTCATATCAGACCTCCAGATTTGGGTCCTGTTACTCAAAGAGTAGCGAGTGATTTTACAATTGATTCTCTTTATTGATTGTACATGGAGATCTATGTGCAATCAATCGTAAGAATTTGTTCAACGATCAATTGATCTGCATCATGATAGGGAGCACATATACAGAGCCCTGTAATATAAAGCTTAGTAACTGATTGTAGCACTGATTTTTACGATTGATCATACACAATAATCAATGCAATCAATCGTAGAAATCAGTCTCACAATTAATTGCAAAACTTTATGTTACTGGGTTCTGAAACGAACATATGATTCGCACTTTGATTTCAATTATGGTGCAAGTCATGATAACGGAAGAGAATTTTTACAAGTAATTCTTAGTGTAACAGAATCAATGTAATGCCGTTCTTGCACTCCAGAGGCAAGATGCATGTCTATATCCTGCAAGAAGGGTTTAAGTGCTACATATGACCTTCTTCAGGAACCAAACAGAATCAGGAATTATCAAATGCAGAAAGAAACTTAAAGGTTAACTGATTTTTTTTTTGAGAGAGAGAGTAATGAATATGATGAACGTGAAGAATTAAAAAGTGGGATATCAATTGAAAACTTTTGATATGAGGTATAGGCTTGTTCTGGGTCCCGTAACTCAAAGGTTAGCGATTAATCGTACGCTTGATTTTCACGATTGATTGTACATTGTAGTCTATGCAATCAATCGTAGAAAAATGTTCTACGATCATTGCTAAGCTTTGTGTTACGGGCCCCAGGTCTCATTGCACAAAGTGTAGCAGATTTATTTAAAAGTACAGAAAATATGGAGATGATATGAAATTTGAAATACTAAGGTGAATGCTTTTGTAAAGATGAATAAAGAATACAAAAAAAAATTATTGCAAATTTGTAAGGAGAATTTTGTATTGGTATGAAGTAAAGGCTTGCACAGGCATCTTTGCACAAATTTGGGTGTCGATAGTGTACAGAAAATCATGAAGATAATGTTAATGATATGATGTTTATGGTCAGAGAAAAGAAAATAATGCTAAAAAATGTTAGATTTGTAAAGAATGTGGATTGCTTGAAAGATTTTGATAGGTAATAAAGCTTGTACAGGTCTCATCGCACAAAGCTGTTTTGAAGAAAAATTATCAAAAAGCTGTACACCGTGTTAAAGACAGATTGCCATATAAGCAGTTTTTTTACACTCATCTTTGCACAGAATAATTGCAATATGTGTACAAATTCTATGAAAAGGGAGAGATGAGGGCTAAAGAATGCACCAGCAAAAGATTGTGGTTATGTGCATTGTATAGATGTAAAAAGCAATGTATGTTTTTTTAAGAGGAGCAGGTAAAAAAGCCAGTTCAGTTTGCTAGCATAACTCAGTGGAATGCACCATAAAAAAGGTGATTAATTTTCCGACGTACAGTAAATAAACAATGCAAGAAAGTTAACTCAATGAAATGCAGACAAAGCAGGGCAGAAGGTCCAACAATATATAAAAAATGTGGGAATAAGGATAAGAGTTACATGACTTGTACCTTTATTTTAATATGGAAATAATGTGAATATCAGACAGGTGATCCAGACGGTTTTGGGTTTTAAAAATGCGCGAGTATTTGTTTTTGTTTTTTAAGCTTACTTTTTAATACCGTAGTTATGTGATGAAAAATTGGGGGCTGGTACCCTATTGCAAGTATTACTTTCTTAGCGTGATTTTATGCCACTTTGTATATTGAAAAACGTATTTAAAAAAATGAAGAAAAAAATGTTTCCAAGAGCCCTCTTTTTCCTCTTGTTTTGTATGTACAGTATTTATGGATTTGAAAATGAGAGATTATTGTACTCTGCACAAAGAAATGTAGATTATTTGGTATCTATTTATTTATTCCAGTTTTAACTCCTTAACTATCTTTCTTAATTCTTCAGTAATATTTTTATTCAACATCATTTTTCCTTCCCTCATTACATTTTGCAGTTTAAAAAAAAACTTTTTACCATTTTTTTTACGTTTATGTATTTCCAATTTGTTTCTCTTCAATTTTTGAACAAAAAAAACTTTACATGAAATGAATTCCTTATGTTTCTGAAGATAGTTACTATTAAAACATTTAGATGGATATGTTTTAAATCTTTTCAATGATTTTGTCATTGATATTACAGTGTTAGGTTTGAACATTTTCATATTGTCATCCAGTTTGCGTTTCAAATTTTGTTTTTCATATCAAATGAAAACAACTCGTATCAATTTTTTACAATTTTATATTAATTCTTAGGTCCGTTTCTCTCATTTTCCCTTTATCTATTTGTCACATTTACATCTACAACTTTCCGAATTACGTCATGCTTTTACATTTTTGAAGAGTAATTCATCATTTTTTTCTCTGCATAGAGTATGCAATGCTGCCTTGTGTGTTTTCCAAATCTTCTTTTTTGCTCCATATCTGTTTATTTTTCATAGCAATACAATCAGAAATGTATTCTGGTTGAAAAAGAAACGTTTGCTAGTCTAGGTGTAAACATTCCATTGTAAGGATAGCCATATCAAGCCTGAATATGTACAACTGTCAAACACCATATGAATGGATTAGTTTTTCAATACTTCTCAAAAACATTTATCACAGCACATTTTTGTTTTCAAGCGGTGTTTCGTTGTTTCTGTGAACGATCGCCCTCCGCACATCGTTATCACATCGTACAAGAACGTGGATTGCGCTGGTCGTTCTACTTTGTTTTCAATTTTGAATAAGTGGAATCTTATATGACCACGGATATCTGTTTGACATACAATAAGAAAAAATTTGACTTAAAAGAGGTATATAACATTCTTTTTTGCATAATTGGCTCAAAAAATTGCTTTGACTTCTTATTAGTAGTCAAGTTTACGACTTATGTAAGGTTGTCATGTTTACCTATTATTTGTACTTGGGGCGTTTTTGTACCAATGTGACTATACAATGCCGGGCCTCATACAGGGAGCTGTGTTTCCTATTACTGTGCTTCCTATTTTCTGTTCTATACATGTAGGTAGGCACAACATGTAGTCCTAGCAATAAATCAGTGAAACCTATATGTGTAAAGACCACGCAAGGGAGATGAGAAATGTGGTCTCTATGTACAGATTCTTGTAATACTCTGAAGTCTGTATTTAAAGACCGACTAAGAGGGACAAAAAAGTGGGTCTTGATGCGGAAGTGGACTTTCTGGACAGGTTTCTGTGGTACATGGAAATCTGTATATGAAGACCAACCAAAGGAGACAGGAAAGGCAGTGTCTATGAGCTGATGGTCTTTCTGGGCAGGTTTCTGTAATATATAGACACCTATTTGTAAAGACTACCCGCAGGGGACAAGAAAAGTGGTTGTTATGCACAGGTGTTTGTAATATATAGACACCTTTATATAAAGACCATTTGACTGAGACAAGGAAAAGTGGTCTTTATGATCATGGGGGTTTTTCACAAAGAGTTCAGTGCGACTGGACATTTAACTGTGAGTCGCAGTTAAATGTTCAGTTGCATGCCGTATTAAAGGCATCACCGCACTGGTCAAATCGTGCAAAGAGGACGCGCTGCTGCATATTATCAATAAGAATGCATGTTACATATATAACATATTATGTGCACTTCAGCATTAAGCTCGACTTTTATTAAAGTCACTCTTAATTCTTTGTGAAACACCCCCTCCCCCCATGTGGTCTTTCTTGACAGGTTCCTCTGATACATGTGTCAATGGGAAATACTATTCAAGGGTTAACATTATTGTGGTATTTAAAGACATGCGGTCATTCTATACAGGTGGTCATTAAAACAGGTTTGACTGTATATTTACCCATGGGAGAAGGTAAGAAAAAGATGCATGGAAGAGGAAAGAGATTGAGAAAATGATGAAATGTAAAGGAGGATAATAGTGATATTGAGATGAAACTTGGGGAGCTAAAGTAAGATAAGTAGATATAAAAGGGCAAAGAGAGGTCTTTTTATGATACTGGTATGCACTGCAGAAGTAAGTCGACTGTTACAATTATTTTCAAGGATCTAGAGGTAGTACATTTATCTTGATGAATGAAGAGTGATGGTGGTCATTTGATAGAGTGAAAGAATTAAAAGGAAATGGGATGAATTAAAATTGAAGAAAATAAGAATAGATGAAGCAAGATTTGGAAATATGCATTGTTTAAAGATAGAACTAATCTGGATGAAATTAGATGTTAAGGGTGAGAGGTGTGAGTGAAAATTCTATTTAGATTCGAAATGGAAGATATAGAGATAGAAACACACAGAGATAAGCAGAGAGGGTAGGGGAGAATGATAGAGAGAGAGAGAGGGACATACAGAGATTATGAGAAAGAGAGACATAGAAATGGGAAGAGGTGAGGATGGAAAAAAGTTTGAAGGAGAAAGAAATTTAGACGATAGAATCAACAATTGAGTTGGATGGAATAAGCAATTGTCAAGATGGAATATGTAAAACAAATATTTTTACAATAGAGAATGATTGTATATAAAGCATGAGATGGATACAAGTTTGAAAATAGACGGAAAGTGTGAACGTAGAATTGAGAAGAGGAGAATGATGAGGAGAGAAAAAAAGTTGAGAAAGGGAAGGTGGAAAAGAAGTAGGACTGGGAAGCAAAGAAGATGAAGTTAGGAGGTATGATGATTAGATGTGAAGGATAGATGGATGAAGGATGGAAAGAAGGAATGACGGTAAATTGGAAAAGAGAAGAACAGAAAGTGGAAGGTTTTAGATAGATGGAAGGAATGTATTATGGTAAGAGAAATAGAGAAATGCAGAGAATTTGAAACATGGAAGGGATTGACATCAGTAGAGGAGAGAGAAGGAAATAGGAAGAAGTGAAAACTGATTGGATAGTGAGATTGAAATAGAAGAAGATTGAAAGGAGAGATATAGAACAGTGATGGTACAAAACATGGAATACTGTAGAGGAAAACAAATGAAGCGGCATAGAAAAATAGATATGAATAGTTGATAACAGGAGATGATGGAATGATAGTGAGATTGAAATGGAAGAGAATTGGGAGGAGAGTTGTATAGATGGGTGGTAGTACAAGAAAGATAACTTAAAATTAGTAATAGTGATGGTTAGCAAGGGTGATGAGGAAGAACAGGGAGAATTTGTTGATTAATAAGACTTGAGGCAGTGGTGGAGATTAAATGAAAGAATTTCTTGTAAATTTGAGAAGTGTAGCTTAATATTGGCTTGTACATGAAAGAATGAAATTTACACAGGAAATATAAGCACAATTTAAATATAAGCACAATTTTAGATTGCAGAATAGGTTTAGCACAAGGATTAGAGAGAATTATTGTCAGATAAGTAAAGAGAAATAGAGGGAGAGATGCTCGGTTTGAGGAAATGGGTTCAAATTAGAATTTTCTGCTGCTATTTATTTTGTCTGTAACTGGAATCTTATAACTGAATAAATTTACATTAGATGCAGTATAAAAATGAGGGTGTTCAGTGATGGTAAAATATAGCAAGAAGAAAGAGTTGTGTAAAATTTTGAGGAAGGCACTTAAATTTGTAGTAATTCTGTTTGAAAGTCATGACTGAAAGTTAGAGATATTTTTATCCTTGTAAAAAAAAGGTTGTTGATTGTATAAGATGAAAAGGATTGATACAGAATTTAATTTAGTAAAAGGAAAAGTGAAAAGGTACAGATTAGCAAGTAAAGAAGAATAGAGAAAGATTGAAAGGAGAGGAAATGAAAGGTAGATAACGGGTGAATGAAGCAGAGAAGATGAAGAGGAAATTGAGGTCAAATTTGTAAGATTATTTAGTTTTCCAAAATAAATATTTGTGAATGAACATTAAAAAAGTGGGATGTAAGAGAGGGAAAGCATGACTGTATACCAGAGAAGTGTGGTCACTTACAGATAACCTGAACAACTTGATCATCAATCCAGCTTCCCCTTAAATGCTATCTTTAAAAAATGTTGCCAATTTGCTCCTGTCTAAAACACTTTACTGGTATTGAATCATTTCCATATATTCCATTCCATTCTAAAAAAATGATCATACAACTTGTTTTTTGTAATCTCTTCTATTTAATTTTAGTGAGATTTTCTCATGTTACTCACTGGGAAAGAAAATTATCATTCTTAACTTTTCCTAAAACTTTTTTTTTCTTTTAATAGCTCTTCCTCCCACACCCATGTCTTTTTTATAATCAGGTCTCATTTTTATCAATTTTCTTCAATATTTTCTACTTATATGTGATAAAAAAGCTGTGAATAATATAGGTAAAAACTATGTTCTAATCATTGTAATTTGCACCAAAAAATGCAATAGCCAAAACTGTAAACCACATAGTACATAAATCTTCTTCTAAAAGCAAGGCATGGATATTAAAAGTACTCTGTGATACAAGTTGAAAACTTCTGTATGTACATTTGTGCTTATTGAATCATGGGAAATGTGGCTCATAATGCTAATAATCTTTGCAAGTTTGAATGTCAAAATTATCAAGTTTTAACATTCATTCTTTCACTTCTGACTATCCTACATGTAGCTGTTTCTCTTTTAATGTTTAGTTTTTACTCCTTACTGATAGAAATTATTATTGTAATCTTATTCATTATCTTTAACATTTTATCTTGTTTAATCTGTAATGTTTTTATTTTCTAGCCACTTATAGCAAATGTGCAACATTTTTGTTTATATCTTTAAAGGTTGTTTTTATTTGCAGATTATTGATTTATTTTCCCTTTTCTCCTATGAATTTATAGTTATATTAGAGGTGAAAAATAAAATTGACAAGATTAGAGATATATATATACAATATATTATAGTTGTACTAATGTGCTTTCCTTGTGACTAATAATAAAAGTATGATGGCCTTTGTTCCATATACTTGGAATAAATCCCCCTTGCAATTGAATTTATGGCATAATTTTCATGAAGTTATTTATTTATATTGATTTTTTTTTATGTTGTACATGGATAAATAAATAATTCCATCACTCATAGGAATAATTGTGTTTTGACAATTCATTAATGAATTGCATTGTGTTTTCTTAAGGTTACCTAGCCTTAATGTTGATGTGATTTATCCAGTTCTTATAAAATGTTTATTATCTAAATTTTACAATGAAGTACTTATCTAAGATATTAGGTTTAGAAATCAAACGTTTCTTAAAATCTTATTTTGAATTGGACTGGAACAGTCTTATACAGATGGTATACCTGTCAAATGAATTTAAGCAGTACGACATACAAATATATGTTATAGATGAATCAAACTTTTTAAAACAGAACACACAATCCATTATAAAAAAAAATGATTTATTTTAGTTTTATACAGAGGTAATGAAATATTGGTGGTTTGACAGGGATCAAAATGTCCCCTTTCTTACTTTTTTTTGGGTAGAATTTCATAACGCAGTGTGAATGATGCCCGACATTGCTTTGGTAATCGTTCGTAAGTTGAAGATGTAATCAAATAATCTTTCTGTTGTATATCCATCTCTCTTCTTTATCTACTCTGTTTAGGCGAGTCATATTGTTCTTTATGGTGAGCGATGCTTTATTACAAGGGGGAGGGGGTAATTAAGAACAAATGTGCAGAAAAGATTTTGCCAATCATTAAAATGCCTGTGTCATCTAGCAATCGTATGTACAAGCAATAGATTTCTTGTTCGGAACTTTGTTATATTTGCATACACACTTTATAATCGATAAAGATGTCATGAATAATTTTTGCACATCTTATCCATTTGTAGATACAAAACAAACAAAACAATACTTTGTAACATGCCTACCTTTTATTTACTCATCTAGTAATTTTTGTACACCTGTGTGTAGTTCATTTTTTACGCTATATATGTATTTGAGACATTTGCCAGTTTTTGCACCTTTTTATACTTGCCCTCGTGGCCTGTTTATCTCCTCTATACGGAGAGTTTGATCTTAAGATTGTCAAAGAAAATGATAAAAGTGCAATTTTGTCTCTTTTTAAAATAGCCTTCTTGCCTTTCTTTTGTTTCTACACTGTTGTACACGTGTGGTAGTCCGTATTCCGTAGTCCGTATCTGTCTTTGATGATATGTAATGAGCGAATTGCTAACTTGAAATAGTTTGTAGTAATATCAAATCCAAGACTGATGATGTATGTGGGATTTAAGAATATGATGTTTTACTGATGTCTGTTTTGAGGGTTGAAAACTGACATAGCATTTGTACAAAAAATAAGATTTTTTTAAACATGCTATTGAAGAAAATTTTGATTTTCTTTTTTTACACAAGATTCGTTGTCAAATGAAAATTAGATAAGAATAAAGACTAGAAGCAAATGGAAAATTGAAGAAAAGGGTGTTCTTGAAGTCATTTTTTGTCATTATGGTGATTTTAATTGGGTTATTTTTGGCTATGATAATGTTGTCTATGGCTTTTGTGGTTGTGATGGTAAATGTGACGATGATGATCATGGTGATGGTGGTGGTGATGATGATGTTGGTGGTGGTGGTGATGATGATCAGGATGATTTTCTTATTTACCACTTCCTGAAAAAGGTGATTTAAAGTAGATGTGGGCTATAAAAATGAGTGATTTTTATCTCGCCTGCATAGCAGAGCGATACTATAGGCGCCGCTTTCCCGACAGTGGCGGCCTCGTCAACATTGAAATCTTAACTAAGATTAAGTTTTTGACATGTCATCATGAGTTAGAAAGTATATGGACCTAGTTCATGAAACTGGGACATAAGGGTAATCATGTATTTCTAAACATCCTGCCTGAGTTTCAGGTCACATGACTAAGGTCAAAGGTCATTTAGGGTCAATGAACCTAGACCATGTTGGGGGAATCAATATCAAAATCTTATTAACCCAAGTTTAAGTTTTTGAAATGTTGCCATAACTTGGATAGTATATGGACCTAGTTCATGAAACTTCGACATAAGGGTAATAGTGTATCACTAAACATTCTGCCTGAGTTTCAGGTCACATGACTAAGGTGGTGAAAGGTCACTTCGGGTCAATGAACTTTGATAATGTTGGGGGTATTTGAGGAATTGTCTTCATAACTTTAAAAGTTTATGGATCTTGTTCATGAAACTTGGACATAAGAGTAACCATGTATTCCTGAATACCCTGTGCGCATTTCAGGTCACATAACCAAGATCAAAGGTCAATGAACTCTGGCAATGTTTGGGGTATTTGTTGAATTGGCATCATAACTTCAAAAGTTTATGGATCTTGTTCATGAAACATAGACATAAGGGTAATCAAGTATGTTTTGCACATGTCTTAGGTCACATGATCATGGTCAAAGGTCATGTTGGGTCAATGGACATAGTATTTATTATCAGATGAGTGTTTTCTTTTCTGAATAATTATTCAATATCTGTTTTCAAAGTCAGCACTCCTGCTAAATCGAATCGCATAATGCAGGCGAGACTGCCAGAGGCGTTCCACTTGTAATGTTTTACTGCAGCAATAGATTTTTTTGTATTCTTTTTACCTTATCTCAAAATGGAATGATAATATTTTTTGTCTCTGGTCCACAACTTCTGTATTTTTCTCTGGATTTGGTGTCTGTTCATATGTTTTTGGGAGCAGGCAATTTGTTTTCTTCTAAAATTAGTACTTTTAAACCATTATTTGTAAAGTTAAAACCCAAAAAGTTGGCTTCATCATCTTGAGGTTGTTTGATATTACTTATTCGACGATACCAGTTGACCAGTAGCAAGTACATGTAGCTTGATATAGCTATATTGCTTTTATTCCTCTAAATTGGGGTTTACAGATATTTGCAAACTATCTCTAATTTCAATGTTACATAAGAAAATTGTCATTTATCCATAGTTGCTATGCGGTATACAATGTACTGTACATACTACACTGCATTGACCACCATGCCCACAAAAACATATGAATAGACACCAAAACCAGAGAAAAACACCACCAAATAAAGAGACAGAGGGAAAAGGGAAAGAAATGAAGAAAAAAAAGAGAGAGGAAGAGGGGGGAAGGAAGAGATAAAAAGAGAAGAGGAGAAAAGAAGAGGAAAAATGGGGAGAAAAAGGAGAGGGGAAACAGGGGCGGATCCAGCCTTCGCCAATAGGGGGGGGGGCGGAATTTTTTTCAGCCATATTTTCCCCGATCGGCCGCTCGAAGATGATGTTTGGTTTCTTTGAAAGGGTAGTCCTAATGGTCACTTCTTAGCTTTGTTCTTATCATGGACATACTAGTAGGTCCATATACTTATAGATCAACATAAATATATAATATCATAATCCTTATTTATATAATGCGAGCGTGAAGCGCGAACTAATTTTTTGTTTGGAAATCTCGCGTATTTTTTCCTTAAAATTTGAACACTCTGGGGAATGTTTTTCTATCCTGAAAAAGATGTGTATGCAACAAAATAATTACTACGAAGGCGAAGCGCGAGCAGAGATGAACTGATGGAAAATGTACCTGTTAAAGACTGCATGCAGTTAGCCATGAAGACGTTACATATTTTGAAATTTAAATAATACCTAAAGAATGGAAATTCTAAGCACTTTTTTTTTAACTTAAACAGAATATATAGCTAAACAATTGATGTGAGCGGAAAATTTTGAGATTTAGACCTACTGAAAGAGACACGTTTTGTAAATCAAGAAAAGGATGAGTAGTTGGGGATCTTCCTTACATTGATAATGCGAGCGCAGAGCGCGAGCAGAAAATTTTTGTATACGTTCGGACTGATCGAAAAGGTACATATAAAGGACTGCTTTCACTTAGCCATGAAGACGTTACATATTTCAACAATCAAATAATGCGAGCGCGAAGCGCAAGCTGAAAAATTTGGACATTTCTACATAGAGAATGGAAAATTTTACTCAATTTTTGTAATCGTGAACAGGATAGCTATATAACTACACAATTGACGCGAGCGCGAAGCGCGAGCGGAAAAAAATCGAGATGTAGACCTAAAAACGGGACACTCTATTCATGTTTTGTAAAATCATAAAAAATCAGTAATAGGGAATCTTCCTATAATTATTAATAATGCGAGCACAAAGCGCGAGCAGAAAATTTTTTATATTGTGATCTGAAACTGGATAATGATTTAAATAGAGAACACGATGAGTATCTGAATAAACATGCGCGCGCGTGTTTCATATTTAGACCTAGAATCTAGGCATTCTAAATATCTTTTATCATGAAAATCAAAGCGAGCGCGAAGCGCGAGCTTAAACTATTCGATATTCCGATTTGAAAAAAAGAGTCAATTTCAGACTTATATTTCAATCACTTTGTAGGAAAATTGTGAGGTGGATATGGATGGCACTTAATAAAGAGCTGAATTTTCATTATTATTATTTTGAGTTTTGACAAAGGACATACTTAGCAGACCTTAGGTCATGTCATCATATGAAAATGATGACTATCTTCCTATTCCTCTTGCTAAGCGCGAGATGAAACAAAAAGGATAATTTAATTATTGAATTAATATCTTATTCAAAATGCCTAATGAGGGCACGAAATCTGATGATATTATGGCCTGAAAACTGGACATTTTAAGCACTTTTGTAATTATAAATATGACGCATCAGTTAATATATTTTTAACCATTAATCCAAGCGCAAATTGCGAGCCAATTTTTTTTATAAACTGTCATGAAAAGGGGATTTAAAGTAGTTTCTTGTATAATCAATATTGTGACATACATAATTCGCCGATCAACATGCGAGCATGCAGCGCTAGCTGATTCGTTTTGACAATCAGACCTGAAAAGGGATATTTTGAAAACGTTATGGAATACACGACAAAAATAAGTACCTGATAAATCAAAATTTGCGAGCGCGCAGCGCGAGCAGAAAATGTTAATATTTAAACCATAAAACAATGACAATTTTTAGAGAGCACTTTTTAAAAATCAATTTATAAATCACAAAAATAATGAAAGTTCGATTTCCGAAGTGAAATATGTTTTGTATATTGACGTCCAGACTTGATATTTAAACTCCATATTGAACAAGATATTAAAATCACCAAACAGGCAATGCGAGCGAGCGAAAATTTTTATACACAATTGTAGTGACATGAAAGATTCTTTTTAAGTGTCGATTTGATGTTCAAACTAGGGGCACCGAATTGATGTTTGAACTAGTGGGCGCCAAATTGATGTTCGAACTAGGGGGCGCCGAAATGATGTTCGAACTAGGGGGCGCCAAATTGATGTTAAACTAGGGGCGCCAAATTGATGTTTGAACAAGGAGGTTGGAAGCGGGGTGCCGAATCGATGTTCGAACTAGGGGGGGGGGGCGCCAAATTGATGTTCAAACTGGGGAGCGCAAAATTGATGTTCAAAATAGGGGAGCCAAATTGATGTTTGAACTGGGGGCGCCAAATTGGTGTTCGAATTAGGGGGTGTCAAATGGATGTTCGAACTAGGTAGGCACCGAATTAATGTTTGAACTAGAGGACGGGGCGCCAATATGTTTGAACTAGTGGGGGGCACCAAATTGATGTCCGAATTAGGGGGCGCCAAATAGATGTTCGAACTAGGGGGCGCCGAATTGATATTCGAACTAGGATGCTAGGGGAACGCCAATTTGATGTTTGACCAGAGGCGACAATTGATGGTTTTTTTTTAAGGGGAGTGAACTGTGTGTGGTCTCTCATTGACTGTGTGGTATTAATACATAGTCTTAAAATATATACGTTTTCATATATCTACTAATATTACAGACAATAAATTGACCTATTATTGTATTTGTACTGACAGAGAAACTAAAATGTTTTGAAAGGAAAAGTAAGTTTTGCTCCTTGGTAACATAATAATTGCGGTATAAAATGTATTGAGTAGTTAATTAGCATGTTATCATTCAAGTGGGCCTACACTACTATACTACATTTATGGGTCAGGAAACTGGCCAGGTATGAATAGTTGAGGACTCGAGATGGCGCTATTGGTTTGCATCTGCTTTTAGAGGGGTAGGGCAAAGTCATATTTCACATGGGGGCTCCAAATTCATGTTCAACCGAGGGCGCCAATTGAACTTAAACTAAGGGGGTATCATGTAAATTCACGTTCGACCAGGGGCGCAACATCGCTCATAGTGAGATACATGTCTTTAAATGCGGCTGAATTAAAATATCCTGTTTTTACGGTAATAGAGAAAAATAATGTGCTTGCATTTGAAGAAGGGAGATAGGTATCCCATTCTTTCAGGATCATAAAAAGGACTGAAATTAAAACTCAGCACGCACTACACGCTCGCAATATTTGATTAGTGAGGTGCGTATCCTCTCCATGGATCCCACGTACATAAGTCCTTTAAAAAGTTATTTTTTTGCAGGTCAATATACAAAGGCGGTCCAGGGCGCAAAATGGTTTTCCCCATGGCGGTGCAAAAAAGGGAAAGAAAAAGAGAGAAAAAAAGAAAAAGAATTAAAAAATGGAATCAGAGCTTAAAAGAGTCCTATTTAAGTCAGCAAATAGAAAAATTGTGCTTCGCGCTCGGAGTTACTATTATTATTTATTTTTATTTGGGGGGCTACACTGTTTGTGTTCTATGTAAAAGACGATCTAAATGTCGCTTTTTTTTAGATCAAAATATGAAACCAAATTTGGCTCGCTCTTTGCGCTCATTTACCTCATTTATTTAGCGAAGATGCCCCTCCTTTCCATTGTAAGAAAAAAATGCATAGAATGTCCCATTTTGGGAGTCAAAATCATTTTTTTAAAAGCCCACCTCCGTGCTCGCAAAAATTGTTTATAAGGTATCACTCCTGTCAAAAGTGCTCAGAATATCCGCTTTTGAGGTCATAAAATTACAAAATAAATCACTTCACACTTCATTTAAATCGCTTGGTCAGATACCCATTTTCTTCGTGGTTACAAAAAGTAGGCCTACTCATAGAAACTCAACTTTTCTACTCCGAAAATGAAAATTTTCAGCTCGCGCTTTGCGCTCACATCAGTTGTTAAGTAGGATACCTATTCTACTATTCTGTACATAGTCAAAAAGTCCTAAAATTCTCCAGTTTGAAAGTCGAAAAATCAACATTTTTCAGTTCCTACTTTGCGCTCACATTAATTAGTGAGATACCTATTCTGTTCAAAGTGCTAAAATTCTCCAGCTTAAAAGTAGAAAAATCAAAGATTTTTAGCTCACGCTCGTATCAGTTGATTAGCTAGATACCTATTCCTTTCATGGTTACAAAAAGTGCTAAAAATGTTGTTTTTAAAAGTCTGAATATCATAAATTTTCAGCTCAGATCCACCCCTGAGCATATGGATTTTATAACTTGCATATAAGCATTGCATTTGCATTTTATCGTTAGATATGTATCATATTCATGATTTGGCTCTTCCTTTGAATTCTCATCATTCATTTAGTGAGATATGTATTCTCTTAACAATTTTCTTGCATGGTAAAAAGTGCTCAAACGGTTCCCACTTCTGGTCAGTACAATAAATTTTTACCTTGAGCTTTGGGCTCGCATTAATCATTCTTTGAGAAACACATATTGTTCTTTATCTAAAAACGTGCTTAAAATTTCAAATTTTTAGATAGGAATATGAAAAATATTCTAACTCGTG
Source organism: Lytechinus pictus (assembly GCF_037042905.1). Lineage (NCBI taxonomy): Eukaryota > Metazoa > Echinodermata > Echinoidea > Temnopleuroida > Toxopneustidae > Lytechinus > Lytechinus pictus. The sequence goes on from NC_087260.1 coordinate 19,411,209, forward strand.
CTTTGTGCTCGTGTTACTTGATTTGCCAGATTCACAGCTTTTCTTTTTTGTTAACATGCTTGAAGTTTCCAGTTGTCAGGTTAATTTCATTTCATTTGTTGGTTTCTGCAACACTTTCTTCATAAACACATTCACAAAGAAAATACAATAATAATATACGTATAACTGACAAGCAAAACATTGAACAAAATTGCATTTTGTATTAATACATATCGATTTTTAGAAGGTTGCAGGGGTTGCCACTATAAGTTAAGCTTAAAGTTAAGCTTGACTGTGTGGCAAACCCAGAAAACAATGATAATTATTATTCATCTTACTTAAATAATGTGACAGATCATACCGAAATGAGAGACAAGTCGCAGATTGAATCACTTAGAAAATCGACAAACTAATAAAATTGTCAATTTTTTTATGATATATTTTTTTTTCATTTTCTGACTTCTCAATGTTTTATGTTTACTCTGTTAAAAAGATGAGTGAAATTGATAACAGGAAAATGATAAAAAAGCAATTTTTCCGCGAGTGTTTTTTCGGTCAGTTGCAACTTTTTCTGACACTCCGCACGCTCGACTTGATCGAATTTCGCTCCATACTACGCTCCGCCCCTAGCAACATAAGCCATTCAATTGATTGGCTATTCATGAACATGTTGAAATGAACAGCGGCCAGGCGCTCGCTCGATCGATCGATAAGTCCAGGATACGGTTTTAGAAAGAAACATCGCGCTCAATAGGTATTCTGAAAAGCATGCTTTTTGACAAAAGTTTACAAACGGGACCAGGAGATGGAATAATACCTTATCTAGAGTATTTAGCCAAACTATAATCGCGAAATAAAAGCCAAGAACGCAGAGTATTCGAAACACGGTGTGTTTGTAAGGATTATTTTCCCCGGGTAATTTTCATTGAAAATAACAAGAACATGTGTTTCAAAAGAAACTAATTGTTCAAATCCTTAAAAGAATTGACTTTTTATGAATGTGAGTTGATCTAAAGTATTATTTAAAAAAAAAGGATTAAAAAATGATTGCTATTATTTACCTTGTGTGGCCTTCAATATGATTTTCATTTTTTCAAACAATTTATAATTAAAACCTTATTTGCCCTCATTTTCCTCATGCAGTTTGAAGGAACGATAGATATAGTGAAAGAAATGTATAAACAAAAAGAGAAGCATATTATTCACAAATGTCCGCCAATGAAAAATGGCCCGTACCGACCAGTTTCTTAAAGTAATAAATGTTTATATTTTCGGAGAACTTGAGTATACAGGTCGTACAACGTTATTTCATAATTAGTCATTTACAGGGGCCGCGAAAACGGGGGAAGGGGGCTGCTGCAGGGGCTTCAGCCCCCTCACTTTTTTTTTGTAACGCAACAATTACCAACTTGTTAAGATTTTTTGCATGGTCAGCCAGCGGCGTAACAGGGGTCGGTGGCCAGGGGGGGCAAGAGCAAAAAATTTCCCGGTCATATCATGGTATGAACAGGCGTATTGGTGTAAAGAGGCGACTATTTTGAGAAGGCCAGAATTTATCTTTAAAAAAGTTGCGAGCGAGCGAGCAAAATTTTAGACCTTTTTGATACAAAAATCAAATTTTGTGATATATTTTGACATAATATCCAGAGAATAATATATTTCACTCTTCTCTCTTTAGACTCCTTTTTTGTCACGGTGGTCTGTACGCCACTGTGAACAGGATTCTTTGCGGCAGTAGCGTGAATAGTAAAAAAAACAAAAAACAATGAGGGGCGCAGTATAGCACATGTGCTAAAAAGCTGCTTTATATATAAGTCACGAGCGAGCGAAGCGAGCGAGAAAAAAATCAACTTTTCATGAGACTAACTTTGAGCTATTTTTGACATTATATTCAGTAATTAAAATCATATCCTACAATTTTCCTTCGCTTTTCTTTCTTCCTTTTTTGTTGTTCTTGTCTGTAGAACTTTTTGGGGCCATGGCCCAACTCTTCCATACGCAGTGCTGTGCGTTTGGGGTCCGGGGCGGAGCCCCCGGAACTTTTTGATATCAAAGCCATTTAAACCTCGCAGATTTCCGCAATTTCAATCAAATCGAGGTCATATACAGAATACAGCTTTTACACAACCTATTTATTCAACCCAGTTGCGTAATGAAGCAAATATTTTGACGAGGCAAAACATAGCAATGTGGGAAAATTGTGTAAAAAGTCGCCAGCGTGCAAAGCGAGCAGGAAAAAAAATTGCATATTGAAATTAAATTCTAATTATGTGACAGATTTTTTCCATTATATTCAGCAAATAACGCATTTCATTGTTTCCATTCATTTCATTATTCGTTGTCTCCTATAAAATTTCTTTTATTTCCTCTTGGGTGTGGAACCACGACCCCCCCCTTCCCCGCGCCTGTATGCCAGTGATTGAACGTGACTGAACGGGGGGGGGCGTTATACAGCCATTTGAAGGTTATAAATGAAGAGCCCCTACTGCGTGGGGTCTGGGGCAAAGCCCCGCGGTAGCTTATTTACATAAAATTTAGCAAGCTTATAGCACAATGTTGTATGCAGTCCATTTTTCTTCCCGCTCTTTAATTTCAATCATCGGCAGCCCGGTCGGTCGTGTTATTATTATTTTTTTCTTGTCCCTTTTCTTTGTTTTCCAATTTAGCTTTTGACTAATTACATTCTACCTTCGTTTCCCGCTATTGTTTGCCCTTTTGTCATCTTTTAATTTCTTTCCCACCGTGCTATCGCATTTCATAGGCCTATTTCTCAATGATTTGTCCTTTCTCAAATGTTCTTTTGTACATTTTCCCGCTTTCCTTCCTTTTCCATTAAAAAAAGTTTTTTCTTCGTTCTCTTTTCACTTTTCTCTTTCCCTTTCCCTTTCCTCCTTTTCTTTCCCCTTTCCTTCCCCTTTCCCTTTCTTTCTCCCTCCTTTTTTTCCCCCCGTTTTTCTTTTCTTTTCCCGGTGAAATTCGCCAGGGGGGGCAACTTGCCCCCCCTGCCCCCCCCCCCCCGCCTGTTACGCCACTGTGGTCAGCCCCCACCCCCATTTTTTGGCTCAGCCCCCTCACCTTCAAAACCATTCCGCGCCCCCTGAATAAACAAGATACGTGGATTGCACTAAACTTACTTTCAAAATCTATTGTCACGTAAAATCAGGTTCCACTTCAAAAATGCATTATGATTGTTTACACTTTATTATATCCCCTATCTTTTGTGTACCTTTCTTCTCTCCATCCTTCTTTACATCATTTATCTCTTATTTATTATGTTTTTTCTTTTCCTCTCCCCTTTCGTTCTCTCTCTCTCTCTCTTTAAGATTATTTATTCGTTTCCCCTTCTTTATCATCCCTGTTTTGGTTCTTTCTTTCGTTCCTCTTTACATTTTCTCTGTTTTTCGTTATTTGCCCACTTCGATCTCCCCCCGTGGTTTCGTACTTCTTTCCTCCTCCCTTTCCCAATCTTATCCCTCCGTCTTATTCTCTTCTTTTTCCTTTTCTTATTTTCTTTTGCCTTTTGTTCCTCTTTATGTTTTTTATTTCTTCCCCGTTTATCCTTTTTGCCCGTTTCGAGCCATTTGTCTTGGCTTTCCCTTTGCTTACCCTCTCCGTCTTATTCCTCTTCTTTTCACTTTCCTCCTTTTTTCTTCTGCCTTTCGTTACTCTTTCTAATGTCTGTTTTTCGTTCTTCACCTGCTTTAATCTTCTTTTTTTTTGCTGGTGTTCAATTTCCCCCTCTCATCCCCTGTCTTACTCCTATTTTTCTTCTTCTACTTCTTCATGTTCTTTTTCTCGATCCGCTTCTCCTTATTCTACTTTTACTCTTTTATACATGTACACGTTTTTCTACCCTTATAATTCTTATTCCTCTTCTTCTCATTCCTATCCACGTGTATTATGTACCACAAATCTTGTGAATTTTACAATACCACAAACACAGGGGTGGATTCAGCTTCCTCCAATGGGGGGGGGGGGTGAAATATTTTTTCATTCATATTTTCCCCGATCGGCCGCTCAATGTACATTTTGGGGGGTTTCTTTGTAGAAGGGGTAGTCCAAACAGTCGGTTCTGACCTTTATTCTTATGAAACAACATAAAAGTGTAATTATCTCATGAACCCTACTTAAATAGTACGCGCGCAAAGCGCGAGCTGGAAATAAATAGAGCCCCGACCTACAATAAACTGGACACTATATTCATGTTATAAATCATGAAAATGATGGGTACTCACTAGCGTACCTACGGGGGGGGGGGCAGGGGGGCACTCTCCCCCCCCCTGACGAGTCACAACCCATGCAAAAACGTATCTTTGCCCCCCCTGACGGGCTTGAAAAACCTTTTTTTGCCCCCTGACGAGCTTTAAGACCTTCAATGCCCCCCTGACGAGCTTGAAGACCTTTTTTTTTTTTTTTTTTTTTTTTTTTTTGCTTGTCAATTTTTTTCTGTTACGAAATCCTTTATTTGTGATCGAAGACCTTTTTTTTTTTTTTTTTTTTTTTTTTTTGCTTGTCAATTTTTTTGGCGGACGGTTTTGCCCCCCCCCCCTGTGGAAAATCCTAGGTACGCCACTGTGGGTACTTGATATCTTCCTACATTCATAATGCGAGTGCGATAATTTAAGATAATTAAGATAATTAGACAATTTAAGCACGTTTTAAATAAACAACAAGTTGCGTATCAAATAACATTTATTTTGACATAGGACCGGAAGATTCTAAGGATACTTATTCATCATATAAAAAATATGACTATCTTCATATTCCTCTTCCCATGGACCTATTACGTCCATGCTCTTCCTAAGCGCGATGTGAAACTTGTTGTTATTCTATTCTGAGAATTAGGAATTCATGAAAATATCTTATTGATATACAGTGTGTATTTCCTCTTCCTTTTCCCTCCTCTGTACTTATCCCCTTTTTCTTTCTTTCTTTCCCTCTTTCCCCCTTATTTTCACCGCCAATGGGGGGGGGGGGGGCATCGGTCCCCCTGGATCCGCTTATGCAACAGTTGCGTTACATGATTTGTTATGCATGGGTGATACACATTACAGTAAACTATTATTGAAATATTACAGATCTCGCTACCCCAAATAGCGATTTCGCCGAGATCCGGGGAAATCCCTGTAACGCGCATTGCATTATGGGATAGCTTTTCGGTATAACAACTTCCTGTTCGGAAGTCCAATGCACTGTTTTGCCATTCAGATCAACAGTGCCGTCATGCACAACAACACAACGTCGCTTTCGCTCGGAAAGTTTGTGATCACAACCCTCTCTTTCACGATACAGTTTAACGGCCTTTTCTGCTAAAGTCACTTATTCTGCCCGACGCTTTCCATTGCACGGTATTCCTCTGTCAGTTAAGATTTTTTATCCATTTTGTGGTCGACGAAAAATTGAACGGACTTTGAGATCCTACCCCACATTGTGAAACACAACAACAAGAAGTGTTACATGTTTCAGAAAGCTAACTGGACTGAAATTCACCAGCGAGCTGCAGTGTTATCTACTGAACTCGTCACTAAAACTGACTGTGAAGTAGGAATCGAAGAAGTTTGGACTCACTTCAAGACATCACTGTTTCAGATCCTAGATGAACATGTTCCCTCCAAGACAGTGCGAGGTAGGAAATCTCTCCCGTGGTTTTCACACAGCCTCAAGCGAATGGTGAAGAGGAAAATTAGACTTTACAAGAAAACCAAGAAAACCACCCACGGTACAGCCAAGAAGAGTGCATGGAAGAAGTATACAGATTTCCAGAAGGACTGCAAACAGGCTTTCAAAGTAGCTGAAGAGAATTTCATCCTATCTTCGGTCATGCATGGTTTGGAGGAAAACAATCCTAAGCCCTTCTGGAGATACGTGTCCTCGAAGAGGAGAGATAGAACTGGTACCCCAGCACTAAAGAAGGATGGTAATCTGATCCATGATAGCAGACTGAAGGCACAGATGCTGTTACAACAGTTCAAATCGGTCTTCAACTTGGACACCTTCATCCCACCAGTTGAAACATGAACTACCAAGTCTGCACGCAAGATTGACGATCTGAACATTTCTGTCTCTGGTGTGGAAAAGCTACTTGGCAAGATCAACATCTCAAAAGCAGCTGGTCCAGACCTTATTCCTAACATCATTTTAAAGGAATGTGCACCCGAACTTGCTCCTGGTATTACAGCGATGTTTAAGCTGTCAGTGGACTCTGGTGCTCTACCCCTCGACTGGAGAGATGCACACGTATCACCAGTGTTCAAGAAGGGTGATGTCCACCAAACCAGCAATTATCGCCCAGTCTCCCTAACTTCGGTTATTTGTAAGCAACTGGAGCATATCATCTGTCGCCATATTATAATGCATCTGGAACGCAATAAGATCTTGTCACCACTCAATCATGGTTTCAGAGCAGGCCATTCTACTGAGACACAGCTCTTGACTGCCGTACACGACTTTCTCACAGCCCATGATAAGAAGACCCAAATGGACATCATTATTTTGGACTTTGAGAATGCTTTCGACACCGTCCCTCATTCACTTCTACTACACAAGCTGGAAAGATACGGCATCGAAGGTCCTTTGCTTCAGTGGCTCTCATCTTTCCTAACAAAGAGACAGATGAAAGTTGTTGTGAATGGGGAACACTCATCTCCAACGAAGGTAATGTCAGGAGTGCCGCAAGGGACAGTGCTCGGCCCCCTTCTCTTCCTTTGTCATATCAACGACTTACCAGACAATGTCAAGTCTACTGTCCGCCTTTTCGCTGATGACTGTCTCTTATATAGAACGATCAAGTCGCAGCGGTATCATGTCAGTCTTCAAAACGATCTGTCCAAGCTGCAGCAATGGGCGATTACATGGGGAATGAGATTCAATGCCACGAAATGCCAAGTACTGAGTACTGATCAGAAGTCATCCTACTTCTATAACATCAATGGTCATATTCTCAAACACATTTCCCAAGAGAAGTACCTCGGAGTCATGCTGTCTGATGACCTTAAATGGACCACTCACATCAGCATGACAACGAAAAAAGCAAATTCCATCCTTGGACTTCTTCGCCGAAATCTCCAGTTTTGCCCAGAGCAGTGTAAACGTACAGCCTACATCTCCCTTGTACGGTCCATTCTCGAGTACGGAGCCTGTGTGTGGGATCCATACCTGCAGAAAGATATCCAAAGCCTTGAAAGGGTTCAGCGCAGAGCTGTGAGGTTCATCACAGGTGACTACACATCTCGCAACCCAGGCAGCATCACCAGCATGAGAGAAATGCTGAATCTGCCAACACTATCCTCAAGACGACAAGTCCTGAAGTTATCTTCCTTCTTCAAGGTGGTCGAGGAGTTGGTCCCAGCTAGCCCTTCCTATTGAGAATTTCTTGACTAAAACAAGGCCAAAACGGAAAGCCAAAACAAAACAGTTTAATGACTTTCAAGCACAGAATATCTTAGAAAGACAAGTAGTGAACCACAATAAAGGTTACACTATTAAATCAACAAACACTGAACAATTAAAACAATCTTTTTTTTGTGAGTACCCCTATGGCTTGGAACCATCTCCCACCTGACACAGTGAACAGCACATCACTAGAGGTGTTCAAGTCAAAGATCGAAAAGAGCTACCTACGATACGACTAAATATCACCGTGCCCTCTCTCACCCGCTGCATTCATACCAATTGGTCCAGCAGTGTACACTTCCAGATCCAGATCCAGATTGAACGGAATGAATGCTGTATATATTTAGCGTCTAGTCGAATACGATCGTGACGTCAGGTCGGTCGCTAAATGCAAAATTTTAAGATATTCATTTTTTGTTTAATTTCTTTATAACCAAATAAAAACATGAATAAAAATTATTTTCACGTGAAATATTTTTTTATTTTTATTTATAATTCAAATGGAATCAAAACTGACAAAATTAAATAAAAAGTATTATAATCTGTACATATTACGCTGATTGGCATCGATTTCAGCGTGGTGGAAAACTCAGTATCGCGAACCTCGCGCGAGCATGACTCTGAACCGGAAGTGGTGATGACGACCCGACGGAGTGAAAATTATCTCGTCTCGCGCATTATTTGATTTGATTTGATTTGAATTTATTTACCAATATAAAAACAATACATATAAAATTACAACAAAATATAATACATGATAAAAATAACATTGGATGGATCGCCCTACTCAGCTGAGCCATTACAGCACAACTGTTCTGCCGAGGGGTCCAGATATATTAAATAAACATGAAATTCATATTACAAAAATAAATTCATTAACAAATTTGTGTAACATAAAGGCAATATCAGCTAAAGGGAGAAAGAACAGCGACCCCACCCCATCCCACCCTACAGTAAAAATCGAGTACCTAACCCCTCCCACCACCCACCCAAAAGTGCCCAAAGTTATATGTTTGAACTTTGGTTTAAAGGGAAATAGTTTTCAGGATTTGGTCATTAAGTGTCCTATTGAATTATGAGATTTTTGTTCCTATTTGGGGTAACGAGAATTAAGTTCTCTTTATTCAAACACTGCAACAAAAGAAAGAAGAAAAAATCCCTGTGATTTTCCCTTTCCCCCCCCCCCCCGAAGCAGGATGTTGATACTCCTTTGTTATAAAAAGGGCCCACTCATGGGGGATTTTAATGGGAGAGATTACCTCATTGTCGAGGGTCTAACGGGGATACTTTGATGTCTCATTCCCTTTAATTGAACCTCTTTTTTCAACAAACAGTATCCTAAGCTTTAGGAGCTTTGTAAGGTATCAGAAGAAAGCTTGTGCCTCCATAGTGTTGGTTTGGTGATGACATTTCAAGGGAGGAAAAATTACAGTAAATATGGAATAAAATGATGCTTATTATTGTTTTAAATATGATAACACCATGTATTAAAAATGAAAATATTTTATACCCTACAGTTATATTTTGTTATCAAGTATTGAATATTTATCGCAAGTTGATTTGGAAGACTCAATAACGGTGTACCAAGAATGCGTGTTCCTGAAATAATGAGGCAAAGGCAGGGATTTTTAGAGGCGCATAATGAACATGACGAAACATTTAACATGAGCTTGATTTTTCAAAACAGTATATGCTTTGATATTATACAACAGAGTAGAGCAAACACATGATATACCTGATAACACATTTGATCTATCAGAAACAAGATCGAACAAATTATTCCCACTGTCTCAATAATATAAGCATTCATAAAACGTAAATTTGTAAGGGAAAAATTAAAAAAAGGATGGCCTATATCCATTATAACAGGTTCATATTTATAGAAAACAAAGACATTAACTATTTTACAAGAATATTTTATTTAATTGGACCATGCGGTGATTGCAGTCATAGTGACTCGCTTTACGCGATTGTCATTCAAATAACACGTTGACACAACGAAACCATTGAAATCCCCCCCCCCCCCATGGTTTTATATCCGACCTTTTCTTACAATAATTAGGTAGAGCATGCATGACATTTTCATTTCTTTGATAAAAATATCAATTACTTGTATAATCAAGAACTTTCTACAACCTCCTTGGTATAATCACGGAAATTAAAACAAAATGTAAAATTGCCGTTGTCTTGCTTGCCGCGATCGCACGTGCCCTATATGACTACTGTTCTCAGCGCAGCGGCGCGGTTGAAGCCTCCTCGTTGGTCAATCGTTTCACTATTTTGGCAAGCGGTTGCTAGGGCATTTCGGTTAGCATAGCGGTGACAAAGTAGACTTTTTCCTGGTGAGGAGTCAAAACGGAAGTCAAACTTCAAAAGCGCTTTTCTCTTGAATTCCAAGAGCCCAATTCTTCTTGCATTCTAAGGCTAATATCTCCACTAATATTTACTCTTAAGTGTCGAGGGATACATCAAATTAAAGGTAAAGAAACGGGGAATAATAATCACTAAAAAAATTGGATTTGAAAAATTCCGACTTGTCTCTCATTTCGGTGTGATGAGTCATTTATTCTTAACTTAAGGGTGCATGTGCATAATGGCGGAGGGGGGGGGGGACGCTTGGTCCTCATAAAGTATGTTTTATTTTGATTCTTGGTTGATGTTTTTTCTGTTTTTGAAATTATGTATTTCATAAGATATAGAGAAAGAACAATTTTCCATCTAACTTTGTGAATATTTATTCAATAATAATGATTTAATACCTTTTTGAAAGGGGAAATGAGTCTTAACTGTTTGAGTGAATTTGGCAATGTATTCCATATGTCAGGCCCATGATGTCTAGTGTTTTATGTGCTAATAGTGTTCTAGGATTGTCTAAGTGAATATTCTGACGAGTCCGTGTTGGATATGAATGTAAGTTGCTTTTATATGAAAAGAAATCGGTAAATACAGGAGGAAGCAGTTTGTAATGATATTTATACATAAAAATAGCTATTTGTATTTTTATATCATATATCTTATACATTTTTAGACGATAAAAAAGAGGATCAGTGTGTGAAAGATATGTTGATTTTGTGCAGATCCTAACAGCTTTCTTTTGTAATAAAAGTAAATGTTCAAGGTTAGTTTTACTACAGTTTCCCTAAATAAGGTTACAATAATTAATATATGGTAGCAGTGGCGTACCGTGGGTCACGGCATTGGGGGGGGGGGGGCACCAGCAAAAATTTTGAGTCACTTAAAGAGCGCGCGAAGTGCGCTCAGTTGCCAGGTATACTGACATAATAGAGACATTTTTAGGACAGTGTCATTAAACTGATATGTATCTCACTGATCACATAATGCGAGCGCGAAGCGCGAGCTGAATTTTTTTGAAATTCAGACCTAAAAAGGACATTATAAGCAAATTCTTGTAATCATAATACATACCTGTCTCGCTAAACAAACCATGCGAGCGCGAAGCGCGAGCTGAAATTTTTGCATATATTGACCCCAAACAGGGACATTTTAAGGACTATATTTTAGGAATCCATTAAGAGTATACATATCTCACCATAGTCATCTATTGTGAGTGCCAGTCTCTTGCTGATTTTGTTAGAATAATATACATCTAAACACATGAAGCACTTTTTGTAATCATTGTAATCATGGTTAACATACGCATCTCACTGATCAAATATTGCGAGCGCGAAGCGCGAGCTGAAAATTTAGGAAATTCAGACCTGAAGAGGGACATTTTAAGGCTTGTTTGTAGGAATTCACGAAGATCATACGTACTTCACTAACAAAAATATGTGAGCGCGAAGCGCAAGCTTAAATTTTTGCATATCATTGACCCAAAACAGGGATATAAGGACTATTTTTTAAGGAATCCATTAAGAGTACATATCTCACCATAGTCATCTAATGCGAGTGCCAAACGCATGCTGATCTTGTTAGAATTACATGTAAATGACACATGGAGCACTTTTTGTAGTCATTATCATATACGCATCTCACTAACCAAATGATGCGAGCGCGAAGCGCAAGCTGAAAATTTTTGATATTCAGATCAGAAAAAGGGACATTTTAACGACTGATTTTGGGAATTCATGAAGAACAGACATATCTCACCAATCCACAAATGCGAACGTAAACACGGACAGGAAATGGTTTATATTAAGACCTTAAAATGGGGCAATCACTTTAAGTAGTCATGAAATAGAAGCATATGTCACTACATAAACAATAATAATTCGAAGTGCGAGGAAATGTATTTGGTGTATATTGACTTTAAAACGGGAGGTTTTAGTACAACAGGATTATATATCTTGTTAAACATACAATGCGAGCACCAGGAACAATGAAGGCATAGGCCCTGCGCAAATTATGTTTCATAAAGTTACAATTTTTTTAAATGTAATATAACATAACATAATTATAACATAATATAACATTATAATTAACAATAATTTATTCTTTCCCCACTACGTTTCTTTCCCTTTCTCCCTCTTTTTCTCCTTTCCCCCCTTTTTTTTTTTTTTTTTGGCCAGCCGATTGGGGGGGGGGGGCACGTGCCCCCCATGCCCCCCGTAGTTACGCCACTGTATGGTAGTACCAATGCATTGTATATCATTAAAAAAGGAATGCTTTGGCAAAAAAATACTTTAATTTGTATAATATTCCGATTCCTTTAGCCATTGATGAGGATATATTGCTTACGTGTTGGTTCCATGATAAATGTTTGTCTATTGTAATACCAAGAAATTTAACATATTCTTTTTTTATCTATGGGCTCATTGTCAATAAGAATGTCTTGGGGAAAATGGTCATTCCTAGGAGTAGTTTGAAAATGAACAAAATGAGTTTTACTTATGTTTAAGGATAACTTGTTACACTTAAATCTCGACGAAACATTTTTTAATTCCAAATTCATTGTATTAATCAATTCATCTAAATTTCTGTGAGATAATAAAATGTTGGTGTCGTCAGCATATAAAATAAACGAAAGAATTTGGGAATTTACTATATCATTGATATATATTAAAGGGATCGTTTAACTTTGTGATCAGCTGATTTTAAAAATTCTCAAACTGAGACGAAACATGTGTAGTATGAGTGCATGTATTTGTCCTCAAAAACCCTGAAACAGACCACAATATAGAGTGAAATACTCTAATTTAGATACAAGTAACAATTTATTAGCTTGATTTTGAGAACCGTCTAGTAGACAGGTTAAGCTTATGACCAGTTTACTCCAATTAAAAAAGTCCATTGGCTATTTTGACTGCCTTCTGTTGTGTGTATCTCCTATTTACACACACACGCTATTAGCTGCAGTGTACATTCGGTTACACTTCGTAATTCCGAAGGTTCGTAATTCCGAAACACGTAAATTGCCTATACCTCGATGTTCGTTAATCTGAAAACGTAAAAGGGTTCGTTAATCCGAACATTTGTGGCGTTATTCCGAAGGTTCGTTTTTCCGAAGGTTCGATAATCCGAACACGAAATAAGGTTCGATGTTCCGAAGGTTCGTTAATCCGAAAACGAAATAAGGTTCGTTGTTCCGAAGGTTCGTTAATCCGAAAACGAAATAAGGTTCGATGTTCCGAAGGTTCGTTAATCCGAAAACGAAATAAGGTTCGTTGTTCCGAAGGTTCGTTAGTCCGAAAACGAAATAAGGTTCGTTAATCATTTCGTTTTCGGACTAACGAACCTTCGGAATTACGAACCTCATTTCGTTTTCGGACTAACGAACCTTCGGAATTACGAACCTTATTTCGTGTTCGGATTAACGAACCTTCGGAATTACGTACCTTCGAAATTACGAACCTTCGGAAATACGAACCTTCGGAATAACCGAACCTGCGGAATAACGAAGCTTTGGAATTACGAATGTATGCGATACATTCAGTGTATACCTTGTACACACTGTATGTAGGCTATGCTGTGTTCATCTAGAGTTTGTGTGTTGTGGTGCACATGTTCACTGTATACACATAGTCATTGAAACCAACTCCCAATTATTTTCAAACTTTGGTTTATATCTTTAAGGTTTTAAAATTGATCCTGTGGATATAATACTTTGAAACTTTTGGGATGGTATTTTTACACTATAAGCCTAATGTTTGGCCCATTTTCAAGAACCAAAATGAGAATTTTTTAAATCAGAACAAAGTGAAATGATCACTTTAAAACAGAAGTAGTCCCAAAATTGAACCTTGTGGTACTCCACAATTAAGAAAGGACAACGAGATATAATATAATTAATAGAGACGAATTGTTGTCGATTTGAAAGGTAACTTTTAATCCATGACCAGGCAACTCCAAGTATTCCGTAATTATATAATTTATGTAATAAAATGTTATGGTCAATGGTGTCGAAGGCTTTACTTAGGTCCATAAATAAAGCGATTATATGACTTCTTTTTGAAAGAGAGTTAACAACATCATCAAGTAATTTAGTTAATGCAAAATCGGTATTGAGAATTTTTTTCTAAAGCCGAATTGGGCTGGAGTAAGAATTTCATTTAATGACAAAAAAAAATCCAATCGTTTGAACACAATTTTTTTTCAATATTTTTGACAAACATGGTAAAAGTGATAAAGGACGATAATTCGTATCTTTAGACGGTTCATCTTTTTTTTGTAAACTGGGGCTACTGTTGCTATTTTTAATAAATTGGGACAACAGCCAGTAGAGAGAGATAGATTAAAGATATGTTCTAATGGAAAGACAATGCTATATATTACATGTTTTAAAAGTTTTGTGCTGATTCCGTTATATCATTTACATATTGTAGATGCTAAGGCTTTAACTATCTTAAGTATTTCATGTTGATATGTTGGAATAAAATACATTGTATTTGAGATGGGCTCGGAGAGATACTCAGTAAAATTCTTACCATCACTTTGTATTTTTGAAGCCAGGTCAGGACCAATGCCCGTCACTAGCGTACCTACGGGGGGGGGGGGGCACTCTGCCCCCCCCTGACGAGCCACAACCCATACAAAAGACATATCCATGCCCCCCTGACGAGCTTGAAAGACCTTTTTTGCCCCCCCCCCCCCCTGATGAGCTTGAAGACCTTTATTGCCCCCCCTGACGAGCGAGCTTGAAGACCTTTATTGCCCCCCCTGACGAGCTTGAAGACCTTTTTTTTTTTTTTTTTTTTGCTTGTCAATTTTATTTTTCTGGTACGAAAACCTTTATTTTTGATTGAAGGCTTTTTTTTTTTTGCATGTCAAATTTTTTGGCGGCCGATTTTTTCCCCCTGTGGAAAATCCTAGGTACGCCACTGACGCCCGTGAAAAAAATTAAACGCTTGAGCAATTTCAAAAGGTTCAGTAAATAATTTATTTTCAACTTCATGTTTTTCAATTTTATCATGGGGTTTCCTTTTTTTATTAATTTGTTTATGACATTCCAATTTGCATTCAAATTCCCTTCTGCGTTTTTTTTTTAATTTCTTTTGAATAATATATATTTTTCGAAGATCAAGTTACGCCGGTGAGTGTATTGCGATACTTTTTAGACTTGATAAAATTATCTTTAGATCTATTAGAAATAAATAAAAGTTTAGTACGTTTTTTTGATAGACTGTAAAATTCCTCGAGTAATCCATGGATTTCTGATTTCATTTTTACGCTTCTTGCTTTAAACAAGTGGTATATTTTTATCATAGTAATGAGTGAATTTATCAATAAACAATTTATAGGCAACATTTGCATCATTTTCTTCCAAAACGTCATTCCAATTCTCATTGGTTAAATTTTCAATCAAAGCTGAAATAGTATTTATATTTTCTTTCCTGTATGTTTTCCTAAATCTTTTATTATTTACACTAACTTCATATTCTGAATAAATAAAAAGATATTGGCAAATGATCCGTAATATCATATGTAAAAATTCCACCATTGTTATCATTGCTAAAAGAATTTGTAATCATCGATCAATGTTGCTGACGTGGACGTCATTCTAGTTGATGCAAGGATGAAAAGCATATGAGGAAAGTATATTGAGAAATATGTTTGCATTATTATTGCTATTATGATTCCTTACTTTATTAGAGTTATTATAAGATGGTTTGTTATATAAAATATCTGATAAATCAATATTAAAGTCGCCCATTATATAGATTTGTTTATTTTCACGTGATATCTTCTCAAGTTCTTTATCAAAATTATCGATAAAATTGCCGATGTTGTTATTAGGGGGTCTGTATAATGTTCCTACTATTATATTTTCACCAAATTTGTTTTCTACTTCAATAAAGAGAGTTTCTATGTCATTATTGTAAATGTCTGATCTTATTTTGTATTTTAGTTTTGAGTTGATATACATTGCCACACCTCCTCCTCTGCCTCTTCTTCTATCAACATGTAACATGCGCTAATTAGGTATATTGTATATGTCTGGGGAACGTGAACTCAGCCAAGTTTCAGAAACACCAATAATTGAAAATGAAAACGTGTTTAAGGAATTTAAAAAAGTTGCTACTGAGTCAAAATTCCTGTTAATACTTATTGAATTAAAATGTACAAGACTGAGATTATTGACGTTGTATATCATTTGATTCAAAAGCTGATATAAATTCTTGGGAGGTGTAATAACAACAATTTCGAATATCATTCATGTTATTTATTTGGTCTATTTCATCTAAATTAAAGTTCATGTAAAAAGGTAGGTGACACCTGTAATGACCAAGCGTGGGGGAAGGTTTCGGGGTGTTGTGCAGAGTGCACGTAGTCATGTTTGAACAATTCTAATACTGAAGGGAACATAACAGTTACAATGTGGTCTCAAAAAATGTTTTGTTTTGTGTGTGTGCATGGTTTGTGGGACTTCGGTTGTCTAAATCGTATCTACACAAAAATATACATATTATATATAAAAGTAGTACATCAATAATGTTCTTTTCATGGTTAAAACATTAATTGAGCATGATACAAAATAATAATAGATGAAATAAATATATCAAGTATACCTAAGATATCAAGGATCAAAACAAACCCAGCACTGAAGGGCCGCAAACAGCGACCAAACTAACAATGGATTCGTTTCCAAACCAAAACTCATTAGATTTAGCTTTAGATTTTCCGTTCACAAAGCACAACAAAATCAAAGTAACAATACAAAGTCAAATTTAAAGTACAACATCAATCGGAATAATGCATAAGAATTAGAAGGTATAAACAATGAGAACTAATGCGAACTAAAGTAACTTTGACTAATAACTTACATAAAACAGAACGGAGGGGCTTGCCAAGAAAATTAAAGCTTGAATGGGAGGCAAGCCCCCGTAACTTAGTTTCAATACGTATATTACAAAACTATAGTATAAAGGAGAGACGGAAGACAGTTTAAAAGGAGGCTATACAAAATATCGAAGGTAACAACAAAAGAGTGACACAAATTAGAATAAATTATAATAGTAATAATAAAAATAATGAATAATAATGATAAAAATAATGTGGTAAAAAAAATGTGATAATGAGGGAGGAACAGAGAGGCAAATGTAGGGAGAAAGGGGGTGCAGGTACAATTGGAGATGCAAAGAGGGGCATGGCAAGTGCGGGAACAGGTCGACAGGCAACTTGTATCCTGGGAGGTTTAGAAAAAAAGTTTTTTAGTAGTTTTTGTTGTAGTTTTGGCTATATGGTATAGATTGACTTGTTTGTCTAAAGTATTGGCAAATAAGCATCTTTTTAAGGTTATATGTTTAAAAATAGTATTGCTTGGGGATTCCTTAAAGTGGTTGGGCAAGGAATTCGAATATACGGGACCAGAAAAGACAAAATATTTTTTTGAAAGTAAAGTTCGGGTTGGAGGTAGGTGATAAGAGTTTCTTTGTCTTGTAGGATAATCGTGTACAGAGGAGTTTTTGCAGAACATGATTGAAAAAAATGGGGGGATATCATTTTTATTTAGTTTGCACATAAATTGGCCGAGTTGGAACAGATATATATCATTAACTTTGAGGATTTTATTTTCAAAAGATAATTTATCTGTGTGACATCTGAAATTAAGATCCAGTCTTTTAATTTTAAAATTACGCATTATCTGATATCATATTCAACATGTTCAAAGCATTCATGATAGATGATCCGTGTGAAAAAAAAAAGTAAATGGAATTTGCTTGAGAAGTCGTAAATAATATTAGTCCATTTGGCAGATGCCTTAAATGATTATAAAGACAAAAAAAAAAGAAATAAAAAATATAAAGGAGCTTAAGAAGAACATCTGAATTACCATTCTATGGCAATTGTTAAACGGAACGTCATACTGCCAAACATAAAAAAATAAAATAAAGAAGACACTCTAATAAACTGTAAGTGCAGTATACAAATTGAAGGTGGTAAAGACTTTCCACAATTAAAAATAATGAGACTAAATGAATAAGAATTTGCTTTGCAGGGGCTGCGGAACGGTTTTCAAAGTGGGGGGGGGGGGGGGGCTGACCATGCAAAAAATCACAATCATATGGTCATTTTACGTTTTTGTACACGGTTTTGGAAAAATGTGGGGGGGGGACGTATATCGAACCGGTGAACACAGTCAACCAATTAAGTTACGCAATCTTTACATGTTTAAAAAGCGGCAACGAAACTAAAGCTCATGGTAACTTCATGTATCATGGAATTTTGAGACAATTACTTAGCAGCTGCTCTATAATGTGCTCTGCAAGTTCCATACACCTGAATTCAGTTGATATGTAATTTAATTGATATGTGGATTGCAATACAGACTAACGAATTAGTAAAAATCAACATTCCATAAGAAAAAGAATCAGGTACGAGATCCGGCACGAAATAGTACAATTCAGAGGAAATCACTTGACCGTGTTAACATCGTCTCTATAGTTTTTTTGTTTTTGTATTAAGTAGTTTTTATTGACAACTTTCAATTCATATACAAAATAAAATATATATAACAAATAGAAGTTTGATGTCTTTACAAATTGATAAATACCTTGACAACTCATAAATTTAACATCATTTTTTTCTTGAATGTTACAATAAAACACAATCATGTCAGACATCTTCTAAAACATAATTATAAATAACATTGATAATAATAATATGCATTAAGAATAAACTTCTACAATAAATTCAACATATTGAATTTTTTTTAGTGTCAAATACACAAAAATAAATTATTAATAAAACCTAACGAATTGAAGCCATCAGCATATTTTCTTTTAATAAAAAAACCCATTGCCTCGGCCTCTTCACTCAAATAAAATCAATCTCAACAACAAACTCAGCCCTGGACCCTACCCCCTCCCCCGACCCTCCCTAAAACACCCCCATCCCCTATCCGGTGGAGAGCTGGCTCTGGGCTCCAATAAATGGTCTAATAATTAAGTTTTCCCATTTAGAGAAATGGATTGTAAGAGTCCCCCTCTTTGTTGCTAAATTCTTTTCTTCTCTTTGATCCCCCCTAATACTATTTTTTATTTCATTCAATGAAGGAGGTTTTTTTAATTCTCGGTTTTTGTAAATAAGATATTTAACTAAAATCAAAACATGATTAATTAATTGATATTTACCTTTACTTTTCTCCTGCTTCCCGAAAAGAATTTCCTGCCAACTAAATTTATTCATTTAAAAATTTAAACTTCTTGCACACAGATCCCAAAGTGATTTTGAAAATTCACAAGTATAAAATAGATGTTCATACGTTTCTTCTTCCTTTTCACAAAATGAGCATAAATTGGTCGAAACAAGACCAAAACGGAAAAGGTGGTGGTTAGTGTATATAATATTATGCAAGAGTTTATACTAAAACTCCCTTAATCGACTATTCAGTGTGCAATATCTTAGTCTTAAAAATATACTTTCTACTTCCTTATTGGTAAGATCATAATTCGTTATAATTTTGTCAAAAATAGAAGGTTTAATGTCATTTTTATTCAACAGCTGTTCGTATATTTCTTTTGATTTTAAAAGCATTAAATTAGTTGTTTTCTTACCCAAATTGAAATCGATTCCAGAGTTATGCTTTGCATTTATTTCGATATTGTTCTTCCAACTAACGGGTAAACAGGCATATATATGCTTGATTTTTTCAACATCATTTGCATCTAAATTCAAATTAAGAAAATGTGTATCACATTTTAGTTTACCATTATTATCCAAAATATGATGCAATTTATAAACCTCTTTATCGTATAGAATCTTATCAAATATACAACTCCCTTTATATCGAATAAGCTTATTATTAAAAATCACCACTTTCCCAAAGTCTGTACTTCTAATATGTCTTATATTTACCCACTCTTCTAATAAGTCCATGTAAAATTTGGAAGCTGTTACTTTCAATAAACCTGGTATATAGTCACATGAAAATATCAAATCTCCACCCAAATGTTTAGTGGCAAAATTAAAGTACTGTTTCCATTTCATATCTTCATCTTTATTTAAAAGTCTTTTAATCCACATTATTCGCTGTGCCTTTACCTGCACAGGGAAGTTTAACATCTTTAATCATCCTTGCTTATAGTCTAAAAATATTGTATTCCTATTAATTTTGTCTTTCTTACCTTTCCATAAGAAATCAAAAGTTAATTCATCCAATGATTCATAAACCCACTAGGGAACATGACTAAGAGACGCTCGATAGAGGACTTTAGAATAGATATGCACCTTTAATAGTTGAATCTTCCCCATAAGCGTTATATCCCTTAGCTTCCAATAGTTCAAGAGTGTTTTAATTTTGCTTAAGATTTCTTTGTAATTTAGATCTTCTTTCTTATGTTCATCTAGGGTGAAAAATACTTCTAAAACTTTAAGAAAATCAACGATCTCGCCGAAGGAGAAGTCATAATCAAAATGCTGACATGAGCCTAATTTTAATACTTTAGTTTTTTCATTATTGATTTTTAATCCAGAAAGTTTTTCAAAATCTGCAAATAAAACTTTTAGTCTATCAACTGATTTTACATTACGAGCAAAAACTGTCATATCATCTGCATAAAGTGCTAATTTAATTTCTTTATCTCCAAATTTAATTCCTTCAATCAGATTATCTTTCCGTAATTTATGAGCCATTACTTCAATACACAAAATAAAAAGGTAAGGACTAAGAGGATCCCCTTGCCTCACCCCCCTTTTTACTTCAAAATAACCGGTGGAATTTCCTTCATTTAAAACACAACTTAGAGTATCAGTATACAAAACTTTGACCCATCTCTGAAAGGATATACCAAAACCAAAAGCCGTCAGAGCCTTTTGAAGAAAATGATGTGATAACGAGTCAAAGGCCTTCTCAAAATCTATAGCTAACAAAAAAACCAGGTAGATTAGAATGGGATGTATGAAAAATAATGTCATCTATAGTACGAATGGCCTCATCAATACTTCTACCTTGTATGTAACCCACCTGATCCCCCACAACGATTTCATTAAGTAATTTCTTGATTCGCTTAGCCAAACTTTTTGTTAAAATTCTATAATCCACGTTAAGAAGGGATATAGGTCTATAATTTTTCAATAAAAGAGGATCTTTCCCATCTTTAGCGATTAACGTAATAACTGCTTGTTTTTGCGACGATGCTAATTCCCCGGACCAATATGCCTCATTTAAGGCATCTTTAACTAAATCTCCAATATCCGGCCAAAAAGTATAGTAGAACTCCGAAGAAAGACCGTAATTTCCAGGTGATTTATTATGTTTCAATTCTTTTAAAATTTCTAGATATTCTTTGTTACTTATTAACCCTTCACATAGTTCTCGAGATGTCTCCGCCAATTTAGGTGATCCTTGAAAAAATTCATCAAAGAGGTTATCCGAACACACGCACTCTACTTTATCATACAACCTACTGTAAAATTTCCCAATTTCTTCACTTATTCTTTTTTCATCACAACAGATGTTTCCATCTGTGGTTTTAATTTTTTTTAATTGTGGTTTTTCTTTTATTACTTTGCATCAACTGGTTGAAATAACGCGAGTCTCTTTCACCACATTCATACCAGGAGGCACGAGATCGAACCTTAACACCTTCATTAACATAACTATAAATTTCCCTTAATTTCTCTTTTGTATTTTCTAGTTTTTCTAAAGTATTTGCATCAGTACGATCTTTCAATTGTTCTTCTAAAAACTGTATTTCTCTTTCTAAATCCGTTTTCATTTTCCTTCTTTTATCAGCCAATTTTTTCGAAATTTTGTGTGTAAAACTTCGAATTTTCATTTTTAGAAAATCCCATAACAACCTCTTATCTTTTATTTCAGATTGCAATTAATTTCTTTCTTTAACTCTTTAACATAATCTTCATTTTCACATAAACTATTATTAAATTTCCAATATAACCTCTTCCTTGCATTAACTTTATTTTTTGTTTTGTCGAATAAGTGTACAAAAATTGAATGATGATCAGGGGCCACAGATTATATCGCACTTTATAACCATTTCCTCTAAACATTCAGAAATTATCCAGTAATCAAGTCTGCTTTGCATGAAGGGGTTCTTTTGCATGTATGTAAATTGTCTTTTCAGGGGATGTCTACATCTCCAAACGTCAAAAAATTGAAAGTCTTCCATAAATTTTCCAAAGTCTCGATTAAATCTATTTGAAATCCTATATTGAGATTGTCTGTTATAATCTAAATTATTGTCCCTAATCATGTTAAAATCACCACCTATTATAACAGGGTATTTATCTTTATTCAACTTAGCAAGGGTATTTCGTATTTTTTTGAGAAATTGCAATTGTTCTTTTTCAAAATTTCTTGTAGGAAAATATACATTTCCTAAAATTAACCTAACCCCTTGAAACTTACAATCTATAAATATAAATCTACCCTCATTGTCTCTTAAGACTTGTAATATCTCCATATCTACCGTTGGCGCAATTAAAACTAATACACCCTTGCTATGAGCTGAACCATGACTGAAATAACTGGTGCCGTCCCACGACGAATCCCATCTATCCTCACATTCCCTAGTACAAAAGGTTTCTTGCAAAAAGACAATATCGGCCCCTTTATCTTTACACCAAAAAAAGATACGGTCTCTTTTATCACTATCTCTAATTCCTTTCACATTGAGGGAGATCAATTCTTTAAGGATTTTTTCAATACTTTTTTTATTTCAATACATTCATAATCATACAAATCATATATGTATCACAAAACATTACAAGACGAAATAATTTTTTTTATTGCAAATAATTATCAAAGGTAACATTTTTTCTCACCCTTTCTGAAGATTACATAATAACATAAGACTAATCCCCTTTTCGCCTACCCGGGGGCCTAGGCCCCGAAAGCCCCCCCCCCTCCCCACCCCAACCATACTTTGTTTTTCTTCTCCAAGATAAGTTTCAAAGGCCCAAATCCGTCCCCGCGAAATGAGTGAAGCAGGGCCCCTCATTATAGCAAGATGAAATTGACAAACATTCCCGTACACATTCCTAGTAGCAGATTCCACGAAATATAGGCTACAGTGCGTCTCAGAAAAATCTGAACCTGTATAAAAGCATTTTTTTTTCTCGGTGAATGCATGCAAATACTGAAAGTGTAAGTGATGCATTTGAAAGTTCAGAAATTTCTTTCATTTGGCATCAAATACATTTAAAGGACAAGTCCATCTCAGCAAATAGTTTATGTGAAAAAAAAAGAGAAAAATCCAGCAAACATATTAAAATTTTATCAAAATCGGATGAAAAATAAGAAAGTTATGACATTTTAAATTTCGCTTGATTTTACAAAAGAGTAATATGCACGTTCTGGTCGGTATGCAAATGAGGAGACTGATGACATCATCCACTCACTATTTCTTTTGTATTTTATTATGAAATATGAAATATTCTAATTTCTCCTCATTGTCAAGTGAAACAACCGTATTCCTCCCTGAACATATGGAACAAGCATTGTTTAATAATATATGGTTCAGTTAAGTTGGTCCATATTGTCAAATTTGTAAAGAATGAAAAATTGTATAACTCAAACAATAAAAAAACAAAAGAAATAGTGAGTGAGGGGCATCATCGATTGTCTCATTGCATGTCACTGAGCTGTGCATATCACTGTTTTGGGGGAAAATAAGCGAAGTTTTACAATGTCACAGCTTTCTTATTTTACATCCGATTTTGATGAAATTTTCAGCGTTATGCTGGTTTGGTTTTCTCTATTTATTCAAATCAACATTTTCTCTTTGGTGGACTTGACCACAAGAAGTTACGAATGTTTGAAAATTTAGTATAGACTAAGTTTACACAGATTAAATGTACATAACGCAATTGCCGTCTGAGAAAGTATGGATTCATTATTGTTTTGTGAATGTGTGTGTGTTCTTTTTTTTGTTCGTTTTTTTTTTGTTCTCATCAAATCTTTCGATCACAATGAGCCGTTTCTCCAGCGCGTTATTAATTGCTTTGATCTGCATAAGCTGGCTTTGACAGTTTAATGTCAAACTATTCTTTGCTCTTTTACATCGTACTTGTTGTCAAAAGAAAGAGAAAAGAGTGAATTAATTGAATGATGCCTACATGTATTTAAAACTTACCGCCCTCTAATTCCCTCTATGTCCCTCTAATTCATCACATGATAGTTACTAACATTATGTTTAATACTTAATTAACCCTATCAAGACTAGGGACACAATGTGCCTATCAAGACCAAACTAGAATCATCATCATTGAGATACGGTTTCAAGTGAAGTTCAGTAGATTAGATGAAATTAGTAAAAACTAAATAATCATCAGATTCGCAATGCTTGTGTTTGCTTTCGCATGCATAATTTTCCAACTTGGAATGGGATGTAATGCTCTGCTGTTACATAATAGACTCTCTGTTCAAAAGCAATGGATCGAGACGAAAGAAATTTCACACTAATTGATATTTTATATTACCAAAACCGCATAAAAAAGGGAGGAGGGGTGCACAGTGGCGTAACAGGCGGGGGGGGGGGGCAGGGGGGCAATCTGCCCCCCTGGCGGATTTCACCGGGAAAATAAAAAAAACGGGAAAAAAAAGAAAAGGGAGGGAGAAAGAAAGAAAGAAAGGGAAAGGGGAAGAAAAGGAAAAGAGGAAAAGGAAAGGAGGAAAACGAAGCGGGAAAAGGAACGAAAGAACATATCATTCCGAAATAGGCCTATGTAATGCAATAGCATGATGGAAAATATATGAAAAGATGACAAAATGGCAACCAATAGCGGAAAATGAAGGTATAATAGAATTGAATTAGTCAAAAGCTAAATAGTAAAACAAAGAAAAGGGACAAGAAAAAAAAACAACTTAATAACATGACCGAGCTGCCGAGGATAGAAAATAAAGAGCGGGAAGAAAGATGGACTGCATACAGCATTGTGCTATAAGCTTGCTAAATTTATGCAAATAAGCTATTAGTACCGGGGCTTTGCCCCAGACCCCACGCAGTAGGGGCTCTTAATTCATCTATAACCTTCAAATGGCTCTATAACGTCCCCCTGTAGGGACCCTTCCTACATTAAGCTTTACGTTCAATCACTGGCGTACAGGCCCGGGGGGGGGGGGGGGGGTCTTGGCTCCACACCCAAGAGGAAATAAAAGAAATTATAGGAGACAACGTATAATGAAATGAATGGAAACAATGTAATGTGTTATTTGCTAAACCCTGTTATACTAAAACCTCTCGTTTTCAAGTCAATATATACCAAACTGCCAAATATATTTCCTCGCACTTCGAGTTATTGTTTTATGTACAATATTCTTTTTCATGACTACTTAAAGTGATTGCCCCATTTTAAGGTCTTAATATAAAACATTTCCTGTCCTTGCTTACGTTAGCAGTAGCGGATTGCTGAAATATGTCTGCTCTCCATGAATTCCTAGAATCAGTCCTTAAAATGTTCCTTTTTCTGATCTGAATATCAAAAATTTTCAGCTCGCGCTTCGCGCTCGCACCGTTTGGTTAGTGAACTACGTATGGTCTTCGTGAATTCCTACAAACAAGCCTTAAAATGCCCCTCTTCAGGTCTGAATTTCCTAAATTTTCAGCTCGCGCTTCGCGCTCGCAAGATTTGATTAGTGAGATGGGTATGTTAATCATGATTACAAGTGCTTTATGTGCATATGTTTAGATGTAATTCTAACAAAGTCAGCAAGCGCTTATTGGCACTCGCATTAGATGACTATGGTGAGATGTGTATACTCTTAATGGATTCCTAAAATATAGTCCTTAAAATCTTCCTGTTTGGGGTCAATATTTACAAAAATTTCAGCTTGCGCTTCGCGCTCGCATTATTTAGCGAGACAGGTACGTATCATGATGACAAAAGAATTTTATAATGTCCTTGTTTAGGTCTGAATATCACAAATTTTAAGCTCGCGCTTCGCGCTCGCATTTTTTGACCAGTGAGATACATATCCGTTTAATGGCACTGTCCTTAAAATGTCTCTAATATGTCAGTATACCTGGCAACTGGGCGAGCTTCGCGCGCTCACTAAGTGACTCAAAATTTTTGCTGGTGCCCCCCCCAATGCCGTGACCCACGGTACGCCACTGCAAGGACATAACATGTTAGCTGAATAGAATCGCCTAATTATGTCTTCTCTGTTATCGAAAACGTGTCATTTCCATCCCTTGCTCACTTCTAAGAGAACATGAACAAGTACACAGCAAAAACTGTGGTGTTAACCGGTGTACATAGAGGACCACACCAGTTATTTTACACCGGTGTTAGTTTTACACCTATAGGTGTTATTACAACACCTGTGGTTGTTACATTTACACTATTTGGTGTTATGTTCAATCTCTAGGGTGTTATTTTAACACCTCAGGATGTGGTCCTCTATTAACACCAATTGGTGTCAGTTTTAACACCACAGTTTTTACAGTGTAGGTTTTGAAAGTGGTAAATTTGTTTTCTCGGTCGCTACGCTCGTGCATGAATATAACTAACATTTAATTTATAAGGAAGTCGAATAAACAGGCAACCATGTCCTCTCTTTTATACTAAATTTTTAGCTCGTGCTTTACGCTCGCATTAATAATTGTATAGTTATATACGCATCCTTTTATGCGAATGAGAAGCTCAAGCTGAAATCTTTTTATGTGAAATGTTTGCATTTTGTAATTGAAAATGGCCGCCCTAGGCCTCTAAATAATTTTCACAAAAGGGAATATAGTGGCCATTTTGAATTTTGAAATATAGCATTTATCATCTAAATTATCAAGTATAACCAAATTCTGTTAAAATAATTTGTCCCCATTCACATTGTACATAATACCGTTAGGGCCTGTCGTGGCCATTTTGACTTTCAAAGTACAGTGTTTATCACCAACCTGGCAGAAGAACTGATATATCTTGTTAGAAATTATGTTTTCAGACAATATTTTACTCATAGATCACAATTACGTGCATTTATGGTGCTCTCTCCTGTGAAAATTGGTTTCCAAGTTCATATTGGTCATAATTCAGTCAGTGTCTGTGGCGACCATTTCAAAAGCCATATTGGATTTTTGCCGATTTGCTGAAAGTGCTCAAGGTTTACGTGTCACGTCATATGCTCGATTTTTTTTAAACGTAGACCTAATCATTATGCTTCAAAAATCAATGAAAGGTTAAACAAGTCAGGTGTCCCGATCAGATTTAAGTTTAATAGTCGATATGAATTACTTTGCGTGCAGGTGCATTTATATTTGTTCAAGTACTATTATAAGACAGCAAACAATTCAATTGATATCTTTCTATTCCACGATGAAAATTATTTTAACAAAAATCATGAAAAGAAGGCATCGCTGTCAAGGTTCATCTTCTCTTTTTTTTTTACAGTTCATTGTAAGTAATGTATTTATATTCGAATAATGTTATCTGAAAACATATTGATTATGGTTAATCAGCAAACATTTATCTTTCTTTTCCACGAAGAGGATTATTTACATAAATAAAGAACATGAAACGAAGACACAGCTCTTTGTGTTCCTTATTTGAATACATTTTCTTATCACAAATTTATCTATACACTAATATTAATTTTCATCCCTAAACGATAATGTGGGGTTTAAGTAAAGGTGTATTAGGTGAAGAAGTATTAGGTGTTTCAGGTTGGTATACCTAGGCGCGGATCTAGGATTTCGTAGGAAGGGGGCCCAAATTTGACCTGATTTTGGCGCCCATAATTGTGTACTTTTGTCACACCCTCCCTTCCCGCCAGACAAACATAAGTGCCTTTAATTATCTTAATTCATAATCACATGAAAAATGGCAATTGACGACCACTTTTTTTTAATGTGCTCATGAAGAAAAAAAATCATTAATAATGTTATATCACTTTTTAAAAAGAATAAATGCGAGCGCAAAGCGCGAGCGATTTTCTGTTTTAAGCATTTGGGGGTTTCAATTTCGTGTAACTTCTCACCAGAATAGGCACTACGAGAATTGTGTAAGCGGGAGCTGTAATTTCTTTACAAGTCGATTTTTGAGTAGCTTCAATAATATTATTGATAACCTGTGGGGAATGATCCAATCTCGAAGGCAATCGACTCAATCTCCTCATCAGTCGTGTAGCTGGGATTTGTTTAGCAGGGACTCACGGGGGGTTGAACTTTTGTGAGGGCACCAAGATAAAGAAAAAAAAATTGGCTGGGGGTACAGACCGAAGTGAAAATTTGATATTTAATCTAAAAAATACAATGAGGTATCTCACAAGGCCTAAGTAAATTATGCGAACACGAATTGCGATCTGATTTTTTATTTTTCATGTATTTTATCCTGAAAGCTTAACTGATGAACACGATGCATTTCTATTTTTTTATGAATGCGAGCGCGAAGCGCCAGCTGAATTTTTTAAAATAATTTTTATTAAAATATATATTTTTTCATTTTCATTTGTTTCCACAATAACAGCAAAGTAAATACATTTGCACATCTCAACACCATTATGGAAAAGATACAATTCATATTACATTGGAATAAAACAATACAATACGTACGTGAAATCAGTCAAATAATTAGTGATGATCAGTCAACAAAAACATCTTGCAGTTTAGTTTTTATACTGTTACGATTAATTTGGTTAATTTTGAGTTTGCGTTTGAAAGTAAATAAGCTTGGTGAGTTTTTTACAGACTCATCCAGAGAATTGAATAAATGTTCTCAACAAAGGAAGATGAAATATATACACCAAATTATATGAGCCTATGGGTTAAGTTAAACTAAGTTTGCCGCGGTTACAAGGACTTCAGACGGATAAGATGAAAACATGTCACTGTGACCTTGACCTGCGACCTAAAAATCAAAAGGCTTTCTGGGATCCATGCTAGTATCATACACACCAAATTATATGAGCCTAGGTTGATTTAAACTAAAGTTATCGCATTTACAAGCACGTTAGAAAGGTAAGATGAAAACGTGTCACTGTGATCTTGACCTTTGACCTTTTGACCTCAAAATCAAAAGGATTCCTGTGATCCATGCTAGTATCATATACACCAAATTATATAAGCCTGGGTTAAGGTAAACTGAAGTTATCGCGTTTACAAGGACTGCAGAAGGGTAAGATATGCCACTGTGACCTTGACCTTTGACATTTTGACTCCAAAATCAATAGGCTTCCTGGAATATATAATATAATTACACACACCAAATTATATGAGCCTAGGTTAAGTTAAACTGAAGTTATTGCGTTTACATAGACTGCAGAAGGGTAAGATGAAAACATGTCACTGTGACCTTGACCTTTGACTCAAAATCAATAGGCTTCCTGTGATTCATGTTATAATCATACACACCAAATCATATGAGCCTAGGTTATGTTAAACTGAAGTTATTGCGTTTACAAGGAAAAGTTAACGGACGGACGGACAGACTGACAGACGGACGGACGGACGGACACCGAGCGTGATACCATAATACGTCCCGTCGAGACGGGCGTATAAAAAATTGTAATTTCCATAGCTATTCTACACAAGCAGACAAGACAATTATCATCATTTCACATTCCTTTGTTGAGAACATTATTTGAGCAGGAAACTAATCATTGACCCTGGTCCTCATTTATTCAATTCTCTGGATGAGGGTGACTCCTCTAGAATTTATTCGGACAGACTATTGCTAATTCAAAAGAGCATGATAAGTATTATAAGTCACGAAGATAGATTAGCTCACACAGATCAACTTTTTTATTCGAAAACTTTTTTATTTAAAAAATAAATGACTTATATCACCATCGTCTTGGCTGTTTTATGTATCAATTAAATCGCAGTAATTGGCAACCCTTCTTAGTTTATTATTTACAAAAAATGGTCATTTCCATAGCTCTTCCTCAAGACAATTATCATCATTTCATCTAGGTGCCATTTTTTTTGGGATCATATCTACATAACAGATCATTAATAATCAATCATATTTACATCAAATAAACTTTAGGTCAAGAGTCAATTTAGTGTCGATGTCATCAAAGGTCATGCAGAGATCATGACGCGTGCGTAAGTCTGCGTCAAAATTGAAAAATGCTTAAAATGCATAAATGCTTAGAATTAAAAAATTCTTATTTTTTTGTTAATTTTTTTTCCCTTCCACAGGGTTCTTTATTTTCAAAAAACATATATTTACACTGTATAAACATTTACAATTTTTCAGACAAACAGTAAATAAACATGGTATATACATACTTCCTAATACATATACATGCAGTCAAACTGACTTATCATACAATCAAGTTGTCACAGCCAAAGCAAATTTGGCAAGAAAAAAAGGAATCTGATACATAATATCTAAGAAATAAACACTGGTAATAATTATGTTTGTTTTATGTGACAGATTGCCAGCTTGTTCGAAAAAGTTTCTGAAACGAAACCATTTCTTTCTGAACTTATTTGCTTTGAAATTTGTTTCATAAATATATGTTTCCATTTCATTATAAAGTTTTAAAGCCGACATAATTGAGGTAAATGAAGGTAACTCTTTTCTCGATTTGGCTAAATATATCTATTTTATTACGATCATCATGACACAGTTAAGAGCATTATTATTTGTACCACAAAATTTCATTCGTTAATACGATCACCTCTCGAGTATTTTGAAATATCCATGATTATATTTACAACCATATTACATTAGAATGAGTACAAAGGCAAACTAGAACTGCAATCGTATCAGAACAATGTGCATGCACTGACGCCAGTGATTTAATAGAGGGCAAGAAACAGAAGGAGATAGAGAGAAAACTCTAGATGATATACATTTTCAAAATATTAGAGGGCGCTATTTCTTAAAGGAATGGTCACTGATGCGTAAAACGCAGTTGGATTATGTGAAATGATACAATATTTATTGGCAAACCCTGAAAATATGAGACCAAAATAAATTCAAACAGGGAAGTTATGGCAGTTTTACTCTTTTCTGACTTTGCAACAAAGGGCGCTATTTTAAAAGGTAATGGTCACTGATGCGTACAAAAACCTTTGGCATTTAGCAAACCCTGGGCGCATTTGGTAAACCCTGAAAATATGACACCAAAATGATAGAAAACAAGGAAGTTATGGCCATTTTACTATTTTCGACTTTTCAATATAGAGGGCGCTTATTCTAAATGTAATGATCACTGATGCGTAAAAATTGGGGTTATTTTATGATAACTTTGGCTATGATAATGTCCCGGATACTGTTGTCTATGGCTTTTGTGGTTGTGATGGTAATGATGACGATGATGATCATGATGATGTTGGTGATGATTATGATGTTGGTCGTGGTGGTGGTGGTGGTGGGGATGATGGTGGTGGTGATGATCGGGATGAGTATCATCATCATTTTCACCCCTTGCTGAAAAAGTCATTTATAAATTGAAATGTTTGCTGTTTTATGCATGCAATCAGGTAATTTCTAGTACTTGAGAAAACAGATCGACTATGCTAATGCCATGGTCTAGAGGTTTCATATTTTCAGAGAGTATAGTCGATAAGATTATATCTTATGCGATTATATTCAATCATAGTCAATATGCTTTTTTTCAACCACTCAACATGTTGATATGTATACGACATACCACTGGTATCTAACTTAACGTTTTGTATACAATTCCAATCTCCGCCTAACACCAAAACACCATTTCCATGTTTTATTTTTCCAACCATTTGAATAACTTGTGATAAAAAGTTATTTTTACAACGTTTGGTTTGTGCATTCGACCGGACAAGATATAATCTCATCGATTATACTCTCTGAAAATATGAAATTAAGAAAAAATCATCAGACAATGGCATTACCATAGTCGATCTTATCATTGCGTGTGTTCTATTTTCTCAAGTATTATAAATTACCTTATTGCAAATACGAAATTATATCGTTTGGAGATTTAAAAATATAGTATATAGATATCTCCGATAATAATAAGTATTCAAACAGGAAATTAAACAGCCGTGCTTTCGTTTCATGCTCTTTATGTATATAATCTTATTCGTGGAAAAGAAAGATATATATAAATTGAAATGATGTTTGCTATCAAATAAATGCAATCAGGCAATTTATAGTACTTGAGAAAATATAAAATTGCATTGCATATTTATATCTCAGCCCCTCCCCCAATGTAAATACACACTTTGTTACATATTTCTATAATCAATCGGATCCATAAACTTGATAAGGCTGAATTGATATTGGCAAAAGTTCACTAACGCATTGATAGATAGAGAAATCAAGAGCTAGAATCACGTCTTATCATGGGCATCTGACTAGGGGTGGTAGGGGGCAAGTCCCTAAGCCATGTCCACTTCCAAAATATTTGGAAGTCTATTTCGGTTGATTTATTTACTGACAAGCACATGCGCGTATTAATATTTCGTATATGTCAAACAATGCCTAAAACGATCCTTGTCGGATAAGTATGAAAAATCTGCAGCTCGCATG
Organism: Lytechinus pictus; assembly: GCF_037042905.1. NCBI lineage: Eukaryota > Metazoa > Echinodermata > Echinoidea > Temnopleuroida > Toxopneustidae > Lytechinus > Lytechinus pictus. Next base: position 19,443,396 of record NC_087260.1, read on the forward strand.
GATCCTCTTTATGATAACAGTCATGATTTGCCTGCTAGCTTCACTCGCTTGGAGCTTTTTTGTTGTTTATTTTTATTTATTTTATTTATTTGTATTTTTTAGTAATTCAACCACATGTACCACATATCGGTCCCTCACAGTTTGGGGGCTCATCACGTTACTGGTCTTGAGTGCGCTAGTGAGCGCGCTTAGTTGCCAGTTATACTGACCTAATAGAGACATTTTAAGGACAATGTCATTAAACTGATATGTATCTCACTGATCAAATAATGCGAGCGCGAAGCGCGAGCTGAAATTTGTTTATATTCACACCTAAAAAGGGACATTATAATCAAATTTGTGTAATCATGATAGGTACCTGTCTCGCTAAACAATGCGAGCGCGAAGCGCAAGCTGAAAATTTAGATAATTCAGACCTGAAGTGGGGCATTCTAAGGTTTTTTTGTAAGAATTAACTAGGACCATACGTATTTCATTAATCAAATGATGCGAGCGCGAAGCGCGAGCTGAAAATTTTTGATATTCAGATCAGAAGGGACATTTTAAGGACTGATTTTAGGAATTTATGAAAAGCAGACATATCTCACCAATCCACTAATGCGAACGTAATCACGGACAGGAAATGTTTCATATATACGAAGACCTTAACATGGGGCAATCACTTTTTGAGTCGTGAAAAAGAAGCATATGTCACTGCATAAAACAATGATAACTCAAGTGCTAGGAAATATATTTGGTTTATATTGACTTGAAAACGGGATGTTTTAGTACAACAGGATTATATATCACGTTAAACAGACAATGCGAGCCTCAGGAACAATGAAGACGTAGGCCCTGGGCAAATTATGTTTCATAAATTTATGATAAATATGTTTCTTATATGTAATGTAACATAGTTTAATTATGATATAATATAACATTATAATGAATAATATTTTCTTCTTTCCCACTACGTTTCTCTTCCTTTCTCCCTCTTTTCTCCTTTTCCCCTTTCCCCGTTTTTTTTTTGTCAGCCGATGGGGGGGGGGGGGATGTGCCCCCATGCCCCCCGTAGTTACGCCACTGTATGTCCATATGGCAAAACCCCTCCAATATTATTATCTTTTTTACCCCATAATGGTTTAATGGTTTTATTAGAGATTACATTAAAACAATTTTGACATTCCATCTTAATCCCTTCCCAAAGACCCCAACATTGATGAATTGGAAGATACGGGGGTTTCTCTTCAATGTTATAATAAGGACATAAGTATTTCGTTTGGAAATGGTGAACTGGCTCTTTATTTGCATTTTAAGATTCAATAATATTGTTTTATTTGTTAAGCGGTATTTTAGGAAGAATTTTCACCAATAAAACAATTATCTCTTGTGATTTTTTCCCCATTTCTTTCGTAAAAAGTGGGGGGATGTTTGTACAGGCCATCCCCCCTCCTCGAAAAGTGGGGGGGATATATCCCCCCCATCCCCCCCGGGATTTACGCCAGTGAGGCGTAAATCCGTGTTGATGGGTGGGGGGGATGACTGAAATATTTTGGCATTTTTTTTGCAATCATGTTTTTAGATATGCAAGGAATTGCCATTGATATGTCCACAGTGGCGTACCACGGGTCACGGCATGGGGGGGGGGGGGGCACCAGCAAAAAATAATTTTGAATCACTGAGTGAGTGCGCTAGTGAGCGCGCTTAGTTGCCAGTTATACTGACCTAATAGTGTGAAAGAGCATCATGAGAGAGGGGGGGGGGGGCTGAATGGGATATAGAAATAATGTGGTATAACTTTCAAAGCAGCAGGGCCTGCCCATCTGCCTCAAAGTCGAAGTAACGCCCATATTATTATCTGAAAAAGCAAACATTTAATGTTGACAAAGAGACGTTTATTTTGATAAAGGTTCGTCTGAGTCACTTAGTGAAATGTATAAAAGGATGCTGTGAGGAACTTCTTTTCTCACTTTCTGGAGCTCTTCGGCAGGAAATCCAAAGCCATCATAAACTGTAAGCAGAATACACCCGTCATTATTCTTGTACTGGTAAGTAATTACTATCCTTGCCGATACTTTACATAAATTTTGTATTTTCATCTATTAGAAAGTATATTTTACAAAGCCTACTGCAAATGGGAGGCTAAACAGGTTTGGCTGATTAAAATCACGTTGATTTAAATTACTGAATTTTGTTTTCAACAATCATTGATTTAAATCACTTCCATTGAAATGTGTACACATGAATGATTTTTATTTTTGTACTCAAAATGGAAAGATTTTATCAACTTTATATCATCAAAACATTAATAAATAATTTATGTTTATTTTTGAAATCAAGTCAATAAAACCAGGTTAATCGTGCAAAGTAGCCTATAAGCTATTGACACTTAGCCCCCTACTCCACGTTTATGAGTGGACTTACACTATACAGTGCGTATCAATAAAAAACGGGATAGTTTTGAAAAGTCTATATATTACAAATTTTGTTTGAAATCATAATTGTGTCTATTTTGATGTTAATAGATGATCTTAAGTCTCATCTTTCAAATGCCATTAGAAAAAAATGTTTCGTTCATGCTTGAGCGAACACGAAACGATTTTGTCAGGGGTTCAAAAAAGGCTTGCGCCAAAATGGCAGAAAATTAGAAAAAAACGATTATCAGACTTCTTGTTAATCAAAAGACTCCTCTTAACCTATTCATTATCTCTGTCATAATTTTTGAATTATTCTTTCAAAATTCATTTACAAATATATTGATTTACTTGAACTATAATTATCCTTTAAAATATGATATATTTTAATACTGAACATTCTTTAATAATATTGTTAAACCAGGTAAGGGGATTTGCTTTGTTAGTGGGAGAGCTTGTAATTTATTAAAATCATTTAATTTTGTGCTACAAAGGTTATGGTGCCTTTGAATAAATGAATCTCTTCCTGTTAATTAATATTGTCCTGTCAAGCATACAATTTAACTTGTTCAAGGAATTAATGTCCCCTTGACAAAAGGATTCATGTCTGTCAAAGGTATCATAATCTCTGTTGCGCATAATAACATGAATTTTTTAATTAATAATTTACAAGCTCTCCCTATTAATGATTAAAATCTCCTAGCTTGGGATGACAAAAAGGTTTTGTTCTTACTTATGAAGGAATATTCAATGCAAAAAGATAACCTATTTAAATGAAAACACAAAACAATTCTGGTCAGTGTAGGGAAAACATGAGGACTACGGGCGATTTCGCCCTCATGACAGCCGAAATCACCCTAAAGTGTGCAAAATGGAATACCTTTGGGTGACCATCTTTTCTAAAGTTGCTACAATATCTGCCCCATCAATATTCAAGAAAATTAAAAAAGCAATATTCTGCATACGTCAGAATAATGAGATATGCTTCAGAGCAAATTACTCATTGGGAAAAAGTACCCTTTGAAATGAAAGAAATACCCCCAAAATTCAGCCATCGCCCTGATATGGCAAAAATAGCCCCTAAGAATGAAAATGTATTCGTTCCCTGGCTCAAGTAAATCAATACATGTGGCTTTGTAAATTAATTTTGACGGCGTAATTCAAAAATCATGGCAAAGATAATGAAAATGTTAAGAGGAGGCTGCTGATTAGCTAGAAGTCTGATCATCAATATATTCTCATTTTCTGCCTTTTTGGCGAAAGCCTTTTTTTTAAAACCCCGGACAAAAACGTTTCGTCTTCGCTCAAGCATGAATGAAACTTGTTTTTATAATGGCATTTGAAAGATAAGACTTAAGAGCATCTACTAACATAAAAAATATAGACTATTCAAAACTTTCCCGTTTTTATTGATACGCACTGTATAAGAGAAATCAAGCTATGTTAGATTGAAAACATGAAGCTTTGCTGTGGTTTTTATTATTTGATTGAAAAGTAATCAAATTCATTACATATCACACATAATAAACTATTGTTAAATTGAAAAAAAAATCATAACCATGATAACTGTACGCCCTAAATTATGTCTCTTGTATATTTGATTTGATTTGATTTATTGTTTTCTTCTGCAGTCATAACATTCGTATACAATACAATTTTCATTACGTAACAAATATACGCATACACGCGTAATTCCGAAGCTTCGTTATTCCGAAGGTTCGGATATTCCGAAGGTTCGGATATTCCGAAGGTTCATTATTCCGAAGGTTCGTATTTCCGAAGGTTCGTAATTCCGAAGGTTCGTTAGTCCGAAAACGAAATGAGGTTCGTAATTCTGAAGGTTCGTTAGTTCGGAAACGAAGTGAGGTTCGTAATTCCGAAGGTTCGTTAATCCGAAAAAGAAATGAGGTTCGTAATTCCGAAGGTTCGTTAGTCCGAAAACTAAATGATTAACTAACCTTATTTCGTTTTCGGACTAACGAACCTTCGGAACATCGAACCATATTTCGTTTTCGGATTATCGAACCTTCGGAGTAACGAACCTTCGGAATAACGCCACAAATGTTCGGATTAACGAACCCTTTTACGTTTTCGGATTAACGAACATCGAGGTATAGGCAATTTACGTGTTTCTGAATTACGAACCTTCGAATAAAGAACCTTCGGAATTACGAAGTGTAACCACAAACATAATATATATTACCGATAAATTATGTTTGTTACGTAATGAATTATAAATATAAAATAAAAAATAAAAAAGTCATTCTAACAAATATGATCTACTACCAACAAACAAATTAACATTTACAGTTTGCAGAAGGGTTGTCATTATATGCAGATTGCTTGAAAAAAATGACAACCCCGGCATCAAACTCATTAAATATTAATAAATATATTTATAAAGCAGAATGAAATGTTATTTTGTTCATAATTGTGTAATGATGAAGATGGAGATGATATGAATGAGGATGAAGGTGATAATGGTGAAAATGAAGGCCATGATGAAGATGATCGATGATGATGATAATGATGGTTATGGGAGAGTATTTGGTGATGATTAAGTCACAGGAAAAGTGATTTAATGATTAATTGAAATATTGACACAGAAAACTTACTTTAGATATGCCTTGAATGAGCTTTTTTTTATAGACTCTGGTAGAGAGTTCCATAAATTCGGACCGTGGTTATTTATGGATCTCTGTGCAATGAGCAATTTGGGGTTGATTAAAGGGGAATCCAGCCTTGGCCATAAAATGTTGTGTTGGGAAGGAGAAAAAAAATAAACAGAATGGTGAAAGTTTGAAAGAAATCGGACGAGCAATAAGAAAGTTATAGCTGCTTTAAAATTGAGATCACTAATACTATGTAGATTTCAAATTGGCAACTGGATAAGTAAATTATGACAAGGGGCAAGGACAACTTTCCCATTCAGGGATTTGTGGTTTTCTCCTAAGTACCCATTCCCCTGGGGCAGTAATCTAAATATAACCCAGGTAGTATATTGTTTTATGTCCTCATGAAAGAAAAATATAATTTGAAATAAAACTTTTAGGAAAAATGACATTTTAGCCATAATATGTATTGGAGTACATGGAAGAGTAGTCCTTGCCTTACATCACTATGACATCCCATATGCGGCCAATTTGAAGTCTCCATGGGTATAGTGATTACCGATATTTACAACTTTTAAAAATTTATTTCTTGTTGTTCAATATTGTTCAAACTTTCAACTTGTCTGATTTTTCTTTTCCTTATAAAAACAAGTTTTTATTTGGGTTGGATTCCCCTTTAAGTGAAAATTTGAAGAATGACGTGTAGGGTATGAATAAATCAGTGTTGCAGCCAACAATAATAATAATAATAATTGGCATTTATATAGCGCTTTATCAATCTACGACTGTTCAAAGCGCTTCACAATTATTATTACCCGGTCACTGGATTCATAGCATTTCAAGCAGCCTGTTAGGCGCACACTTGCTAAACCAACCACAATGACGGTTGTTTCCTACCGATACCCAATTAGCACCTGGGTGAGAGTGGCAATGTGTGGATTGACGCCTTGCCAAAGGGCGCTAGGCCATGGTGGGATTCGAACACACGACCCACTGATTACAAGGCGAGAACCAGAACCGCTACACCACGGCGCTTCAAACCTCCAAGGCCAAGGCTTCAGTACCCAAGGCCAAGGCCAAGAAACCCAAGGCCAAGGCCTAAAAACCTAAGGGCCAAGGCCACGGCATTTCAAACTTTCGATATATGGAACAATGAGCCCACAATGCTTAGGCGGCAGACATGGCACTTGGGGCAAAATGTATAAAACATGTGAACGAGCAAAAATGTTGATCTTTGTACATGTAAAACAAAAATAATTTCATGATAGATTTAGACATAATATCAAAGTAATAATCAATAGTTCATTAATAGTTACATTTGTACATTTAATTAATTAATTAATTCTTGTTTGTATATATCATCATGTTTTTGTATTGTACAATTTGAATTTGAATATGGAAATAAATGAATTGAATTGAATTTAATACATTATATTTCTAGGCGATTTACATTGCAATAATTATTATTATCACGGTCATCTGATCCTGACATCCCCTTTCTCAACGTACGTCTTTCTCCACTCCCTGGGACAGGGGCGGCAGAACGTATTTTAGGTGCAAACCGATGTTTTTAAAATGAGATCATCAACTCTGTGAAGTAGTTGGTGTTTTGTAGAAATTAAGTAGAGCAAAGCCTTTTATAAGTGATTTCTAATTGACAAGATAGATATTTTGATCAAGGCATTACTTTTTCCGTGAGAAAGCGTCTTTTAAGCGGTTTTGAAAAAAATTCCATTCTAAAGTTGTAAAACTAGATTTTTGGTCAATTATGGCTCATTTTTTTTGTTCAAAGGGCATGTGGAGCCGTGTTATGTGCAAACGCCGGGATATGTGCAAACAACGGTTTATGTGCAAACAACGGTATTTGTGCAAACAACGGTATTTGTGCAAACGCACGGCCGGGAAATGTGCAAATCTGTCAAAATTTGTCAACGGCATCTGTGCAAACGTGACGACGGGATATGTACAAATGAACAATTTTCACGGGAAATGTGCAAACCTCCGGGATATGTGCAAATCACTGTTTTTTATCAATATTAAGTCTATTTCTCATGAAATGTTTCATAACATTACTGTTAAAATGAGAAACATACCTGCATAAGATAGCTACAGTGCCATCGGCAATGAAACGCTTTTCAGAGAGGCGGCGGGGGGGGGGGGGTGTTATTACACCCGCAAATGTAATAAACGCCCACAAATGTAATAACGCCCACAAATGTAATAATGTCTTTACCCACAAATGTGATAAATTTGAAGGGATTTTTCGCGAATAGATTCTGAACAAAACCCTATAGTAATGCGTTAATATAGCGCAAAGTCACAGTCTTTTTTCTCCAGACCCCCCAGTTATATAAAACATTTAAACAATCTTCCAAACAAAGAACGAAAATTAATTCTTCTTAATGTTGAATAACTGTTGTTGTTGTTGTTTTAGCTTATACGGCGTGTATCATTCTAACATAGAAGTATAGCGTAGTCTTTCCTCCAGACCCAGATATTTTAAATAGCAATTTAGAAAAAAGACCCCACGATCTTAAAAGTTAAATAATGTGTGTGTGTGTGTGTATTTGAGTTTTGTCAGACGTGTATCAATCAGATATGATTATTTACGTCTGGGACCGACTTTTAACGTCACCGTAGGACGTGACCAGGGCTCGAACCCCGAATCTCTGCATCAATTTGTAACTTCCCCACACAGCTTGGATAATACAGGCGCACGCCACAACGCCCAGTTAAATAATTTGGAAATATAGCGTAGTCTTTCCTCCAGACCCAGTTATAAAAAACTCATTAAAACAAAACAACAACAATAAAGACCCTTCAATCTTATCAACATTGAATAGCATGGAAATAAGGTGTAATCTTTGCTGCAGACCCAGTTATTTCAAAATAGCAAATCATAAAAAACATTAAAAACAAACAAACGATATTAACAAAGACCCCACATCTCATTGATGTCGAATAACGTGACAATATAGCGTAGTCTTTCCTCAAGACCCAGTTATTCAAAAATAGCAAATCACAAAAAGATAGATAATAATAATACAAAGACCCAACAATCTTATTGATGTTGAATAACATGAAAATAAATGCAGCCTTTCCTCCAGACCCAGATATTTCAAACGACAAATACAAAAATACACAAAAAAAACCCCGCAATCTTATTGATGTTGAAAAACATGGAAATATAGTGTAGTGTCCCCTCCACACCCACTTATTTCAAAATTACAAATCATTTCTAAAAAAGTGAAAAAAAGTAACAAAGCTTATTAATGCTGAATAACATGGAGATATGGCGTAGTCTTTATTCCAGAGACCAAATTATTTAAAAATAACAAAACAATACAATATAACCCAACACCTTTAAAACTAAGAACCTATGATAAAATAAAGGTTTAGAGAGTTTTCTTTATTCCAGACCTTGTCATTTTCAAAATTAAGATAAATGAAATCTTCATTTAACTAAGACTCAATCATTTTTTTTGCCTGTTCAACATGAATAAGATGATCGGGGGAGCATTTCATCAACATGCATTAGTTATGTTCGACAAGTTGTCAGATCTGACAACTTTCCTTGATGTTGATTGGCTAAGAAGGCATCAGTGCTACCATGGTAAGTGTCGGATAAAATGGGACTTGTCGGATAAAACGTCTGACAACTCCTTTCATGAAATGCTCCTCGGGCTCTTAGTTTTAAAGATTTTTGTTTTTAATTAGAAATTTCTTTGCCTGGAAGAAAAATTATGTTTTAAATGAATTCTTTATTACAGGATCTTAGGCTGCATGGAATATAGGTTTTAATTTTAAATGTTTATTTTGTTGTTCTGTTTTTTGTCTGGTAAAACTAAGTATGTGTTATCACAGGGTTTTATAGCTTGGAAGATGCTGGGGTCTAAGATTTATGATTATGTTTCACTTAATTTGTATTTTTAAAAGAACTGGGTGTGGGATAAGGGCAACGCTCTAAACCCAAGCATTTTAACTGAGTTTAATTTTAATTCCACAGGAATAAGAATATGACAGGGTCTAAAGTTTTTAAGATTGTTTAAATAATTTTTTTAATTTCTGGGTCTGGAATAAAGACAACGCTCTAAACATGTGCTTTTCTACATGGTCTTAGTTTGGAGTATTGTTGGTTCTTAGATTCGTTTTTTTTTTTTTTTTTTTTTTTTTTGGGGGGGGGGGTGGGTTTTATTGCTTTTTATGCCACCGCAGACGAAGCCCGGAGGGGGCATTAAGCAGCATTGCCCATGTCCGTCCGGCCTTCCGTCCGTCTGTCCACCCACTTGGTTTCCGCGCAATAACTCGAAAAATATTTAATGGATAAAAAAAAATTTGGTGTGTAGGTAGATGACAGCAAAAAATAAGACAAATTAATCATAGGCGTAAATATTCATATCTGAATGGTACACGCCTTAAAACCCACGATAGCAACAGCGTTATTCCATAGGAATTAGATTATCGGGTATTCGTTTTAAAATATTTTCAAAATCTATTTTTTTTTTAAATAATAGCCAAGTCTGGAAAAGGAATATTTGCTTTACCCATGCATTATTACAATGTTTTGTAGGGTTCTTAGTTTGTATTAAAAAAATAGGTGTGGGGTAAAGACAACGCTCGAAACCCATATTTTTTACTGGGTGTAAATTTTGAAGATTGATCTTAGATTTGAAATTTTTTTAAATTCATTTTTTAAATAACCGGGTCTGGAGGAAATAATACTTTTTAAAACTCGTGTCCACAAGAATAAGAATAATATGATAAGGTCTTACTTTTAGAATATTTTTTTCTTAAATTTTTAATGTCTAGGTCTGGAATAAAGACAACACTCTTAACCTCTGTTTTATTACAGGTTCTTAGTTTTAAGGATTGTTTGGTCTTAGATTTTGAGTTATTTTTTTTATTTACTATTAGCGTTATTTTGAAAAAATAACTGGGTCTTGCTTAAAGACTAGGCTATATTTTCATGTTATTCAGCATTGATAACATTATGAGGTCTTTATACTTTTTTAATTGTTATTTATAATTTTGAAATAACAGGGTTTGGATATAAAGACTACGCTATATTTCCATGTTATTCAACATTAATATGATTATGGGGTCTTTATACTTTTTGTTGTTGTTGTATTTTTATTCATAATTTTGAAATAACTGGGTCTGGCTGAAAGACTACACTATATTTCCATGTTATTCAACATTAATAAGATTCTGTGGTCTTTATATTGGTTTTGGTATTGTTATTTATCATTTTGAAATAACTGGGTTTGGAGGAAAGACTATGCTACATGTATATTTTCATGTTATTCAACATTATCACTTTAACAGTAATGTTAAGAAACATTTCATGAGAAATAGCCTTGATATTGATAAAAACAGTGATTTGCACATATCCCGGAGGTTTGCACATTTCCCGTGAAAATTGTTCATTTGCACATATCCCGTCGTCACGTTTGCACAGACGCCGTTGATAAATTTTGACAGATTTGCACATTTCCCGGCGTGGCGTTTGCACAAATCCCGGCGGAATTTTGCACATATCCCGGCGTTTGCACATATCCCGGCGTTTGCACATAACACGGCTCCACAGGGCATCCTTGTGGGACCTTGAGGTGAAATTATGTCAAATACTGTTAGAGTCTTTAGTTTATGGAATATTGGGTTTGTGTACTATGCTAAATACTGCGAATCAGTACAAATGTAATAAATATATTGTATTAATTTTAGTTTTTGCACAGGTTGCCCAAACTATATTGCAGTAAGATATATAGGGTAAAATTAATGAATCGGACAAGGGTAGTTTGTGGAATAATGTTTTTCATTTTGTAAAGTACACCGACGTTTCTCGAGATATAGATAAATATGCAACGTATGTGTTCGTTCCAATCTAAATTTTCATCTGTAGACATTTTGTTTTTTTTTTCTTTTCAGAGTATTGCCTTAGATTATATTGTAAGGAAATTCATCAATATGTGAATTAGTATGTTTGAAATACATAAAGTTTGTTTTATCTATATTAAGTGAAAGCTTATTAATTTAAACTACAAAGATAGTTTTGGCAATTCACGATTAATTGTATCTACTAAAGTTTCTAAATTATTATGTGAACAAAAAATGTTTGTGTCATCTGCTAATAATACAAATGACAGCAAATGCGTTGCATAAATCAAATCATTAATATTAAGAAAAGCAAGGGGCCCAAGATCGATCCTTGTGGAACTCCACATTTTATTGACTGAAGGTTAGAATAAATATTATTGTGAATTACAAATTGTTTTCTATCTTATAAATAACTCTCAAACCATGATAATGCAATTCCTCTAACTCCATAATTTTTAAGTTTTTAAAGTAAAATTGTGTGGTCGAGAGTATCAAAGGCTTTGCTTGAATATTCCTATTATATGTTCTTTATTTGCCATTGCATTTGTAATTTTATCGTATATATATGTACTAAAGCCTGGTCTGTTGAATGTCCTTTCCTGAATCCATATTGGTTTGAATTTAGTAGATGAAAAGCATCTAGGAACGTGTAAAGTCCGCTGTAAATAATTTTCCTGATATTTTGGATATGCTGTGAAGAATAGATATTGGCCTGTAATTGGTTATTTCATTTGGATTGTCTTTTTTAAAAACAAGATTTACCTCAGCAATTTTTAGGGAATCAGGAAAAATATTTTGGCGGGTGCTGATCGATAGATTAAAAATGTGACTCAAAGGAGATACAATATAATGTATGATGTGTTTCAGAAGGAAAGTACTTATTCTATCATGCCCTTGAGATTAGCTAGATTTGAGATGTCTTGTTGTTTCAATTATTTCCTGAAAATTTGTTGGTTTAAGCAATAACGAAGAATAGGTGGGTGTGGGAAGAAACTTTGCATAATTTTGATTTGGTCTGTAAAGTTGGTTTGCCAATGAGGGTTAACAAAAAATGAATTAAAGGTATTAACTACATCTTCTGAATTTATTGCAACATTATCATGATTATGAACCGTGATATATTGCTCTCTGACACAAACAATTTGTTAATATCCATAGCAGTTACTCCAAAACAAATCATTGTGCTTCATTCAGCGGGTCCACTGAGAAAACAATAATGCGTAAAAAAATGAATGTTCTTGCCAAACTTCACTCTGAGCCTTTTTACACGTGAATCTTGCATTATTGTAATGATGATTGCAATTTAACGTTGAGAAGGTTTACGGTTCACCATGTGTAATATGAAGAAGGGAAGGAAATAGCCTACAGGCAGAAAGATTGAAATGGGGAAAAATACTTCTAATTTTCTCGTCATCCTATTTCGTCTTTTCATTTCAATCTTTCTGCCTGTAGGCTATTTCCTTCCCTTCTTCATATTACACATGGTGAACCGTAAACCTTCTCCACGTTATAAAACTCGACCATGCAAACCTACAAAGATCATCTGATTGCAATTTGTTTTTTAGAATCATCGAACCTTTCACACACTCACTCGAAAACTGTGATTTGAATTCGATTTCCCGAGCGAAGGCAGTATGTGTTCTTGTTGACTTGTCAATCAAAGCACCGCACCGCAAATACGAACTACGATGAGTGCATGACAATTGTATTATCTGCGGAAGTGCTTGAAAGGTCACGTAAGCTCCGCCCCCAAATGATGTTTTGGAGGTCAAGCCTTTCACAAGCAAAATTCGTACGTGGCTACACGGGCCTATTAACATTGGGAAAGCAAGAGATATTCATTCGAGCCAACCCATTGCTATTTTTTTTTTGATATGGCTGATTGACAAATTGTATGCATATGATTGTCCATCTAACACTGATACATTTTTGGTAATTACTGAACTTCCTTTTCCCAAATTGGGAAGAAATATCACCAATTTTGGACTATATTTTGACTGGCGGAAGGATTAGGGCTATTTTGCTGTTTAAAGTGATGAATCTGCTCCCCCCGACGGTGTCTTCAAACACGCCAATTTATTTTTAAAATGAGCCGGTCGAGGGACCCTTTTCTGGTCAGATATGGATTGCCAGATATATATCCTATCCACTGGTAGTAAACATTCGACCCCCGAATTTCATCCTTATTTTTTATGAATTTTTTAAAGTGCCAATTTAACACACGAGTCTATGGGGAATGAATTAGGCCTGTGATACCTGTAATCCAAAATAGGGGAAAATCTCAGTTTTCAGTAAGTCGATGAAATATGTACTAAAACTTGTCAAAAATACTTAATTTTCACTAATATCCACATTTCAATCATCAGGAGATACAGTAAAGTGGGAGAATTGGGCTAAGCAGGCAGTAAGCAGGTAAGTAACTGATCCATCTATCCATTCATCCAGTTTCACCCCCCCCCCCTCTCTCTCTCTCTCACCCCATCCCCTCTTTCTCTACAATATGATATTGTAGAGAAAGAGGGGATGGGGTGAAAGAGAGAGGGGGGGGGGGGTATATATTAATATTTAATACTCTCTCTCTCTCTCATATTTCTTCTTCATTCTCTCTCCATATTAATATAATGCACATTAACTGCAAAAGAAAAGACAAATGTTTAAAGCATGCATACAGTACACATTGCTTTATTGTTTTCTTATTATTCATTTGCAAATTATTTAAGTATGATGAAGGATATTGCCTTGGGTCCTCTAGCACCCACTTATGATCAGAAATTGTACATCTTTATACCTCCATGTTGCTAAGTATATCTGCTTGTACATTGCATTCATTTATGGGGATACAGTAAGGATTGTGTAAAACACATATAAACATGTACATTTATGGGCTCCATTAAATGAGTCATTACCAAATACATTGGAAGTATTGGTGCAATTTTTTGTTATAATGTGAGTATGGAGGTGTAAAGGAATAGCAAGGAGGCTGAAATAATAAAAAAGAAATACACGTGGGATATTACAGGCTACACGGGCCTATTAACATTGGGAAAGCAAGAGATATTCATTCGAGCCAACCCATTGCTATTTTTTTTATTTTGATATGGCTGATTGACAAATTGTATGCATATGATTGTCCATCTAACACTGATTCTATTTTTGGTAATTACTGAACTTCCTTATCCCAAATTGGGAAGAAATATCACCAATTTTGGACTATATTTTGACTGGCGGAAGGATTAGGGCTATTTTGCTGTTTGAGGTGATGAATCTGCTCCCCCCGACGGTGTCTTCAAACACGCCAATTTATTTTTAAAATGAGCCGGTCGAGGGACCCTTTTCTGGTCAGATATGGATTGCCAGATATATATCCTATCCACTGGTAGTAAACATTCGACCCCCGAATTTCATCCTTATTTTTTATGAATTTTTTAAAGTGCCAATTTAACACACGAGTCTATGGGGAATGAATTAGGCCTGTGATATACCACGTACTAGAATTTTGAATTCGTGATTGTGATTAGCGTTCGTGATTCTAGTCATGTTCTGGTTTCACATGTGCTAACAATTCGTCATTAGCCTTATTTTTCACTGGAATCATCATTCAAATTACGATTTTTTTAACCGTGTGAAAGTGCATTAAATCATGGCAGAAACCATACAATTAGTGCCTTTTGCCAGAATGAGCATTTATTTTTATACATTTCTCCTTGAATGTATTGAATTGAGTGCAATACTAATCTGCATTGTTCCTAGTGTTAACCCATAGTTAAACATTTCATTCTTTTACATATATTCAAATACATGCACTGTAGTATTGTTGAAGCTGTAGAACTTGTGTTCTTATTCTTAGCAAAACTGCTAAGAACTGCCAAATACTTATAATTTAGGTTTATTGTGAAACTTACTTACTTACTGCCCGCTATGCCGCAGCAACGAATATCCCGGGGGCGAAATTATTTTTCCCACCGAGTTCTGGACCGACATATGAATATTCATGACTTGCGTCTTCGGATTGAGAGTACGCATGCGCGTGGACTTGGCCTCGACCAGTGCCGATCGTAAGCATTCACGTTGCTCAGAATGAATTAGCATCGTCAAATTACCGGTACCCTTACATAGTTACATAGGTCTTATAGGCTTAGATCTATATATATATATATATATATATATATATATATATATATATATATATATATATATATATATATATATATATATATCCAATTCTTAAACACTTATCAAACTAGCTGCCATTAATGGCAAGACATGTGCTAGGGTAGGGCTAGCTTAGGCTAGCGCATTAACTTTACCTCAAATCTGGACCTGTCTAATGCCTAATACTAATAGGAATAGCCGACTAACACCATGGTTAACTTCGAACTTGTTAATTCCGAACTTTACGTTTGATTAGGTTTGGACCAATATTAGCTTATTTACCATGGTTTAATATGTCTAGTTCGTATACAGAACCAGTCCTAGATTAAAAAAAAAATATCTTAGTTTTAGTCTAGTCTCTAGATCTAGACTCTGATCTACGCGCTATCAGCATGGAACCACTAGTGTACCAAAGGGGGGGGGGGGCAGACTGCCCCCCTGACGAGTCACAACTGATCCAGGGGACGTGCCCCCCCTTGAGAAGCCAAATTAATAATGTGTAATGTCAAAATGCAACGAAAAAAGACGTATGTCCCCTCTTTTGAACGTGAAGATCTTTTTTTTTTTTTCTTGTCAAATTTTTTTCAGCTACGAAATCCTTAATTTTGGGTGAAGACGGGGATCAAGATCACTGACGTTAATTTGTGCCTGACGTTAGAATACGTTCCATGCACGCACTGGTGTACCTAGGATTTTCCAAAAGGGGGGCATATTTTTTAGAGGATATTTCGTCCGCGAAAAAATGTGAAAAGCCCCCCCCCCCCAAAAAAAAAAAAAGGGTCTTCACTCCAAATTATGGATTTCTTAGCTGAAAAAAAAAAAGATCTTCACGTTAAAAAAAGGGGACATCCGTCTTTTTCATTGCATTTTTACATTACAAATTATTAATTTGGCTTCTCAAAGGGGGCACGTCCCCTGAATTAGTTGTGACTCGTCAGAGGGACAGTCTCCCCCCCCCCAGTGGCGTACCGTGAGTCACGGCATTGGGGGGGCACCAGCAAAAATTTTGAGTCACCTAGTGAGCGCGCGAAGCGCGCTCAGATGCCAGGTATACTGAACTAATAGAGACATTTTAAGGACAGTGCCATTAAACGGATATGTCTCTTACTGGTCAAATAATGCGAGCGCGAAGCGCGAGCTTAAAATTTTTGATATTCAGACCTAAAAAGGGACATTATAATCGACTTTGTAATCATGATACGTTGCTGTCTCGCTAAACAATGCGAGCGCGAAGCGCGAGCCGAATTTTTTTTATACATTGACCCCAAACAGGGAGATCTAATGACTATATTATAGGAATAATCCCTTAATAGTATACATATCTCACCATTGTCATCTAATGCCAATGTCAAGCGCTTGCTGATTTTGATAGAATTACATTTAAACACTTATGAAGCACTTGTACTCATTGTAATCATGAATAACATACGCATCTCACTAATCAAATATTGCGAGCGCGAAGCGCGAGCTGAAAATTTAGGAAATTCAGACCTGAAGAGGGGCATTCTATAGCTTGTTTGTAGGAATTCACTAAGACCATACGTATTTAACTAACCAAATGATGCGAGCGCGAAGCGATGTCAAAATCGCGTTCATAATCAGACTATAGCTTTTACACAACACATTTATTCAAACCAGTTGCGTAATAAACCAAATATTTTGAGGGCAAAACATAGCAATGTGGGAAAAATTTTTAAAAAGTCGCCAGCGTGCAAAGCGAGTTGGAAAAAAATTGCCTATTGAAATTAAATTCTAATATGTGATAGATTTTTCCATTATATTCAGCAAATAACACATTTCATTGTTTCCATTCATTTCATTATACGTTGTCTCCTATAATTTCCTTTTTTCCCCTCTTGGCTGTGGAACAAGACCCCCCGCGCCTGTATGCCAGTGATTGAACGTGATTGAACGGGGGGCGTTATAGAGGCATTTGAAGGTTGAAGAGCCCATATACTGCGTGGGGTCTGGGGCAAAGCCCCGGTAGCTTATTTGCATAAAATTTAGAAAGCTTATAGCACAATGTTGTATGCAGTCAATCTTTCTTCCCGCTCTTTATTTTCGGTCGTGTTTTTTTTGTTCGTGTCCCTTTTCTTTGTTTTCCAATTTAGCATTTGATTAATTACATTCTATCTTCGTTTCCCGCTATTGTTTGCCATTTTGTCATTTTTTAATTTATTTCCCACCGTGCTATTGCATTACATAGTCCTATTTCGGAATGATTTGTTCTTTCTCAAATGTTCTACTTTCGCACATTTCCCGCTTTTCTTCCTTTTCCATTATTTGAGTGTAAAAATGGGGGTCCCCTCCGCGGCACATACCCACTGTGCATTATATACTGAGTGTCCACTCCGGGCGAATATCTTCCACTTCTGTCGGTCCTGGGCCAAGATCTGTATAGTACTCCATATGTGCCTTAGATTTTTTTAGTTCTCCTTCTACTGTTCTGCGCCATATGATCTTGGGCCGCCCCCTCTTTCTTCTCCCTTCAGGGGTCCAGTGGAGAGCCACACGGGTGATATTCTGGGCATCCATTCTATATGTCCAATCCATTTCCATCGTCTTCTGAGGATTATGGTTCCCATGTTCTCTTGTTCATATCGCGTAAGTAGTTCTTCATTTGTGATTTTGAAGGAGCATTCTGAGGCTTTTTGTATGAAAGACTGACAGTTTATGGAGGTCTTTCTCCGTCATTCTCCAGCACTCAGATCCATATCGTAGGTGCATGGAGAGGACACAGCTTTGATACAGTCTCAGCTTTGTTCTTGATGTGCTATACTGCTGTGATCTCCAAATTTTGTGCAGACATAACAAATCCCTGTCTAACTCCTGATTTTACTTCAATTTTTGTGTCACTATTTTCCACGTTGCATGTAAAGTTATAGTAAATTTGGTCTTAATAACTTGGACAATTATGATGTCCTTTAATTGGTATCTCGTACGATCGAAGTATTCGCCACAAGCTCTCGATCTCTAAATGGATGCTGTCGAATGCCTTCTCAAAGTCGACAAATTTGATATACATTTGTCTCTGCCATTCTGTGCACTGTTCTATGATGTTACGCAGTGCAAATATTTGGTCTATGCATCCTCTTCCTCTGCGGAACCCTGCTTGCTCTTCTCTGAGATGCTGGTCTACTGCACTTGTTATACGGTTCACAATTATCTTCGAAAAAATCTTACTAGGAATCGGTAAGAGGGTGATTCCACGCCAGTTATTGCAGTTTCTCAGGTTCCCTTTCTTTGGAATTTTGACAATAATACCTACTGACCAGTCATCTGGAATTTGTTTTTTACTCCACACTGCTTTAAATAGTGGTTCGAAAAATTATGATGTAGCCGCTGGGTGTGCTTTGAATAATTCCGCGTATAAGTTGTCATGCACGTCTAGGAGATTTACTACTATTTTCTCAAAGATTTAATGGCAGATACTATATATTTCACCTTTAGATGAAGGGTCAATGCCTATATGTTGAGATCCTCTTCTGCCTCTTGGATTTCTGCATCGGTTAATGGTGGTGGTCTACTCAGTACTTTACTGAAATGCTCTCCATCTAACATTTCTTTCTGCTTCTGTTGTAAGAATATTTCCTTGCTTACTAAGAATTTGTGCATCTGTTGCTCCCTTGTTCCTTCCACTGATTATCTTGGTAAGTTTATATACTTTTCCTTGTTCTCCTTTCTTTGCTGCAGCTTCTGCTTCATCTGCGATACTATCAAGTACTTCCTTTTGTCAGTTCTTGTTTTTTTTCTTTACTTGCTTGTCAGCTTCCTGATACTGACGGCTATACCTCTGTTTCAGCCTTTCAGACTTTGAGTTTATGATAAGTTTTTTCATTTCTTTTCGTTTCTTTATTATTTACCATGCATGTGTCAGCCGATGTCCAATCCTTCTCCTTCACTCTGTACCCCAGACATGTTTTACTTGTCTCGTTGTATGCTGTTTTTGTTCTATCCCATATATCGTTTGCTTCTTGCATAGTGTCATCAAGATCAGCAAGGGTTTGGAATCTGTTCTGTAGTTGGACCCCTCATTAATTTTGCATACTTAAGCGAAACTTTAAAATGTCATAACTTTCTTATTTTACACCCGATTTTGATGAAATTTTCAGCGTTATGCTTGTTGGATTTTTCTCTGTTTGGGTGTACTTGTCCTTTAAACAGTCAAAGAGCTCCAACCACGGCTCAAATAACAATTAAATGAAGTAAAAAAGAATAAATGTAATTATCTTTCCGCCCTTTCGCACGGTAAACAATTGTGATATGAATGATGATTCCAGTGAAAAATGAAGCTATAATGACGATTTTTATTTGGACGTGTGAAATCAAACTAAAACATGATAAGAATCACGAATACTAATCACGAATTCAAAGTCTAGCCCGAAGGTAAATTCCAGTTAAGTTTCACGGTACGAATTTTGCGTGTGAAAGGCTTGACCTCCATATATATTATATATATATATTTTATAGAGCAATGTTTTTATACATAGCAATGTTTTCCCGGCTTTCCGGTATATATATATACATATATATATACATATATATATATATATATATATATATATATATATATATACACACACTTATATATATATATATACATATATATATATATATATATTATATCCTGCAGTCCTTCCCTCAATAAAAATAATCGGTCAGAGATGTAATTTCGACTTTGTGTAAATACACATTTTCCTTGAAGAATTAAACACATTGGCCCGTATTCTGAACTCAGGTTTGACTTAGACCACGGTCTAACTCTGTGCTAAAATTATGGTAAGCCAAGAAATCTAAAATTACGTTTATATTTTATATTTCTTATGTGTAATATTTTTTTTTCCTTTTTCTTTCATTATGAAGAAAATACTTCAGTTATGATTCCCAGACAATTATGAACAATTTGGGTGTCAGATGAGTTAATAAATGGAATGTTTACTGTTACTAATGCTTCAATTGGTTTTCCATAGTTAAACCACAACTTTAAACCAGGGTTTAATTTAAACCCGATTTCAGAATACGGGCCATTGGGAGCCTCCATACTTTTAGATCATTTCTCAAAGTACGGAAAACCATAAAAATATTAAAGTAGAAATATATTGAAAATCATAAAAACGAAGAATTATATATCAAATTAAAGGGGAAAAGGAAGAACACGATAGTGTACATCATTTATCATGGAGACTGATGAAACTCACTTAATTGATAGTTTAAAGTTCTCTCTCTGAATGCTTCAAACACGCTCAATTACGTCCGCGAAATTGGGGTTTTTTGATGACGTGTATATATAAGTGAACGAGAGACGTGATTGGCTCTCCCACGTCAAGCTCCACTTGACGCAAAACCTGTTGCGAGTGTACGTTTTCTCCACACTGTCACTGAATACTTCGATCAAGAAATTAGAGAAAACCCAGAAGTTTATCTAGATTTTGGATTTTCAAATTGATGATTTTGAAGATGAAGAGAATGATGATGAAGTTTCTAGCTCTAGTGACGTAAATGGAGGTAAATTAGGGGAATTACGTCTATGATGATGAGTCGGACAATTCAACTTGCATGCCGATTCGCTACCAACTCATGCAGCTGCTAGTGCTTGCTGCACGTAGGCCTACCGCGGGCCAAAATAAATCCATGAAAATTACAGCCTGACCAGCCATACAGGGGCGGAAATCTCTCCCAAAAGGTAGGGGGGACACAGGGGCGGATCCAGCCTTCGCCAATAGGGGGGGGGGGGCGGAAATTTGTTTCAGCCATATTTTCCCCAATCGGCTGCTCGAAGATGATTTGTGTTTGTTTCTTTAAAGGGGTAGTCCTCAAAAGTCACTTCTTAGCTTTATTCTTATACATTCATATATAATATCATAATCTTTATTTATATGATGCGAGCGCGAAGCGCAAGCTAATTTTTTGGAAATTTGATGTATTTTTTCCTAAAATTTGAACATTCTAGGCAATGTTTGTTATCCTGAAAAAATGTGTATGCAGCTTAATAATTACTACAAACACAAAGCGCGAGCAGAAATGAACTGATGGAAAATATATACCTGTTAAAGACTGCGTGCAGATAGCATTTAACAATCAAATAATGCGAGCGCGAAGCGCGAGCTGATTTTTTTGTGACATTTTTACCTAAAGAATGGAAATTCTAAGCACTTTTTTTATAACTCAAGTAGTATAGGTAAATAAGTAGACTATTGATGCGAGCGCGAAGCGCGAGCGGAAAATTTCGAGATTTAGTCCTATGATATTTACTGAACGAGACACTCTATTCATGTTTTGTAAATCATGAAAAGGTTGAGTATTAATAATGCGAGCGCAAAGCGCGAGCAGAAATTTTTTATATAAGTTTTGAGCTGGTACCTGTTGAAAAGGTACCTGTTAAGGACTGCTTGCACTTAGCCATGAAGGCGTTACATATTTCAACAATCAAAAAATGCGAGCGCGAAGCGCGAGCTGAAAATTTCTAAAGAAAGAATGGAAATTTTTTTGTAATCGTGAACAGGATAGCTATATAATTCAAAAATTGATTCGAGCGCGAAGCGCGAGCAGAAAAAAAAATCAAGATTTAGACCTAAAAATGGGCCACTCTGTTCATGTTTTGTAAACAGCCATAGGCTGATCGAGGGCTTTTGACCGTGTTTAAATAAAATAAATCAATCAAAATCAATGTTTTGTAAATCATGAAAAGGATGAGTAATAGGGGGTCTTCCTACATTAATAATGCGAGCACAAAGCGCGAGCAGAAAAATTTTGATATTGTGATCTGAAACTGGATAATGATTTAAATATAGAACAAGTTGATTATTTGAATAAACATGCGCGCGCGTGTTTCATATTTAGACCTAGAATCTAGGCATTCTAAATACATCTTTAATCATGAAAATCATGGAAACTTTGATATTCCGATCTGAAAAAAGAGTCAATTACAGCTTTATATTTCAAGCACTTTGTAGGAAAATTTTAAGGTGGATATGGATCGCACTTAAAAAAAAAGAGCTAAAATTTTCATTATTATTACTTTGAGTTTTGACAAGGACCGGGACATCCTTACGACATGTCAAGAAAATGATGACTATCTTCCTATTCCTCTTGCTAAGCGCGAGATGAAACAAAAGTGACAATTTAATTATTAAATTGATATCATATTTATTGATGCCTAATGAGGGCGCGAAATCTGATGATATTATGGCATAAAAACTGGACATTTCACTTTTGTAATTATGAATAAGATGCATCAGTTAATATATTTTTAACCATTAATACCAGCGCAAATCGCGAGCTAAAATTTTTGATAAAATATCATGAAAAGGGGATTTTAAGTAGTTTGTTGTATAATCAATATTGAAACATACATAACTCGCCAATCAAAATGCCAGCGTGCAGCGCTAGCTGATACGTCTTGAAAATCAGACATGAAAAGGGATATTTTAAAAACTTTATGGAATACACGAAAATAATAGGTACCTGATGTATCAAAATTTGCGAGCAAGCAGCAAATGTTGATAAAATTATTCAGACCATAAAACTGACATTTTTACATAGCACTTTTAAAAATTAATTTGTAAATAACACAAAATAATGAAAGTTCGATTTCCGAGGTGAAATATGTTTTGTATATTGACTTCCGAACTTGATATTTGAGCTCCATATTGAACACGATATGTAAATCACCTAACAGGCAATGGGAGCGCGAAGCGCGAGCGAAAATTTTATTCAGTGGCACGAAAGATTCTTTTTATTTTCCAAGTCTTCCCCTCATCTTATTTTATGCACTCGTCGTCCTTCTCTTCTTTTTCTCCTCTCTTTTCCCTCCTTTTTCCCCTTTTCCTTCTTTATTTCCCTTTTTTTGCTCCGCCAATAGGGGGGGGGGGGGCCTCGGCCCCCTGGATCCGCCTATGGGGAAAGGGGGCGGGGAAATGTGACAAGAAAAAAAAGGTTATCATCCCAAAAGTACGGTCATCTCGTCCCAACTCGTCCCAAAATACATGTTTTATTTCGATTTAGAATGATGTATTTCTTACCATCATAAAAGACCAAAAATAGTAGGGGGGACATTTGATATTGTGTCCCCCCTACTATTTTGAGTAGGGGGGACACGTCCCCCCTGTCCCCCCTGGGATTTCCGCCCATGCAGCCATACAGAGTCTCTTCCCTCTGTCAAGGCTCTAAAGAAGGTAAATAATGATATAACTGTACTTACAAACAAGTGAATATATCCGAATCTGAAGGCAACTCAACTCAACGAATAGCAGCAGACGATATTCACCGACGATAAAGTTCACGTGGCTGGATAAATTGTCACTCGTTCTGTTAGATATAATTTCTACCTCATTATTTTGACAAAATTACGAAACTCGGGGAATTATTTATCTATATAAAAATATAGTAACACCTCGAACTATTTTTAAGTTATGATAAAACCTTTTTGAAGCAAAAAGTTGAGGTAAATTAAAATTAGATGTAAAAGATCATCCCCAACATGCGTAGCTCGTATGTGATTGTAAACAAACCATCCAAAATGCCGATTGAGAGCTGTGCAACACGTGCACCTACTCTCTCAACCAAGGCGAGCAAGCAATGTGTGTTTGTGAAGGTTTGTTTACAATCCGAGCTACGCATGTTGGGGATGATCTTTTACATCTAATTCTAATTTACCTCAACTTTTTGCTTCAAAAAAGGTTTTATCGTAATTTAAAAATAGTACGAGGTGTTACTATATTTTTATATAGGTAAATAATTCCCCGAGTTTCGTAATTTTGTCACAATAATGAGATAGAAATTGTATCTAACAGAACGAGTGACAATTTATCCCAGCCACGTGAACTTTATCGTCGGTGAATATCGTCTGCTGCTATTCGTTGAGTTGATTTGCCTTCAGATTCGGATATATTCACTTGTTTGTAAGTACAGTTATATCATTATTTACCTTCTTTAGAGCCTTGACAGAGGGAAGAGACTCTGTATGGCTGGTCAGGCTGGAATTTTCATGGATTTATTTTGGCCCGCGGTAGGCCTACGTGCAGCAAGCACTATAGCAGCTGCATGAGTTGGTAGCGAATCGGCATGCAAGTTGAATTGTCCGACTCATCATCATAGACGTAATTCCCCTAATAAACCTCCATCCACGTCACTAGAGCTAGAAACTTCATCATCATTCTCTTCATCTTCAAAATCATCAATTTGAAAATCCAAAATCTAGATAAACTTCTGGGTTTTCTTTCATTTCGTGATCGAAGTATTCAGGGACAGTGTGGAGAAAACGTACCCTCGCAACAGGTTTTGCATGCAAGTGAAGCTTGACGTGGGAGAGCCAATCACGTCTCTCGTCGTACACTCATACACGTCATCAAACTCGAGTCAATTCAGAGACCGATGGGAGGCGTATTTCGGAGAGGAATTTTAGCGCTTTTTAAATGGCGATTTCCACCTTATGTATTACTTTCGTTATTTTTGTATGACCAAATGATAATCCCCACATCATGACCTTTCCACTGATATATAATAAGGCCATATTCATAATCAATATATTTCTCCTTTAAGAATATTTTTTGGCATTCCTTAATTGGCACCATACATTGATCCTACTAAATTCTAAGAGCCAATACAAAATACATATATATACATATATGCCTATCGTCTTTGAAATACGAACATACATAATATATGTAACATTTGGTCTATTGAGCTAGTTTTTTATTCAATTTCATTTTATCTCAACCAGAGACCTGGAAGTTTGGAACTCTTGACGATCAAAATGGGCAACCTATTCAGCAGCAATGCACCTAACCCTGACGAGCAGCGTATAAATAATTATGATGTTAACACAGCGAGACAGGCTAGAACACACAACACTTCAGACTTCACTTCTCCCAGTGAACTGGTGAAACATCTGCAGCCAGGGGACCTTGTTCAACAAATGGGAAATTCTCTCGCAAATGTACCATACACTCACTGGGCTGTCTTTATAGGAAACGACGACATTGTGCACGTGACCGGACAAAGCTCAGACCTGTCTTTCTCATCGGTTTCTTCAAGCGGGTCAAGCGAAGCATGTCAAGTAAAGCGAGTTGACATCGTTAAAGCATTCGGGGGTTCCAACGTGAGAAAAAATAACATCATGGATGATTTCTGGTCTCCCATGAAAAAAACGGCTATAGTGCTTGAAGCAAGAAACCATGTGGGCCACGCATGGAAGTACAATTTGCTTTCCAATAATTGCGAGCACTTTGCCACAAATTGTCGATATGGTAGAAAGATTAGTCTTCAGTCCTTCGCAATTTCCGATGTCTTGAAGGGAAATATATCAGTAAAGGATTTTCTGTTATGTAATGTCATAGGTCTTTTCAAACAAAAAGTTTACCCGTTATATTCTTGGATAGAGAGGAAATTGGTCGTATACTTCCCTCTCTTCGTTAGAAATACTTTTGAAGCAATAACGGGGTAAATTATCTCGGTAAATTACCGGTTGTTCTACACCGGTTCCATCTTCTTTCCGTTTGGTCTAATCATAATTCGTCTACAACCCCGTCTACAACCAGTTCATCTACTACCCGGGAATGGGTAATTCCGTTAACGAGTGGGTACCATGCGCGACCAGGGGTCTCGAAAAACTAGCATCCTTAATATTCTGAAAATGCACCCCTTAACAAATATTGGCGTGTGAAACCCTACCCTTAGCAACAAAACGATATTATTGAAAAGTATTTGAATTGAACCCCTTAAAGGTCAAGTCCACTTCAGAAAAATGTTGATTTAAATCAATAGAGAAAAATTTGGACAAGCTGCTGAAAATTTCATCAAAAATAGGTGTAAAATAAAAAAAGTAATGACATTTTAAAGTATTGCTTATTTTTCAACAAAAAAAAATAGTTAAATGCACAATTTAGTTACATGCAAATGAGAGAATCGATGATGTCCCACACTCACTATTTCTTTTGTTTTTTATTGTTTGAATTATACAATATTTCAATTTTTAAAGATTTGAATACCAACTTGACTGAAACATAGAATGTTAAACAATGGTAATTCCACATGTTCAGGGCGAAATAAAACTTTGTTTCACAGGACAATGAGGAGAAAATTAGAACATTTCATATTTCATATAATAAAATACAAAAGAAATAGTGAGTGAGTGATGTCATCAGTTCCCTCGTTTGCATACTGACCAGGATGTGAATATAACTTTTTTGTGAAATTAAGTGAAACTTTAAAATGTCATAACTTTCTTATTTTTAATCCGATTTTGATGAAATTTTCTGTGTTGTGCTTGTTTGATTTTTCTCATTTTATTCAAATCCACTTTTTGTTGGGGTGGACTTGTCCTTTCAACAAGTACGGAGATATTTCAAATACGTCGGTCGTCGGTTTTACCTTTACCTACATCATTGGGTTTAGTACGGCCCCACCTCCCACACCTTGCTCAATTCGTACTCTAAACACGTAGATCTAGTGTTGACTGTTGGGGCAAAAAGTACATCCTTTATAAAAACATTTTAGTCTTAATCTTTTATATACCCTCGCAAATGTGACCCTAAACACGTAGCTTTTCTAGCGAAATAGATACCCTTTTTCATTATTTTAGTGTTTTTGACACCCTTATTACGTTACGTACGTAATGTGCCCTATATTGAAAAAGACATCCTTTTTACCTTTTTTTTGGGGGGGGGTTGCGCATGGTATCCTCTCGTCAATGCAATTGCCCCCCCCCCCCCGAGATCTACTATAATCATTAATCTAATAACTATTTAGCCCGTTTACCATTTTGTCAAATACCCATACACCAACATGGTCGAAGTGAAAATTCCGTTTAGACTTACATAAGAGGAAAATTAGACGAAACGTCAATTAGAGTAAATTGATAGCGGACCAAATTGGTTAAGCCAATTTGGTATTAGACTATCTCAGAAGAAGACTACGTAGGTGGATCCAGGTTTTGACAAAAAGAAGAGGGATTTGTCCGGGGGGGGGGGTGTGCTGGTCGAGGCGAGCGGCGCTCATGGGTTTTTTTGTCTCACCTGCATAGCAGAGTGAGACTATAGGCGCCGCTTTTCCGACGGCGGCGGCGACGGCGACGGCTGCGGCGGCGGCGACGGCGGCGGCGGCGGCGGCGTCAACACCAAATCTTAACCTGAGGTTAAGTTTTTGAAATGACAGCATAACTTAGAAAGTATATGGACCTAGTTCATGAAACTTGGCCATTAGGTTAATCAAGTATTACTGAACATCCTGCCTGAGTTTCATGTCACATGACCAAGGTCAAAGGTCATTTAGGGTCAATGAACTTAGACCATGTTGGGGGAATCAACATCAAAATCTTAACCTAAGGTTAAGTTTTTGAAATGTCATCATAACTTAGAAAATATATGGACCTAGTTCATGAAACTTATACATAAGGTTAATCAAGTATCACTAAACATCCTGCATGAGTTTCACATCACATGACCAAGGTCAAAGGTCATTTAGGGTCAACGAACTTTGGCCGAATTGGGGGTATCTGTTGAATTACCATCATAACTTTGAAAGTTTATGGATCTGATTCATGAAACTTGGACATAATAGTAATCAAGTATTACTGAACATCCTGTGCAAGTTTCAGGTCACATGATCAAGGTCAAAGGTCATTTAGGGTCAATGAACTTTGGCCAAATTGGGGTATTTGTTGAATTACAGCCATAAATTTGAAAGTGTGTTGGTCTAGTTCATAAAACTTGGACATAATAGTAATCAAGTATCACTGAACATCCTGTGCGAGTTTCAGGTCACATGATCAAGGTCAAAAGTCATGTAAGGTCAAAGAACTTTGGCCACGTTGGGGGTATTTGTTGAATTGCCATCATATCTCTATAAGTGTATTGGTCTAGTTCATAAAACGTGGAAATAAGAGTAACCAAGTATCACTGAACATCTTGTGCGAGTTATAGTAGTTTTCAAAATCAGCACTGCTGCTATATTGAATCGCGTGATGCAGGTGAGACGGCCAGAGGCATTCCACTTGTTTAGCGTATTGGTGGCGTCTTTCAAAAAAATATTATCACGTCGGAATATCGGGGAAGGGATACTTGCGCTAGCTCTTCCGTTTAATCAAACAATGCATTATGGTTTGGTTTAAGGGAGACAAGAAGGGCACTCTTTAAAAATGCATAAAAAGAGAATATGCGAGTACAAAGCGCAAGCCGAAATTGTTCGCTATTCTGGCCTAAAAAGGAGTAGTCTAATATAATATCTATTATCCATAATACTTATTACCTATTTATTATGTAAAGGGAGAAAATCACTAGATTATAAGTATGTTTGTGTTTTATAAAAAAAAAATATTCAGAGATATTTCTACAAGTTGTAGAACATTTGATTCTGTATACTATTCCCTATGCGATTATACATTGGTAAAGAAATATGTACAAATTTATTCTTATTTTTTTTATAATCATTTTCATTATATTTTTGTTTGAATTATAATGAGGAAGAAATTAAATATGACTTTAACTGGTATCATGGTGGTCGATGCGACCGCTGGCAAAGGGTTCATAGATTTAAAAAATGAAATCAACAGTAAATAAACAGGAATGATGGGGTAGAAAATTATTTTAATGGCGATATCTCTACAATAATATTGTAACCGTACAAAAATTATTTCAAATAATAGAGAGGAACATAACATTTCTTAAAAAGAGGACAATAAGGGACATTAAAAGTTTTAACCACACTTTTTTTTACTTTGCGAGCGAGCAAAGCGAGAGAGCCTAAAATTCAGCTTTCTGCGATGAAAAATGCTATATATTAAAGCAAGTTATGTCATTGGTTTGATACTAATTGTGTGAGCGAGCGCTGGAAGCCTTTCCCTATATTATTTTCTTTAAAGAATTCCTTGTTTGCCCTTCACTTTACTTGCCTTTACTCTTTTGAGAATTATGGGAAGACAAACCATGTTTCATTTTGGGGATTTCTGTTTTCATACTGGGAGATGAATATATAATTCATACGTGCGATGGAAATAAAAAGATTGCATTTACATTGACATGATTGAGGGCTCTCCCTTAGCAGCCAAATGTCATCTATTACTTACATTACACCCTGAGGCAAAATGTTTGTCAGATAAAAAATCGATAAAATATCTGACAAATGAGTGCAACAAAAATGGCACATTAAAGTCAGAAAATGCTGGCTGGTGGATACCTCTCTTTAAAAAGAGATATCATGATTAAAAAGGACCCTTTTCTGACGTTAATGTGCCCTTTTTGTTGTGTTCATTTGTCGGATATTTTATCGATTTTTCTGCCTGACAGACATTTTGCTTCAGGATACAATGTGAGTATAGATGGCATTTGGCCAATAAGGAAGAGCCTCCATGGAAATGCTCTCTTTTTATTTTCAGCACAATTGGAAATGAAATTGAAATTCACTTATCCCCCAATAATTCACCATGAGAAAAATGAAACATGATTTAATATCTTCCCAAGATTGAAAAAGTAAAGACAATTAAATTGAATAGCAAACGAACCGTTCTTAAGAGAAAAGGAAAAAAACTGTAAGCGCTCGCTTGCTATCCTCGCTCGCCTTTTAAGCATCCCAACCAACTATTGATTATTTGCTTTTAATGTATTTGTTAAGGAAATGTATCATTTTCTCATAGATTGACAAATTGATTTTCTGCTTGCTCGCGTCGCTCGATCGCAAATTTAATAATGGCGTGGTTAAAGCTTCAAAGTTCAGAGATATGGGCAGCATAAATATATGTCTACCCCCACCCCCCTCCCCGCTTTTCTTACCTATTTAGTCTCAACTTCAGGTTTGATCTCAAAACCCTCTCCACGCGGTCGGAGAAATTCCGCATCATGTCGATCCCCAGCATACAGCTAAATGGATCGACCACCGTGATACCAGAAAATATAAATCTACTCCATTTTAGGTCAGAATCGCATTGTCTTTAAAAAATAAAAGTGTCCTTTTGTCTCCTTTTATAAATACTATATTAAATTGCAATGTTTGATTAAAGGACACACTGACAGGGCATGCACCTCCTTCCCGAATTTTTTGACATTCTGAAGTAAGGCTAAGTTTGGTTTAAAAAAACACGATCATCGATCGATCAGATCATCCCCTCCCCCGAAAACCCGAATCCGCCTAACATGCAACAATGCACCAATGTTGAAAAGGATGCGTTCAAAGGTGCAAATTCACTGCAAACCTCCGGTGTTGATTTGACACCAGCCCGGAAACTATATTATGTCCACACCAGAGAAGTATTGAAACAACACCAGTTTGGAATAAAACCGATGCTGTCTTAATACTAATTGGTGTTGTATAAACACCTTTCTGGCGTTAGACCAGAGCGAAACTGGTATTGTTTAATACTTCTCTGGTGTGGACATATATCATGTAATGGTGTTAAAGCAACACCGGAGTTTTTGCAGTGTGTAGCTATCAACCATTAGCCAGTCGCGCTCATTGATCAGGGGCCCGTAACACAATGCTTGGCAATGATCGTACAACATTTTTCTACGATTGATTGCATTGACTACAATGTACAATCAATCATAAAAATCAAGCGTACGATTAATCGCTAACCTTTGTGTTACGAGATGCTGGACTCCGAAACATAAAGGTTTGCAATAAATTATTTAATACCAATGACCAATCAAGATCATAATTGCAAACACACTATGTTGAAAATACTGACCGGGAACCAATCGGTGTGGTTCTTTGATATTTGCAAACATAATATAAATGTTTTAATTTTGTCAATTGTAGACATATGTTTCGTTTACACCTTTTTTTAACATCTACATCTGTGTTTGAATCACTCTGTAATTTCGATTTATTGTGTGTAATTTTTTTTTAAAATAACATATTGATGTCATTCAGACTTCAGTTTGATATTTTGTATCGTCCGAACTGCAACATTATATTCGTCGAGTTTTGTTAAGACAGTGAATGCAGTTATATTTACAATGAATACTCTCTTGCTTTGTTTCATCAAAACACTTTGAAAATTATAAATACCCAAACAAATTGATAAATTTTAGAAGTTTGAAGGCTCAAATAAAGTGAGGACGTGCGTCGCCTTCTTGTATATTTCAGAGGACACACTTTTTCATTATATTGCCCCCCCACTAACTTCCCCGTGAAAGGAGCCAGTTTGTTTAATGGACTCCATGTAAATATTCAGACTAGTACATCGCTGTTTACAAAGCCTTTCATAATGATTTATATGTATTTTAACAGTACTTGCACTGCAATCCACGTATATACTTTCTAGATTTTATCTACTCTCGATGTATATTGTTTTAGGTTGTTAGTAGATTATGATATTTTAAAAATGTAGTTCACGATGTTTATGATGTCATATTTGTTTTTAGTTTATGATGTCATGATTTTTTTTTCATGTTGAATGATGTTTGCCTAACTGCTGGGCGCCTTTGTTAAGCAGTTCTTCAAAACTGAAGAGTGAAATATGATACTATTTTCTGAATGCTTTTTAAAATATATCACAAAATTGCATTGTTGTTACTAAAAATATCGAAATTTTAGCTCTCTCGCTTTGCTCGCAACTTTTTTTCAATAACTTTTGCCCGGTACGCAATATCTGACTCCCTCATATTTTGGGGGCTCATTACGACTCATAATTTGAAAAAAAAATCAATGACCATATTGTAGCGCGAATCAATACTACTGTAATGACCTAAAGGGTTGTTCGGGCTGAAAATATTTAATCTAAATAAATAGAGAAAAAATTACAGAGCAAAATGCTGAAATTTTTTTCAAAATCGGATAACAAATTTTAACGAAGTTGTTGAATTTCAAAGATTTGCATTATTCCGGTGAAACAGTTGTAGGCATGTCTTCATGAATATTCATTATATGGGCTGATGATGTCACATCCCCATTTTTTAAAAATGTTATTACATGAAATCACAATTGTTTCATATTTCCATAAATGTGAAAATGATGTATCTCCATTATCATGATTATGATGAAATTGCAGCAAGAAATAACTAATAGCACTTCATCAGTTGTCAATCCAATTGTTTTAGTTCTTGGTAGAAAAAATGAATAAACCTAATTTCATATAATGAAATACTTAAAAAAAATAGAAAAACAAGTAAGGATATGACATCATTAGCCTATCATTAGCCTATCTAATGAATATTCATGAAGACATGCCTAGAACTGTTTCACCGGAATAATGCGAATCTTTATAATGCAACAACTTTGTTATTGGTTATTCGATTTTGATCAAATTTTCAGAATTTTGCTGTGTGAATTTTACTCTATTTATTGAAATAAAAATCTTCAGCCCAGAGCATCCCCTTAACCATACTACCACATATTGTGTTATTATGAAGTGACTGTAACTGCTGCATAGGAAAGTAATTCGTATTCGTGCTGGGTTGGTTAACGTGATACGCCCTCTCTTTATTAAGCTGCAATGTCTGACTGTTGACAAATGGTTGATATCTATTACTTCAAACTTCCTTTTTCATGTCTCGATATAATGCCAAAATGTTACCTATACCTGCTTGTTCACTGTATTTAAATGAAATACTCCTATCCGTACCTATTAAACAAGACAAGCATCTAATATGCATTTGTGTTAGTAAGTAGGAATTTATTATCATTGCATTCCTTCCAAAGTTATCTTAAAGATGAAATTCACTCACAAAACCAATAATTGTTGTGCTGTATGTTTAAAGCTTAAAGATTAATATAACTTTAAGTAATAACGCCTTATGTACATTTTGTAAATATTTGAATCTATAATTGTGGATTATAATAATTTGGGGTTTTTTGTGGTCAATAGTTAGCTCGGTTGACTTTTTTTAATAGTATTTTCTAATGCGTTTTTTTATATTTTGGTGTGACAACGTCTCAATATAATTATACTTATATTATCAGACCGTTACATGTCTGCCTCTTACATACAATCACTTATGTAAATGATCATGTATAATCTTTTCATGTAAATTATGTTTTATTTACTTTTGTGATGGTCACTCAGTGTATGTTGTCATGACATGCAGAAACGAATAAATAAATAGATAATAAATAATAAGCAACAATAACGCATGAACTATGTTTTCGTATAGTGTGTACATAAAATGAACAATACTCTGTGTGTAGGAGTAACACACAACAGAAGGCAGTCAACAGCCAACAGACTCTTTGAATTTTTTTTTCAATTTCTTTTTCACCCACAGTAGGGTGTTTTATTCAATAAACCTTCAGTTTACATGTTTATTTGCTTTCACAGTCAGTATGCATGGTATATGGCTCCAGTTTACATTTGTTTCCACAGTCAATGTACAGAAATAATCAAATAGTGAGTGTTTAACAGTAGTACAACAATAACTGATAATATACAGTCTTTTTATAAAATAAATTATTTGCAGTACCAAAAACAAAAACATAGTTATAATTTATGTAGAGGACGAGAGATAAAGATGCAAAATTGTATCTCGCAAATTGATGAACAATATTTTCGACATTAGTCGAAAAGATTAATAAAATTTGACCAACACTTTTCAAAAGATACTTGCCTCATATTTTCACATGAAATGGCTTTTTCGTACAAAAAATAATTATTTAACTCGTTGAGGATTTTCTGTGGCATAAGACGAATTCCAGCTAAATTGATTTTATATATCATCCATTTTATCCAAATAATAAGTGTATTTAAGGCTCTATTATACTTAATGGGAGTAATTCCAAAAAGAACATTTTCCATGGTTAATTTTAATACTAATTTGCATCTTTCAAACAGTCTCTTTTCAAAGTATTCCCATACTTTTCTAACTAAGTGGCATTCAAAGAACAAATGTCCAATAGTTTCAACATGGGAGGTACAGAAAGTACAAGTACTACTTGATTTAGCTTGGATTTTGCACAAATACAAATTTGTTGGAATAATACAGTTAATTAAGCAGTATTGAAACCACCTGATTGAAACATCTTTCATTACTTGAAACGGTATAGAATTAAAACAACGCCATTTCTCTAGTGAGAATTGTTTTCCGACTCTCTCTTCCCATTTTTCTTTTCTTTGAAAGTTATTTGATACATTTTCTTTCACCAATGGAACATAAATATTTTTACAGCCTTTATTTTGCTTCATCAATACACTAATGACATTTGGTCTGAATGGAGTGGTTAACTTCACAAAATCGTTATCAGGTTGCGAAAAACTCTCCAACTTTTCACTGATCTCTTGTTTTATAATGAAATATGTAAGGTAATCAATGGAAACATTGTACACTTCAATAATTCTTTGTCTACTTAAAACCTGACCATCTGTTCCTATTAAGTCGTTGACAAATCTTAAACCCTTTTGACTCCAGTGTCTAAAGTTAACTAGATTTCTGTTAATAACTATGTCTTCATTATGACAAAGGAGTTCAGAAAAGAATTATCTTCTACTGGAACATCTATTTGCTTTCCGAAAAATACACCATAAAAGTACATCTTTCCAAAAAGGATTTGTTATTATATCAACAAACTTTTCTAAATAGCCATGACTATAAAGTAAAAAATTGGAGTCTGAAAAAGGGATGGCATGCAAAACAAAATTTAAGCATATATTATCCATGAATCCATTATGCATTCTTCGTATCCAAGTTAATTTCAACGAAGTGAAGAAACATTCAATATTTACCATTTTCACACCACCTTCCATATAGGAATTACAAATCTGAATTCTTTTGATAGGATCCGGTTTTTTATTCCACAAAAAATGAACAGAACCCTTTCCAGCTCTTTTATAAACACAGGTGACGGATTTGGTAAAGACAAAATCAAATAATTAAATTGTGAAAGAAAAAGGGTTTTAACAAGAGTTACTTTACCCAGTGGGTTTATGTTTCTATTTGACCAAACTTGAATTAGGCGCTTCACCTTGTTTAGGGCAGGTATGTAATTTAGAGATACAATGTTATCTAAATTTAAAGAAAAGTTTATACCTAAACAAATGAAGCAGCCAACATCAACCCACGGGAGTTTCATTTTTGTTTTAATTCTGTATGGGCTATATTTTTTCGATCCAATCCAAACAATTTTAGTTTTACCTTCATTAATTTTCAATCCTGAAAGTGAATAAAAAATCTCAATAACAGAAAGGGCACTGTTCAGAGACTCATTTGAACCATTTAAGAGAGGGTTGTATCATCTGCATACCGAGTAATTTTCCAAATATTTCCTTTAATATCAATTCCTTTAATACAATCATTTTGACGAAGCATAACTGCTAAAAATTCAGCACATAACAAAAACAAATATGAAGAAAGGGGATCACCCTGCCTACATCCTCTATTTATAGAGAAACGTTCTGACAAATAACCATTTATGTATAGTGAAGACATATTTTCATTATAAAACGTTTGAATCCACTGATGAATGGAAGGCCCCAAATTAATTGTTTCTAAGACTTTGTATAAAAAATCATGCGAAACTGAATCAAAAGCTTTCTCGAAGTCAAGTAATAATAACATCCCAGGAGTATTTAATTCTTCAGTTTCATGAAGAGTATCATAAATTATACGAATATTTTCTCCAATATATCTATTCTTCATGAACCCTTTTTGATCCTCATGAATAATTTTGTGCAATATATTTTTAATTCTATTGGCTATAGCAGAAGATGCAATTTTATATGACGTGTTCAAAAGAGTTATAGGTCTCCAGTTTTTGTAAATATTGTCTAGGTTTGTCTCCTTTGGGTATCAAAGAAATAATTCCCAATCTTTCCGAATTTGAGAGCTTCTTTGTCTTATAAGAATAGTTAATTGCTCTGACATAAAAATGTCCCAATTCTTTCCAAAAACATTCTACCGTAAAGCCGTCCGAACCAGGGGCCTTCCCATTCTTCATTTTTAAAGACTTTCAGTCACTTCTTCATAGGTTTAATGACCACCTAGTCTTTCCATGTTATGGTCTTTTAATTTGTTTATCTCCGAATTCTTTAACCTGTCATGAAAACTTTCTGTGTCTAAAATATGATCTTTGTTACAAAATAATTTTGAATAAAATGTCTTACATTCGTCTGTTATTTCTTTTGGGTTGTTAAGAACTAATCCATTGCTCAAAGTTATAGACGACATAGTTTTCCCAACATTTCTTTTCTTCTCCAAATTTAAAAAGAACTTGGAAGGTTTTTCTCCATATGCAATGGCGTGTACACGTGCTCTTATCATTTGACCTTTCAATTTCACATGTCTTATATCTGGAAGTAGAATACGTTTTTCTAATACTTGTCTTTCTAGATCACTGTTGGACTTAAAGCTCAGTTCACTTTCTAATCTTTGTATACCCTTTTCCAACACAACCTCTTCTTCAATCAAGTCTTTCTCCTTCTTCATAGAATAAGATATTGTTGAACCTCTTATTTCCATTAATAAGACTTCAAAAAACAACTGGTCATTTATAATCAGCTGCAGGTCTCGACTTGGTATATCTTGAATTTTCTCTTTAATGTATGGAGATACAGCGTATTGTTTTTTAATATCAATAGTTTTTTCAACTACTAAGTTTGTATACGCTTGATCTTCTAAGAGGGAGTTGTTAAATTTCCAGTATCCCTTACCTCTTGCAAAATCAGAGCATCTAAGACTTAAAGTGACCATTGAGTGATCTGGGGTCCGTTGCAGAAAGAGTTGCGTTTAAACGCAAGTCAAAAAATCAATCGCAAGTCCCAAATGCGCGCTGTTGATTGGTTGAAAATCAAGTTGCGCATGATTTTTAGAGTTGCGATCGATTGCAACTCTTTCTGCAACGGGCCCCTGTTCGATAACCAGGCAACATATCCGTTTCTTTTAAAATAGACAAAAGTTCTTTTGAACACAAAAAGAAATCCAAACGGGATTGTTTTACTGGAGATGTTCTCCTCCATGTAAAACGTTTAATATATGGATTTTGTTGTCTCCATGGCTCAATTAATTCAAATTTATTTTTTAATTCTTCAACCACTCCCTTAGCTCTGGGGTTGTTTATGTTTACATAATTATAATTATCCATATTTTGATCCTGTGTTAAGTTCCAGTCACCACATATAATGATATGCGGATTATCGAAATCAGTTACAATTTTCCATTCATAAAAATCAGGATTATCTTCGTTTGGTCCGTACAATGATATCAATGTAAATTTCAGTGAAACCATTACCAAATCCAAAATTACCCAGTTTCCTTCGGGATCTATTTTTGTTTCATTTACTGTAAAATCAAGTTTAGGATTGAATAAAATGGCAGTTCCCCTTGATTGTGTATTTCCAAAACTGAAAAATCCTTTTCCATTCCATTCTTGTTTGATTATGTCAGATAATCCTGCATCAAAATGAGTATCTTGTTAACAATAGATTGAGACATTTTTACGGCATAAATAATCAAACACATCCTTCCTTTTATTCGTATCACCTAGTCCTCTACAGTTTACTGTTATTATTCTGACATCAGCCATAATAAAACAACATTCTTGTTTCCTTATACAAAACACTCGATTTTCTGCAAGACATTTCTTCCTAAAGTTGTAACTCATCTACTGTGGGTTTTTTCTTTATACGAACATAGAACAAAGACATCTACAAATTCATGTACGTAGACAATACATCGAACATACATGTAAAATCCTTCCATAAAGCTTGACATTGTGACAATACAAGGTATCCAACCCACTTAGTCACAACTTTTCATAATACTTTTACAGCTGAAAATAATAGTTAATAAGTAACTTTCTTAACCTCCCAAATCATAAGACCTTTCCAATATTATACTGACCTTCACATTGCAATATGGAGCAAGGAGGAGAAAATTGTATGCATGTGTAGACAAACATGTTTAGATTTATTTACGTTTTGTTACTGTACAGACATGACATTAGTACTTTCAAATAATGTAAATTACATTAAAAACAAGTGAGGCCTGAAAAAGAATTGCAGATATAGTATTTTTTTTCTTTTATCCTCTTAATCGAGGTATTTATTCACAATAACATGTACATATATATATACAAACAATTAAAAAAAAAATCAATTCACTTCAATAATGCAATAATTTTTTGAATATCACATTTTTTCAAAATTCTGAACTTGCTTTTTTGTTTACATAAACTTTCTAAATAAATAATCATAGTATGCTTGAATTCAATCCATAAAGAATTCGCATCATATCTTTTTCCTTTGAATATGCTTTTTATATAATTTCGATAAATAACAAATTGAGCAATAACACAAAATAAATTACACATAATATTGCTGGAACTTTGCAGATCATGACCTATGATTAATGTTTTTTTCATCTATAGAAATAGTAATCTTGAAAATATAAAATACCAACCTTTCTATAATTTTCCAAAAAAATCGAACATATTTACAATACAGTATGAAATGAAAAGTGGTATCAACTTCTCCACAAATGTTACATGAGTTGTTTTCTACTACATGCCACTTAAATAAATTGTCTCTTGAGGGTAAAATCTTGTTCAAAAATTTAAAACTAAATTGTCTAATTCTATTATCCACAATTAAATGCAACTTAAAATAAAATACATGGTTCCAACTAAAGGAAACTGGTAATGAAAAAAGATTAGACCAAAAAGAAACAATGCCTGGTTTTTCCGATACCTCCGAACATAATAAAGAATATATCTTTCTTGTTGGTAAATAATCTAGAGTTATTTGTTCTCCACTTTTTAATGAAATTACGATTCGTTCACTTTTATTTAATTCGAGTGGATAATTTTCCTTAAACAACTTATTCAACCAATAAACAGGAAAAGACTTTTTTAATTTAGCATATTCTAAATCAAATAAAAGCTGAGAAGAATAGACAGATTTATTTAAAATATTTGGTGCTAACCACTGACGATTTCTTATAACATCTTTTACCCTAATTATACCTGCATGCTTCCATTTCTCAAATACCAACATACGTTTATTAAAAGTAATATTGCTGTTATTCCAAATGATTTCATTTTCAATTTTTTTAACTCCAAATATACCAATATATCTTAACTTAGACCAGCTACAAAAAACATCATGGTAAAAACTATGTATATTTGCTTTTGTACAAAGAAGATTCATATCTTTTGTTGATATATTGTATTCAAAACATAAAGGAATTTCACCAATCTTTGATAACCAATAATTAAAAAGAAATTTCCAACTACGTTCGCCTTGCTCTAACAACTTGCTTATCCACGAAATCTTAAGCGATTCAATTTTCGATTCCAAGTGGACCATACCAAGACCACCTTCGTTTGTTTTATTTATACAAACATTTCTTTTAACCTTTTCTTTTGAAGAATTCCAAATAAAAGTATATAACATTTTATTTA
Source organism: Lytechinus pictus (assembly GCF_037042905.1). NCBI lineage: Eukaryota > Metazoa > Echinodermata > Echinoidea > Temnopleuroida > Toxopneustidae > Lytechinus > Lytechinus pictus. The sequence goes on from NC_087260.1 coordinate 19,482,745, forward strand.
GAGATTTGATTACTTTCTGGGGAACTCTAATCACTTTTGCAGGATACACAATTTGAGACACCAACAAAGTTTTGATGATAATAATTTTTCCGAAAAATGTTAGATTTCTTAGTTTCCATACTCTAATAATATTTTGTATCTTATCTAGTTTATTTTGCCAATTATAATCTTCAACATCTTTCTCATTTTTCCCAACATATATACCTAAATATTTTATCGGTTCTTCAGTACATTCTATTTGTCCGGGGACAATATCAATATTAAGCTTCAGCAGCTTGGTTTTTTGCAAATTAATCCTTGGCCCAGCATTTGAACCAAATAGTATTAATTCTTCCATCAAAATAGAAAGAGAATTTTTATTTTTCATAAATATAGTTGTATCATCTGCAAATTGGGATATTTTTACTTCTAGTTGATCATCATTCATCTGCGAAATCGGTAAACTGAGACCTTCAATTTTATGATTCTGTTTAATTTTCGTCGCCAAAACTTCTGCAACAATAATAAAAAGTAGTGATGAGAGGGGGCACCCCTGCCTTACACCTCTTTTAATTTGAAAAGTTTCAGAGATCCAGCCATGATTTAACACACGGCCTTTTGCGTTATTATACATCGATTGAATCCACCGAATGAATGAATTTCCAAAATTTAATCTTTTTAAAAGGTAGAATAAAAAATTATGACTTATGTTGTCATAGGCTTTTTCAAAATCCAGAAACATAATTATGCCCGGGGCTTTTATGCCCTGATAATAATCAATTATATCTTGCACCAGACGTATATTTTCGGCTGAAGACCTTTCTCTAATAAAACCACTTTGATCGGGAGATACAATGCTCGTTATTATATTTTGTGGTCGTTTGGCAAGAACTTGTGCAAGAATTTTGTAATCAACATTTAGGATTGATATTGGTCTCCAGTTATGAATGATATTTTTATTTCCTTTTTTAAACAATAACGCCAACATGGCCATGTTTTGACTTGGAGATAATTGCTGCTTTCTATGTCCTTCATTTAAACTGTTCATTAACATATCTTTTATCTTGCTCCAAAAGCATTTATAAAACTCGGCTGTGAGGCCGTCGCTACCTGGTGATTTATTATTCTGCATTCTTGACAGAGCCTCAGCACATTCCTTTTCGGTTATATCACCTTCGCAACTCGATGCTTCATTATCATTTAGGATTTGTATATTTGTATGAAATAAATATTTTTCGTACTCCAAATCACTAATAGAATTAAGGTTTTTATATAAATCATCATAATATTTACGTAATCTCTGTAATATTTTCACCTTATCAGTGATGGTTTTACCGTTGTGTTCTAGGCAATCAACTTCTTTCTTTTTTCCGTTTCTTTTTTCAAGGCCCAGAAAGTACTTTGTTGATTTTTCACCTTCCTCCATCCACTTCTCTCTCGATCTTATGTAAGCTCCTTTACATTTATAATTATACAAATCATCGATATCTTTCCTTATTTTATTGATTTCTTCGACATTTCTATCATTAGGACTACTGTCCATTTCTTTGTTCAATAAAAAATATTGCTTTTCCAATTGAACAAGTTTTTCTCTCTTTTTTCGTTGTACATCTATAGCATATTTAATTGTATATTCTTTTATTCTAACTTTACACATTTCCCACTTTCCTTGAGCATCAAGGTTCTCATATTTCAATTTACATTTATATATTACATTTCCGATATTCAACCTATATATATCATCTTTAAGTAGGTCACTATTAAATTTCCAGTAACCCCGTCCTCTCACGTCGTTAAAAAGTTTTAATTTCAATGAAATAGCATTGTGGTCACAATTGAGACATGGTCTGATATCCGTAGAGAGAACATATTGGCTAAGGTCTCTTGAAATTAGCCAATAATCCAAACGAGAAAATAACTTGAGGGAGTTTTGCCTCCATGTATATTGCTTACATGCTGGATATAACTTTCTCCAGATATCTAACAATAAGTATTGTTTTTTTAGCTTTAAGATATAATCATCTGCACCATATGTGTATAAAATTCCTTGTGTGTCTAATTTTTTGTTTTGAGCATAATTCCAATCTCCACCAAAAACCATTTTCTCATTTGGATTTACAACGTTTTTAATCCAACTCGTAAAATTTTTATAAAATGAACCTTTATCAGATCGTTTGGTGGGTGCATAAATGTTAATACAATTAAAACATTCACCTTGACATGTGAAAGACAAATTTAGTATTCTACCATCTCCTTTAGCTTTGCTACATATGTTTTCAATATGAAGCTTATTTTTAATCAGAACTGCAACCCCTTTCGAATGGTTCGTTCCATGATTAAAATAACATTGGCCTTTCCATTCATTTCTAATTTTAGGTTCTAGATCACTTGTCCAGTACGTTTCTTGTAAAAACACGATATCACTTTTCTGTTGATTTAACCAAATTGCAGATATAGTATAGTCTCTAATATCAGACCTGAATATATTGAATACACTTCACTGCATGCGTAAGTACCTTTAGGTACTCATTACCCGTGGTTGCTCCAATGCATGAGCAAAATAAATGAATAAATAAAAGCTAAAAATAAATATTTGAACCGTTGTGTTTCTTAAATGAAAACATTGTGAAATTATTTACTTTATACATATTACTTTGGTCCTTTGACTAGCTTTAACAATTTTTTTTTATTTACTTCATACATGTTACTTTGGTCCTTTGACTAGCTTTAACACTTTTTCTTTTCATCTACATGCAGGCTCACTTAGATGTACATGAACAGCAATAAGCAAATTTCAGTTTATTTGCACAAGTTTGTAGAACTGCTTTATTTTTTACCAAAGAAAGTTGTAATAAGCCAAAATACACCATGCATGAGTCACATATACCTAGCCTCTTGTCGAGGCCCTGTCGGCTGCTTTCCGAGCGAACATGGCAAAGCAAGGGAGAGAGCGAAGCAGAGCGCCGCGAGACAGGCTTCGCGAATTAGGGAATCCCTCGCTTCGCTCGGAAAGCAGCCGCCAGGGCCTCGACAAGAGGCTACATATACCCGACCCACCATTAACTGCCCCTGCCAGAGCTGTAATATTTTCCGGCCGCAACAGTCAACAGTGATATCAGAGAACCATGACTGATATTTTGATGTAATATCAAATGAAAGCAAATTATTATTGATATGGTTTTGAAATAAAAAGTTCGTTCACTTTAAAGTGAAAATTAGCTGACTTTGAAATTCAACTCAAGAAATATCATAAGTCTTGGTATAGTATATAGAAAAGTGCCACGAAAATACTGTCTATCCAGATGTACAGTGTATCAGCTTATCATGGTAGGCACAGGCTTGCCATAATTTAGTCGACATGCTTAACCCACGGTGCTTCTTTTTGGCCTTTGTTACGCGTTTCAAGGGAAAGATCAGTTCCTACTAGTCGAATTCTGGTAGATTTTCCTTGTTCTTTCCTCAGCCTATAAGCACTTATCTCCAACTTGTAACGCTTCTCTTTCAATTTGGGAGGAAGATCTGTGCGAAGAGTGAAAGGCATCTTGGTTCCAGGGGGAAGTTTCGCTGCTGTTCGTAGCATGCTTGGAGTATGGAGTCACGGTCGAACATTGTTACAAATCTTGCGATGATCGGATCCGGTGTTGATGGTGTCGCATCAGATCGAGCCTTCTCTGGCTGAATTTTTCGGGGTATGCGGTGGGCGTTCACTATATCCGGGATTGAATTTTAGAACACTGCATAAAAACCAAATGCGACTCGGAGACGGCTGTCATAATTGGCTAACAAATCGCTACTTGTGTCAAATTTATATTTATTCATCTTGCGTCGTGGTGTTTTTCGAGGGCGCGGGGGGGGGGGGGGTTGGTGGGGGTTGCAAATATAAATACTCATTCACATATTTTTATCTTCGAGAATTTTTAAAGTCAGCTGCTCACAGTGGCGTACCGTGGTTCACGGCATGGGGGGGGGGGGCACCAGCCAAAAAAAATCAGTCACTTAGTGACGCTCAATAGCCAGGTATACTCATTTGATAGACATTTTGGGACTGTGCAATTAAAAGGGCATGTAGCCGACGGATCAAATAACGTGAGCGCGAAGCGCGAGCTGAAAATTTCTGATATTAAGACCTAATAAGGGACATTATAAGTAATTTTTTGTAATTATACAATACCTGTCTCACTAATAAAACAATGTGTAATGCGAACGCGAAGCGTACGTGAGATGAAATTTTTGTACATATTGACCCCATGGACGAAAATCCCAGGGGACAGGGAGAGGCGCCCCCCACTCTTTTGAAGGGGGGGGGGACACAATATCAAATGTCCCCCCCGAATTTTTGGAAGGAGCAAAAAAAGGCCAAAAGAAAGAAAAAAAATTAAAAAGAAGACGAGTGAATAAACTAAGGTGATTGGAAAACATCTTTCATGTTAATATATAAAGTTTTTGCTCTCGCTACGTGCTCGCATTGCATGTTCTATGAGATAAATAACTTGCTCAATAGACTGATATGGAGCTTAAAGATCAAGTTTTGTATAATAATATACAACATATGTCCTGGATATCGAGCTTTCATTATTTTGTTTGATTTGCATTTTTAAGTGTTCTGTAAATGACAGGGTTGTCATATTTCCCACTTCGGAGTCTTATTTCCCGGACGCCGGGAAATAAGCGGTATTTACCGGTATTTACCGCTTTTTTTCCGGTATTTACCACTTTTCACCAGGAAATACCGGGAAATATAATTTTCCACTCACTTTTCTATAGGGATTGTCAAATTTTGAACATAAAAACAAAAGTGGTGAGTATGGTTGCTCTGGTGTGTACCATTTGTGTGAGTGTGTGTTTGGGTGTTATCTATGTCTGATATGAAATGCTGGAAAAAATACAATAAAATACTAAAAGATCCCAAATATACATCTAATTTATATAGGATGTTCTTCATTAAGTCAGTCAATAATTACCATATTCATGAATACATACATGTACTTTAATGAGCATAAACTTGTATTAGCATATGAACAAAATGCCATGTGCTTCAAAAACCATGTGCTTTTAGATCCATACATGTAGCTCATTATTTTGTAGTTCAACAGTTCCCAACACCATACGTCTTGATTTACCTCCGGACATCATCACTTGAAACCCAAATTGTATTTTTTAAATGCCTCCAATATCATCAAAACTCAAGTTGTAAGAAAAACAACAAATTTTGTAATAGATCTGTGATTTATATGTGCAGACAGTAAACAAATCCCATCCTGTGGCCACTCACATACATGTAGCGTTTACTTTGGATGTTGTGTGTTTTTGCCTAGTTATTGACTCTATTCAGATCAGTTAAATCTGTCATTTGTGGACATTTTTGGACAAAACGTATTTATTCATTGTCAATTTCAAATAGTACTCAGGTAACTACATTCACTGTATATCTCATTTCTAGGGGGAGGAATTGGTAAAGCACATTTTTGGGGGGAGGGGGACATTTTCTATCTTTTGATCATACACTGTAGAATCACAGTTGCAATGTGTGAAGAATTGTGTAGACTCAATGTTATTCAACTTAATAGCCACTTTAAGTATGGGATTTTTTCAGGCCCCACCTTTAGAAAAAGGTGTAAATTCCCCCAAATGACAATGAAAGACACAAATATTATCATAAACATTTGGGACCCCATTTTCATTGTCAAATTCTTCAATTTCTCTGTCATCCTCATTGATGTCACTATCTCTGCTATATCCTTCTTCGTCATACATGTACATCGAGGATATCCATGTCTCAATGTGCACCAGACGTCCTTTTGAAATTTTGTTGATCTCACTATGACTGATTAAAAAGAGAAGCTAAATTGTAAAGGGAAACAATGGAGCGTGCTCCAAGCTTTCAATCAATATGAATATGACAAACTGTACAAGTTATTTATTTTACATTTCCCATGAAACATTCAGTAGCTAAAATATGTCAATTATGTTGTTATTGTATTCATTTTATATTTCTTAAAAGAAACAACTTTTGACACCTCTTTCCACTTTTGTGTCCATTTGTATAAGTTATGCTTTTTAATTTTTTGTGTTTGCTTTGTTTGTTAAACTTCTTTTAAAAGTTATATATAAAAGAATGGCAACATTAAAAATTGCATAATCCGAGTTGTGTAATTTTTTAGGCTACAAAAAGATTTTTTCTGTAAGCAATATCAAAATTCAAAACCAGCAACCACTAGTATACACTGATACATGTACACACTAAAACTCCTTACATTCAGTAGAATACTGAGCTTTATTCACACTTAAAAACAAAAATCATATTGTAATGAGATACAATGGCATGTAAAAAGTTGAACCCCGGGAGAAATATTTGTTTATGTTTTAATATGATGTGTGAACTTAGATCCTTCATTATGTGTGTTTGGATATGTACATGTATGCAGTATGGATTTTATCTGTTTGTGTGTTTCTACTATGAGTTTTGTGATTCTAATTATTTCAGAACACTAATTTCATTTGTTGAGGTTAAAAACAAATAAAATTATTGAAAAAAAAAAGAATTATAAATTATATTTCCCGTTTTTTACATATTAACCGGACGCCCATTTTATTTACCGGACGGTATTTACCACCCAACCCTGGTAAATGACAGTTTTATGGTCCGAATATCAACATTTTCAGCTCGCGCTAGCATTAGTCGATATGTCAATTACCTATATTCTCTTCGTTTATTCTATAAAGTTCTAAAAATTGCCCTTATCAGGTCTGCTGCCAAATTTATCAGCTGGCGCTGCGCGACCGCATTTTGATTGGTAAGTCATATCTACATATTGATTTAATAAAAAACAATTTCAAATCCCTCTTTTAAGACAGTTTATCAAAGGTTTCGGCTCGCGATTTGCGCTTGCACTATTTTTATTCAAAATATACAGTAATCCATGCATCTTATTCGTAATTACAAAAGCCAATTGTCCAGTTTTCTGGCCTTAATATCAACGAATTTCGCGCTCTCAGCAGGCTTTTTCATGAATTGCTAATAATAATATTGTCCCTTTTTTCAGAAAGGAATATAGACAAGTTCCATCTCGCGCTCAGCGTGCTTAAGGAGAGGAATAGAAAGATAGTCATCATAATTTATGTCATCATAAATTATGATGACAAAATGTCCCGGTTTTAGGTAAAAATAATAACAGAAAAATATCAGTTTGAACTTCGACCTCGTATCATATTTTATTAAGCGCGATTCATATTCACTTCAAAAATTTTCTACACAGTGCTCTATTTGTGGTAATGACGTACTTCTCTTCTGTATCTGTCCTTGAAGGTACCCCCCCCCCCCGCAAGGCCATGCTACTATGGCCTTGCGGGGGTACCTTCAAAGACAGATACAGAAATCACATCAAATAAATGAAACACAAAAAATACAAAAATGAAACTCAACTCTCTAAGTATATATGGAAACTAAAGGAAGCAAACTCAAAATTTGATTTAACGTGGGAGATAGAGAAGAAGTCTAACACTAACCTAAGAAAGAGTGGGCTCTGCAATCTCTGCCTAGAAGAGAAGTACGTCATTTTCACCAATAGCAAAAAGCGCCTCAGGGTGATTCCATACGTGTCGTACGGGACATTTAGAGAACATTTGACAGTTTTTTGACAAGAAAAAACAAAATATATTCCAGTAACTTAAGGTGATCATCAAGTACTACCAGAGTGTTAGAAAAACCAAGACTTAAAGTATACATCCAAAGAATCAAATTATTTTATAATGACTTTATGTGGTCATCATTGTAAAGGGGAAGTATTACTAATCAGATATATAACTTCACTTTTCAAAATAGTGATCAGAGATTGCAGAAATCAGCTCTCAAAAATGATTTATTTTCATGCCACATTTCTGCCTTCCACCGGTCCTCTTGCGAGCTCCAGCTGATCGAGTGACGTCACACAATGAGCAGTGAGCAGCTGAGCTAGCAGCAGCCCATTGGAGACGATCTTTCCAATCAGCGTTTTTTGCTCTTAGAATTGTTTATTCCTCTTAAGATTGGTCTTGTTATATAGATAAAAGTTTGAATTTACTGAACAGTGAAAAAAGTGCACATTTAACGTATTTTGGTAACCGATATTTAGCTTAGATTTTTTTTTTTCCAAGAAATATATGTGAATAAACAAAGCATATTTTCACGTAGAAATCACACTTGCGTCACATTAATGTTATAGTCAATATAAAGCATATACATTCTTCTTTATGACTGAACAAAAATTATGAAATTTCATTAAGTAGCAAAGTCAGGAACCACAAAAAAACACGGCAATATCCATCGCGAAATGACTGAAATTGCAGTTGAATTGCCGAAGCATTATTAGGAAACAGCGGCGAGCGGACTTTCTTTCATATATCTTAAAAATGCCTTCCCGTTAGGACGATGGTCTGTGGCCAAATGCGTTGACCATTGTTTTGTCATGTGCGAGGTTCCTGGTTCGAAACTCGGATTTTTTTTTTCTGGGTATTTTTTTTTTATTCCTTCCCCGTCCCTACCCATCTTTTTTTTCTCTTTTTATTTTCTTGTGAAATTCTATTCAGACCTGTATTTATCAAATCTTGCTTCTTAATTGCTGCTTTTGATTTTCAAGTTCTTGATTAGATTATTTCTACTCTTATTTGGGATGGGAGGGGTAGAGTACAAAGTCAAGTCCACATCAACTAAAAATTATTTGAATAGAGTAATTTCCCTTGTTGTTTTTACTCAAAACAGTCATATACACAAAACAATGATATGCAAATTAGAGTTGTCACTCACATCACATTCGTTTCTATTTTTTGTGGCATTTTGTTTTTTATTCTTTGCAGATTTGACGATAGGAAACTCTTCATCTGATCACAATAGGTTATATTTACGGAACTGTTAAAATAGAAATTATATAAATTTGAATCAAAGTTTTTATGAAATTTCCTGCAATATCTTGTTATTTTTCTTTAAATTCAAATGAATTTTTGATTGCGTGGACTTCTCCTTTACTCTTAATGTAGGGAATGCATAGCAAAATTTATCCAGAAACAAAATTGTCTTAGAATATGCAAATCAGTAATTGGACACATGTTCACTTTTCTTTCATCCAGGCCACTTCCTCACATCCACCAGGCTTTCAGTCTTATAACAAAAATGATGAACCATCACACAACATTCACAGTGCTTCACAATAAATATTTCACTTCTGTTCATACATGCAATAAATATTGTGGAAAACAAATAAAAGGCGTACCCATATTCAAATACCGTTTAAAAGGACAAATATATTATACCTTTCGAGAAAAATCAGCACGTTAAATATCTGATAACAAAACATAATTATGGGGCACTGCAAGAAACTTATGTTCAATTGCAAATCAAGCGTAAGTCTTCAATTCAAATTCAAGCGTAATAAGGTCGAGTTGCAATCGCAATTCAACTACATGTTTAATCAAAGGACTTACCCTTGATTTGGGACGTGTGATTGAGTATAACATTTCTCGCAAAATGCCCTAGTAACATTAAAATTGTTCTTTCGTTTAAATTGTGTGTTATTATTTTTGACAAGCTGTATTCCTGTCCAAGTCAAATTTCTTAGTTCTCTCCAAAACTGTGCTCAAAATTGTTTCCAAGATTGATAAAGAAAATTTTTCTTTTGTATCATTATCAGTCCACAACTTGCAAACCGTAGGTCCTGGAAAGAGTGAAGAAAAAAATGGCTATACCCAAATCATAGTAAAAGGACATGATGGAATCTCCCAGATTGAGGTAGCAAGCAGAGACCAGAAGTCACCAGAGTCAGCAAGTGTGCAGATCTGTGTGTAGAAGAGAGAAAAAAAGAAATAGTTTAAATAATCAAATCAAAGTATGAATTCAATTATCGTGATGATTGATGACGTGCGGTGGCATGTAATTCCCGGTCAACAACAAATGATAGTAGGTTTAGACACCTGAAAAGTTCCACTGAGAACACTGGTGCTCTACCTCAAGTGATGTTTGTGTAGGCCCCACTCCACTTCACTACCGCTACACTACCGTACATGTACGCCACACCTACCCGGGTAGGTGTGTAGCGTAGTGTAGGCTGTAGCAGTACTCCAGTAGTGAAGTGGAGACTACACGAACATCACTTGAGGTACGGTGCTCTCTGAGTCTCTGTGTCAGTACAAAGATTGCATTTATCTTCATTGTTGAAGGCATTACGCATACATATATGCAGCAACACTCTAATCAGAAAGAAACACCAGACTCTAATTTTGGCCCACCCAAGGGTTCATTACATGCCGCCGCGCACAGAAAATTCAAGCCATAGAAGTCGTGGACCCAAGAAGTGAGATCCCAGCACGCGCGACCCACTAGTTAGAAATCCACTGCCAAACGCGGTTCGTGGTTAGTATACTAATACTAACCTCGCAATACGTACTAGTAGTATACTAATACTAACCTCGCAATACGTGTGAGTGATTTTGGCCAGGAATCAGGGTAATCACTGCTGAAAATTTGTCTGGCTTCATGACATCGGCATCATGGTGATATAATTCTGTGTATAATAAAAACTTAAACATTCCTCTGAAACAGCAGATTTTCAGCCATGGTCCATACCACTCAGTGCTCCTAAATAATTTAATCGCCTGCCTGAGTCCTGACCAGTTTTAGAAATCTGAAGAAAAAATCTGCTGGAATTGTGCCACTCACACGTATTAAGTATACTAACCTCGCACCACGAACCGCGTTTGGCAGTGGATTTCTAACTAGTGGGTCGCGCGTGCTTAGCCTGGAGGCGTCTGGGATCTCACTTCTTGGGTCCACAACACACGACTTCTCTATGGCTTGATTTTTCTGTGCGTGGCGGCATGTAATGAACCCTTGGGTGGAATTGTGCAAAAACATTATTTCTAAAATTAAAACTTTTTAATTTTAATAGTAGTTATGCCAAAATGCATGATTCTAAACTTATATCAGATCTGTATCTGTCATCTGACCTGAATGCATCGTCAGAACAAGTACAGTTTCCAAACATGCTTACCTGGCTTGACTTTTGACTGGATCAAACAGCGTAGCCTGCAACATGCATCGGGAGCAAGTGAATGGGACCGTGCAGCTGCCTTGGAGTTTTTCAATAATAGTAGAGCAACACAACGAAGACTGTCGAGTGGACAAAATCGATCTTTCCAGTTCACAATTCAATAAAAAACGGGCAAAATAACACAGTTCTGGTTCCCTTATAGTCTGAAGTTGTCGAAAACAGAATTCGGATGTCACATTACATGAAAAAAACGGTAAATTCGGAAGATATTGAAGAGGTCAGTAAGGTGATTCAGTGTATTATGCACAGAGGGATGATGAGCTCGATGATTGTGTGACATCATTATTCTCGACTGTTTTCACTGCGTGAACTGTCGGTCTGGGGGCGGCTGGGGGGCTGAGAAGGGTCTCTAATAATTTCATTTCTTGCATTTCCACGACATCAATAAGACTTTTTAGTGACATATTTGTGTATAAAAAGACAAGACCTTTCCATTCATATATAATTTGTCTATAATCATCACTTTCGTGAATTTTCTTTGGATGTATACTTTAACATGACTTGAATTCACATCCTTTTTAATGTGTCGTACGGACGTAGAAAAAGTGGCTTTTTTAGAAACCTCAAGTTTGTACTCTAAAGTATCCTTCATGAATAAATAAAGCAAATTGCAATTTTCGAGAACATTGTGGCGTACGGGACACTCAAAATGTGTCGTACGGGACATCTCTAAATTGAAGCCAAACTTTCTTACTTAATGTCTCTTTGACTTCTTCAATCACTTTATTTGGCTGATGATAATGATAATCCTATCAAACTAAAGACATTCATTATGTTAGAAACCGCTATTGGCTGAATATTTCTGTCAATTATCATAAACAAAATAATGTGTCGTACGGGACACTTGAGTGTTGTACAGGCACTTGCGTGTTGTACTCGGCAGCCTGAATAAAACAATGAACTTTTTATTAATCAGAAGGGGAGCATTGCCCCTAAATTCTTCCTTTTTAATGAAAAGTCTTTTAATAAGTAGTCATTCAGGACAATATAATTAAGTAACCTCAATATATACAATCGGAAGCAATATGTTATCATTTTTTTTTCATGATGGGAAATGTACAAGGGTTCACAGCATTTTTACGAGCTGAAAAACTTGAGGTTTTGTGTGAAGTTATATTCAGTGAATTAATTGATGATTTCCAATACACTATTTAAACAATGAATGAATGAAACTGTTTGTGTAAATTATGGGGCTAAAATGTTATCATTTTTCATATAAAATGTATATATACATGACAACTGTCACTTGTAATTCCACTAAATATTTTTTTCTAAAGAAATGCGGTTCTACTTTTTCAAACCTTTCTGCATTTCATGAAACCATATGGTTTGTCTTATTTTCCAGATTTTTTTGTGAACAACATGGTTTGTCTTATTTTCCAGATTTTTTTTACAACTTGAAAAAAGTAAGGAGTTTCAATATTGTATATAAAAAAGTAAGTGATCATCAAGGGAAGTCCAAATAGATGATTGATATGTAATTTTTTTACATCTTATAATAATTCCACAGTAGCATGCAAGAGAAAGTCATCTTCCAGGCTAGGTGAATCAATTATAAAGGTTTTCTTTTCATGCTCAATGACAAAGAAATTAACCTGCTCTGACCAAAGAAAATCACCAGTTTAGCTGGAGGGATTCACAAAAGAATACGCCTACATGAAATCAATTAAAATGGTTAGAATCACCTATTTCATGTTCTATGGAGATAAAAAAAAGTACCTTTTCAGTACACTTTATGTCAAATCAATTACTTGAATTAAAATAGGTCTACAATTTATAGTTTCTGAATCCAAATCATGTAATTAAATGCATTATGTATTGTGTGTCGTACGGGACAACTATTAATAAGACAATTATTGAAAAATGAAGGACAGTAATTAGATCCTTATGGGATAAATAGATCACCCATGGGTCAAAGATAGAGAAACTGATTTTGTGAAATTGCATCATCAAAAAAAAATTGTAGGAAAAACTTTTGCACTTTCATGTGTCGTACGGGACATTGCCAAAAATAGGTTCGGAAAAATCAGGGCTGCCCCTATTATGGATCATGAAAATGTTGTAGATATTATTTGGAACATTCAATGATACATTATTCCATTGACCTGCAATATTTTCAGTCTTCTCGTGCTTTGCCAATAATTGTTTCAGGCAGTGTTTGTACTTGACTATTTAATCAGCAAAATTATTGAAAATTGAAAATTCCATTGTTCCCCCTAAAAAAACTATATCTGACTTCACTTTTGGTTAAAATTCATTATTTTCATAAAATGTAGGTATCATAGTATTAATATTACACTACTTATGACTTATTGAAAGCATGTTGAAATTTATGATATTTTTTAAGTTCTAGTGTGGAATCGCCCCTCAACAAAAGATCAGAAATAATATCAGAGTGCCGCCACAGACACCGGCCAAGACCCACCAGAAAACCAATCAGATGTGACGACCCATTGCAGCATGCAGGCACATATAGTCTGCCTGAAGATCGCCGAAAGCGTGAAACCGACGCACAGTGGGCCAGAATGAGTTGAAAGTGCGCCAAAATTATTTTTCGTGTTATATTTTTACTTTATCATGTTGATATAGGGTAATTTCGGGCGTAGAATCGACTGAACATAATTTAAAGCCCATATGACGTCACTTTGATACCAAATTTTGATTGGCTACTTAAAACCTATCTGTGAAAAGAAAAATTACGCTAAAACAATGTGCAGTATATAAACTTTGTGTTATGTGTTACTTTAAGATTGACCAGAGTGAATGCTGGTTTATGCTTCTCACATGCCTAAAAAGTGTGTATGAGATCCTGGAAATCATTTTATGGCATCAAAATGATCATTGGATTAAAAAAATACTTTAAAATCTGAAAAATATTATCCGTGCTTTATCCATCTGTGTAGACTTGGGTAAAAACGCAGAGCATATAACATCACGAATGTTTTACTATGAGGAGGGTTTTTGGCTGAAATTATTCTACAAGTATCTTTTATCTCTGGAAGAGGGCTGGGTAACCCTTATATGCGTTATCAACCTTCATTTTGTTTACATTATTGCCTGGAATTTCATGGAATGGAAGGGGAATCGTCCCCGCCGTGCAAAATTGCAAAAATGAACGGCATTGTACACCCCACACGGCGCGCTGCGATGACTGCGCGGTATATAAATGACCGTTTTTGAACAGGTTATGGGGGTGATGTCCCAAGCAAAATTGGCTCTAACATAAAAACGGGCAGCTAAATCTGGTATCGACATAAAGCTTAGACATCGGGCGAAATGATGATGTTAGAATTTAAAAGGAAATCCACGGAAATCTAAACATTTCTCATGTAAATGCAGAAAACATGGATTATCAGCCTATTTCGAGGGATAATTATCCTATAAACCTCCTTAAATGTGTCTTTTATCTACTTTGAACCCTTTTCAATGAAAAAAGAATATAACAGGATTATGTGTGAGCCATTTCAGATTTCTACATGAAAAACCTCCTGTGAAATGGCTTGTTTTTCAACTAAGTTGTCATATACCGCGGGTAGGAAATTAACAACCTTTATGCAAATTCCCGAATGAAATATTTTGCTGAAGTATTCTTCAAAGTGTTGTCTTTCAGCTGGGCATGACAAAAATTAAAAATCTGAAATTGCCCAAAATGACTTTTGACGCACTTTTGTTTCGCCCCGGCCCACTGTGCGACGGTAGGACGGAACTGACCAAGGTATGAATATATAATTGCTCTGCCCCGGCATTGAGCACTTTTTGGAAACCTCAACCAATCCCATACCAAGTGGATATATATATATATATATATATATATATATATATATATATATATACATATATATATATATATATATATACATACGCACACACATATATATATATATGATAAAGTAAAATTATCTGCTCCGAGATTATAAGTAGGTTTAAACAAAACTCCGTGGACAATAATATTTTAACGAATTTTCACCCATAGGGCTTTGTCAAGGTACCTTATTGAGAACCCCCGAGCCCCCGCCCATCTGCATGCCACTGTTCAAAGGCACCACAAAATTTTTGTAGCACACAATGAAAGGATTTGAAAAAAAATACACGCACTCCCATGCATACTTCGGTTGATTTTTTTTTGGTTTTTGCTTTAAAAGAAGGGATATTCAAAGCTAAAAGAGAGCATATTAAAAGGGTAGCATCCCAACAACCCAAGCAAATAAACAGATTTGAAAATGAATTTTGACCGCATAATTCGAAAATTATGGCAAAGATAAGGAAAATATTAAAAGTAAGTCTGCTGCTTAGCAAGAAGTCCGATCATCATATTTATTATTTTATGCCATTTTTGCGCAAGCCTCCTTTCTAACCCCAGACAAAAACATTCCGTGTTCGCTCAAACATGAACGAAACGATTTTTCTTAATGGCATTTGAGAGAGATAAGACCGCAGAGCACATATTAACACTAAAATATAGACATCATAATTTGAAACGGAAATTTTATAGACTTTTCAAATCTGTCCCGTTTTTGTTTTATTCGCACTGTACATATATTTATACAGTACGTATAAAAAACGGGACAGTTTAGAAAAGTCTACAAAAAATTGTTTCAAATTATGATATCTATATTTTGATGCTAATAGATGCTCTAAAATCTTATCTTTGAAATGCAATTAAAAAAAAAAAATTTGTTCATGCTTGAGCGAACACGGGACGTTTTTGTCGGGGGTTCAAAAAGAGGCTTGCGCCAGAATGGCAGAATATGAGTAATATGATGATCAGACTTCTTGCTAATCAGCAGACTTCCTCTTAACCTTTTCATTATCTGTGCCATATAATTTTCGAATTATGCTGTCAGATTTTATTTACAAATTTATTTATTTACTTGAAATTATTTTTTTTTTTTTCATTTAAACTTCTTTTACCTTTGAATTTTCCTTCATAGGTTAGAAAAGAAGACTTGTTTAAAACCCAAGCAAGAAGATTTGCATTATTAATTGGGATAACTTGTAATTATTCAAATCCTTTTATTTTGTGAAAAAAATTATGTTATGGTGCCCTAAAAAAAACTTAAATCCATTTTGAAGGGGTTATTGATTCCTTGACCAAGTTTAATTATATGCTCGACAGGACAAACAGGAAGGGATTCATGTCTTTCAATGGCAATGGTGTATTGAGTCAATTTTGAAGAAGCTAGATATAGATCAGGTAAAATGTATTAAAAAGTTGTGAGCAACCGAAGCGAGCACGCAAATATTCCCACTTTTTTATTACAATATCAAATTTTGTAATATATTTTGACATAATATTCAGAAAATATTATCATATTTTACTTTCTATCTTTCCTTTTATTTCCTTTCCATTTGTTTTCTTGGTCATAATTTTTTTTATTGGGGGGGGGGGGCATTCCCGAGCCCCCGCCCATCTGTATGGCACTGTTCAAAATGCATCATAACCTTAGTAGCACACAATAAAAAGATTAAAAAAAAAGAAAATACACACTCTCCCATACGTCGGTCGAAAAAAATGTATTTGCTTGAAGAAGGAATATTCAAATCTAAAAGAGAACATATTAAAAAGAAACAACAACAGAACAATTTAAGCAAATTAATAGATTTGAAAATTAATTTTGACCGCATAATTCGAAAAGTATGGCAAAGATAATGAAAAGGTTAAACGGAAGTCTGCTGATTAGCAAGAAGTCCGATCATCATATTTATCATTTTATGCCATTTTGGCGCAAGCCTCCTTTTTATCCCCGGACAAATCATTCCGTGTTCGCTCAAGCATGACCAAAACTAATTTTTGTTAATGGCATTTAAGATAAGACTTCAGAGCACCTATTAACAACAAAATATGGACATCATAATTTGAAACAAAGATTTTATAGACTTTTCAAATCTATCCCGTTTTTTTGTATACGCACTGTTTAGCACTAAAAACTTCAACTTTAGAACAAATATACAATCATACAATCAATATCACTTTTCGCTACTAGCCTTCTTTACGATTTATTAGCCAAATGTGACCAAATGTGCTATTCCTTTAAAAATACGTGTGATTATGTATGCTGATCTCTTATTGATATAAAGCAATTTCTGCATAGATTGATTAATATAAGATCATAATTAGTAGGTTATATCATGTCACACTATTCATTATGAGATTCATTCAACTAAATGTGAAGATATGTGGTTGTGTTTTGCATTAAAAAAGATTACAGTTAACTCATTCAATCAAGAGTCTTCACTTAGAATGAGACATTTGCGACATAACATCAATAAAATACTATCATGTAAATTCGTTTGGTAAACAATTCACATTTGAAAGATTTCACGATGCTTTGTGGGATTTGGCTGGGGATGAAGGCTTGTACATGCGGTAGTATTTCATCTAATATGAACTGAGACGGTCCCAATCTTTCATTTGACAAATGACAAGTGACGATATCTGCAGTTATTGTTTAATCATGGCTTTGTGTAAAAATATAGGTGTCCACTTTCAAAGACATGAAATTCGATGTCTGGATCTGGATGTGTACACTGATGGACCAATTGGTATTAATGCAGCGGGTGAGAGAGGGCGCGGTGATATCTGACATTTCGGACCATTTACCTATATTTGTTATTTCTAATCAAGCTAAAATTCAACAACATACAAATAAAAACAAAAAAGAAATGCACAGAATAGAAACCCAACGCAACATCGATGCACTAAAAACTGATTTAGCTGAAGAAGATTGGAATGAAGTATTGAACGAAACTAACGCCGATGTTGCTTATGAAATATTTATTCAAAAACTCTTACATTATTATAACAAAAACATACCTCTTGTAAAAGATAAGGTCCTTAAAAAGAATAAACAACCATGGATCACAAAGGTCATTAAAAGATCAATATCAACACGGAATAAACTCTATAAGCAAGCTCTAAAAACTCAATGTAAGGTAAAGTTTGACAAATACAAAAAATATAGAAATAAATTGACATCCATTATTCGTCTATCTCGAAAACTGTACTATTAAAAAAATATAGAGGAAAACGCAAATAATGTTACTTTTTTATGGAAAACTGTCAACGATCTCTTAGGGAAGAAAAAACATGATATTGCAAATAGTTTTAGTGTTGATGGACAAGAAATTACTAACCCAGAAACAATTTCAAATGCATTCAATGATTATTTCACTAATGTAGGTCCCAATCTGGCCTCAAACATTCATGTAAATGATTCACATTTCACTAAATTCCTATCTCCAGCATGTGAAAACTCACTCTTTTTAAGACCAACTAATGAACTTGAAATAATTAGTATTGTTCAACAACTGAAATCTAGCAAGTCTTGTGGGCATGACGGAATTAGTGTTTATTTGCTTAAACAAATTATTCATTACATTGCTCATCCACTATCCAATATATTTAATCTCTCTCTTTCAACAGGCAAATGCCCGGATTCCCTGAAACTCGCAAAAGTAATACCAATTTATAAAAAAGAAGATTCCTCCTTAATCAGCAATTACAGGCCCATATCTTTACTACCATCAATATCTAAAATTATTGAAAAAATTATTTATAAACGACTCTTTACTTTTCTGAAAAACAATGATATTTTTATTCCTAATCAGTTCGGTTTTAGAGAAGGACACTCAACAGATTATGCCTTATTATATATGTACGACAAAATTATTGAAGCTTTCACCAGAAAGGAACATTCGATTGGAATTTACATGGATCTTTCGAAAGCTTTCGATACAATCGACCACAAAATATTAATTCATAAATTAAAGTCATATGGAATAAGGGGACAAGCACTATCCTGGTTTGAAGACTATTTACATAATCGACAACAATACGTACATTTCCAATCTCAAAACTCACAAAAACAAAATATCAAGTGCGGCGTACCACAGGGATCAATTCTGGGACCCCTA
The DNA here is from genome assembly GCF_037042905.1 of Lytechinus pictus. NCBI lineage: Eukaryota > Metazoa > Echinodermata > Echinoidea > Temnopleuroida > Toxopneustidae > Lytechinus > Lytechinus pictus. Next base: position 19,501,716 of record NC_087260.1, read on the forward strand.
CTTTTTATTATCTATATTAATGATATCATAAATTCATCCCCAATTCTAAATTTCATAATTTTTGCCGACGATACCAGTATTTTCTATTCCCATGCTAATTTAAATACTCTAACTCATATTCTTAATTCAGAACTCTCTAAAATATCCCAATGGTTTAAAACAAACAAACTTTCACTTAACATAAGCAAAACCAATTTTATACACTTTCGAGAAGCTAATCCACACTTACCAGCTCCCAATTTATCAATTGACGGTTTACCTCTTACTGAAAAGCACTCTACCAAATTCTTGGGAGTAACAATTGACTCCAATCTAACGTGGAATGAACACATACACAATGTACATACATCTATATCAAGAAACATAGGAATAATTTACAAATTAAAATACTTTCTTTCTGAAAAATCATTATTGGTTCTATACAACTCCCTAGTACTTTCACATATGATGTATTGCAATATTGTATGGGGTAACTGTAGTATAACGAAAATAAACTCTCTTCTACTTCTCCAAAAACGAGCAATTCGTAACGTTACTCATTCGCATTATATTTCCCACACAGAACCTCTATTTCAGCGTTTGAATGCACTTAAAATACAGGATATTCACACTCTACAAACAGGTATATTTATGTTTAGATACACTTACAATAATCTTCCATCATTATTCCAAAATCTATTCAATTTAAATTCAAATATACATGCATATCCAACCCGCCACTCTTCTGATTATCATCTACACAACCCCAAACTTATTCTTGCTCAAAAATCAGTTCGCCATCATGGACCAGATACCTGGAATTCCTTACCACAATACTTAAAACAATGTCCCTCTCTTAACTCATTCAAATCATCCTTTAAAAAATTTATGACACGCAAATACAATTCTGAATAATTTATGCATATATATAAAAAGAGTTCTACGGGTCTTGGTCAATTTTCAATTTTCTTGGTAAATTTTTAATTTCTATCTGATCTCATAAACTGTTACATCAGAAAATGAAAAAAGTTAAGTCATAGTATCAAACTTTTCTATCATTTCAAGCTGTATCCTGGAACCATTCAATAATTCCTAATTAATACTACCCCCACACCCTCATATACCGACACACATACACGCACCCACACTCTCAACACACACACACACTTATACATACACATACAATTTTAAATATACATTTGCACACGCGCACACATTTGCACATGCACAAACACATGCAAATACGTCAAATGTGCACATAATATCAGGCATACAAGGTTCTTGCATGTAAATATCGTATTAATAATATCTGTTTATAATTAATTTAAGTCAATGCTTGATTTGTACTTCGTTCTTTTTTGTCTATTTCGCTAATACATGTACGTTTTGAGGCCGCTACCCTAGTCAAGCACTGCTTATGGTAGCGGTCTCCAGCATTTTTTTTTTGTCTACTCAACAAAGTACAACTTATAATATTGCAAACTAATACTATCTATATACATTTTTGCAAATGAATGATTATTTGTATTTTTTTTTGTAAAAAGAAATGTATCACTATTTTTTTCTTTATGTTGTACATTATGTTTGTTAATTATTTCTGTTGGAAAAATGCTGAAATAAAATCAAAGCAAATCTAGTGGTATCGAAGGGAGCTCTTTTCGATTTTCGACTTGACACCTCTAGTGATGTGCTGTTCACTGTGTCAGGTGGGAGATGGTTCCAAGCCAGAGGGGTACTAAAAAAAAATTGTTTTAATTGCTCAGTGTTTGTTGGCTGAATAGTGTATCCTTTATTGTGGTTCACTACTTGTCTTTCTAAGATCTTCTGTGCTTGAAAGTCATTAAATTGTTTTGTTTTGGCTTTCCGTTTTGGCCTTGTTTTAGTCAAGAAATTCTCAATAGGAAGGGCTGGGACCAACCCCTCGACCACCTTGAAGAAGGAAGATAACTTCAGGACTTGTCGTCTTGAGGATAGTGTTGGCAGATTCAGCTTTTCTCTCATGCTGGTGATGCTGCCTGGGTTGCGAGATGTGTAGTCACCTGTGATGAACCTCACAGCTCTGCGCTGAACCCTTTCTAGCCCGGGGGGGGGGGGGGGGCACTCAGTATATAATGCATAGTGGGTATGTGCCGCGGAGGGATCGACCCCCATTTTTACACTCAAATTTCCGTTCCGAGGCATAGCATTTTTGTCTTATTGAGAAAAAGAACAAAGAAAGCCGCTCCAGAGCATAGCATTTTCTTCTTCTCGAGAAAAAAGAAGAAACAAATCCGCTCCAGGGCTTCGCATATTTTCCGTTACGCCGTTCCGGTCGCAATTTTGGTAAAAAGCGGCCGCAGCTCGCTGTCCGACCATCGCCTCTGCGCTAGCGCGCCCGTCAGTCGTGCCGCTGGGCTAGCTGCAAGTACGTTCCATAGGGATGCATATGCACTCGCACGCAGGCGACCCGTTCCAAGGACCCCCGTTTTCACAAACATTTGTAGTTCCGAAGCCCGTTCCGAGGACCCTCCTTTTTACAATAAGCCCGCTCCAAGGCCCCCGTTTTTTGTCTCGCCCGCGGCACACCCCTACCACTTTTTTGGTCGAGTGCCCCCCCCCCGGGCTTTCTAGTCTTTGGATATCTTTCTGCAGGTATAGATCCCACACACAGGCTCCGTACTCGAGAATGGACCGTACAAGGGAGATGTAGGCTGTACGTTTACACTGCTCAGGGCAAAACTGGAGATTTCGGCGAAGAAGTCCCAGGATGGAATTAGCTTTTTTCGTTGTCATGCTGATGTGAGGGGTCCAGCCATGCTGTCATCAGACAGCATGACTCCGAGGTAATTCCCTTGGGAAATGTGTTTGAGAATATGACCATTGATGTTAAGTTATGTCAACATTAAGTACTTTGGAAGTGTCATAGTCTCTGCGGAAGTTTTTTCAAGCCCATATAATCATAAATTATAGATTATATTCCATTACATATTTAGTGATTTACTTGCCAAATGTGACAAAATTTTATTGTATTATGTCGAAATACATCTTATCAGTGAAATTGATAATTCTGATTTGTAATCGATTTTAACTGTGTCAATTATATTAAGGGCAACCATTTAACTTGGCAGTGCACTTTTAGTTGTGCAAGTCATGTGTAATAGTTTGTCACCCTTTTCACGAACCGTTCCAATAACAAGGACATGTACCAAATTGGAAACATGGATATTTTATTCTCGTTTTTCATGATTATTTTTTTCTTTTGAATAAATAAATACATTTTCTTTTAAATTTTTTATCTATTTATTTTTTATTTTTAAATATTTTTTATTACTTTATTTTTTTAAAACAAGTGCACACCTGGTTACCAATGATGCTTATAGCATTTCCATTTATTTGAAAGCAGGATAAAAGAGCATTGTAGATTAAATGCCTTGCTCACGGGCATAGGTGCCCCGGCCGGGGATCGAACCCCGGACTTTCCATGTATAGTCAGGCGCCTTAGACCACTCGGCCACGGTACCTCCACACGGCACCTCCAAATATTAATATAAGAGATCGATCGAGTCCTTTTAAGACTGAAGTTTATTTTCTGGAGATCTTGAATATAAATAGATATATTCAAATTAAAATGATTATTTTGATTTTTATTATTTCAAATTGATTCTGACCTCTTGGAAGGGATCGTGATAACGATGACCAATTAATTTACTGTAGAGATTTATCATGTGTATGTGGTCTTTATTTTGATCGATATTTGGTATTTTGGCTCTGTTACCTTTTGTTTAACATGTTTAAAGTGTTCTTTTACTTTAGTTACATAAAAATCATGGTTGAGATACTCAATATTTTGAGTGTTCTTTCCGATGAATCAACACCGCTACTATCAATATCATCATCATCCTCCTCCTCATCATCACCATCATCATCATCATCACCACACCACCACCACCAATATCACCTTCTACACCAACATCTACTATATGTTCATCCGTTATTAGTTTTTCTAAATGTCACTCTCTGTTCATCTCATCACATTTACCACCTACATCATACAAATCTGATACAGAAAATGTATGTACCAATCAATTATATCTATAATATTGAATTATTGGTAATATCACAATTTACTCTTTAATAGTGACATGGATATTTTTTTTTCTATTTTCAATACAAACAATACATCAATAACTATTACTCATTTGAAGAATTTACTTCTACATTCAAAGACATGAAACGCATTTTCAGTTTACTTCACATAAATTCTCGAAGTTTAAAAAAAATATTTGAATCAATTGAATTATTACTTCTTACTCCGAATAATTTTAAATTTTCTATTATTGGTGTCACGGAAAGCTGGCTTCACAATACTTCACCAAACATTTTCAATTTGCAAAACTATAATCTTATTAGGCGAGATCGTGAAGAACAAAGAGGAGGAGGTTTAGCATTTTACGTCAGTGATAATTTGCAGAACAAAATAAGAAAAGAAATATCATTAAAACAAAGTGAATCTTTATTCTTAGAAATCATGAATCTTAAAGGAATAAAAATATAATTATTGGGTTAATTTATAGACCCCCTCATGGTAAAGTAAATTTATTTTGTGAAGAGCTCGAAACATGTCTCCATACTATCACAAAAGAAGAGAAACAAATATATTTAATGGGTGATTTCAATATTGATTTTTTATCTCAAACTAATGAACATGATATATTCCTACACACTATGGCCCGTATTCTGAAGTCGGGTTTAACTTAAACTCAGGTTTAAAGTTGTGGTTTAAGTATGGGAAGCCAAAAGTATCACAATTTTTATAAAGTTGTATGTTTCTTATGTTTACTGTGCTCTTTCCTGATTCATCGATGGTGAAGATAATCATCTATTTATACTTCCTAGACAATTATGAATGATTTGAAAGCCAAATGAGCTGTAGTACGATATCTCTACTGTTAGTGATTTATGTATATGCAGCAGATTAGCTATGCATCCCTCTCCCTATCTCTATTTTTCTTTCTATATTCTCGGCAGCTGTCATCGTACTATTGTCCACCCTCATGTACCGTCCTGTGTTGTGTTGTGTCGTGTATTGTCTTTTGTCTCTGAATTTCACAATCCTGTATATAAGATTTTTTTTTGCCCCTTTCGTTATCTTCATGTATTCCTTTACGTATATTTCAATATTTTTTCTATCCTAACTTTTTGAGGGGTTCACATTTTACAAGCTTTGCTTTTCAGTGGACCCCTCCATTCTTCTCATGATATATGATTATATTGATTTAATTATATTTAATTATATTGATTATATTGATTTAAATTTGACATGCATGTTAATTTATATTTGAATCACTTATTGAATATGTATATTATTTATTCAATGTTGAATTTTGTTCATGCTTTTATTTGAATTGAATTGATTTATCATGTAATTATTTGTATTATGTTGAAGAATGAAAATAAATTGAATTGAATTGAATTGAATTGAATGTAACAATTGGCTTTCCATACTTAAACCACAATTTTAAACCTGAGTTTAAGTTAAACCCGACTTCAGAATACGGGCCTATGCATTCATCCCCATATATACACAATAAAAAAGTAATTCCCCCCTTAAACAAACATTCAATAATTTCTGAACCAATGCGAGTTTTTAATATATTTTTACATGAGCGTGTAGGTAATTTTATAAGCTATTATCTGAGTAAATGTTATGGACATATTTTACGTCATGCTTCAGTGAGCACCGTAAAAAGGCAAAAAATGTCACTTTTCAAAAGTCACAAGCCAAATATCATTACATTGATTCCATTTTATTGGAACTAAGTCCACATTCTCAACATGAAAAATAGTCAGAAGGCTTGTAAAAGGTACTTTCGAAAAGACGATACAACTTTTTAGGCTAAATTTCACGGTTGAATAAACACAAGTCCAAATTTGCTATAATTGGAGTTTTTTTTACACATTTCTATCAATAAAAATGATAGAATATGATGACAGTTATTTTTAGGAAGAGTATCTTCAACAATATTCATCGTTTCACGGTTCAATGAACATTTATTGAAAACAACAAATACGATTTTGAAATATCATGGGCATGTATTGTTTCATTTTGGTAACTGAAAATGATATTTTCTCAACTTTTTCGTTATTTTCATGACCAATTAACATGCTTCAATGATTTAAAGGCGTTTAATTAAACATTCACGCTTGAATGAACATGTGGAATGTGATTAGCCCTTTTTTACGTTATTGGAAACAAAATGCAATTTGTAACTATGGATATCTGTCACAAACCTCCTTGCATAGTTCATTTGATTTGATTTTTTATTAAAATCCCGGTGTTTAATGCATCAGTGAGCACACAATATTCGAAAATTATGCAAATGAGAAGAAAGTTCAAGGCCTTGGCCCCACTCCGTGTCGTATCGAATGGTTATTTTTCTGTGCTCACCTTTTGGATAGAGTTACTCTGAAGCCATGTGCGAAGTTTCATGAAATAACTGTTGGCAGAAGTAACAAAAACCGTCCATGAAACAACCCGGGAGGGGGGGGGGCACTCGATCAAAAATGTGGTAGGGGTGTGCCGCGGGCGCCGGACAAAAAAACGGGGGCCTTGGAGCGGGCTTATTGTAAAAAGGAGGGTCCTCGGAACGGGCTTCGGAACTACAAATGTTTGTGAAAACGGGGGTCGTTGGAACGGGTCGCCTGCGTGTGCATCCCAATGGAACGGGCATACGTGCATGCAGCTAGCACGGCGCACGGGCGCCGGCTGTTCTAGCGCAGAGGCGATGGTCGGACAGCGCTCTCCGGCCGCTTTTCACCAAAATTGCGGCTCATCATAGCAAATCAATGCGACCGGAACGGCGTAACGGAAAAATGCGAAGCTTTGGAGCGGATATCTTTCTTCTTTTTTTCACGATAAGAAGAAAATGCTATGCTTTGGAGCGGCTTTCTTTGTTCTTTTTCTCAATAAGACAAAAATGCTATGCCTTGGAACGGAAATTTGAGTGTAAAAATTGGGGTCCCCTCCGCGGCACATACCCACTATGCATTATATACTGAGTGCCCCCCCCCCCCCAGGGAAACAACCCTCATTTCATATTTGTTAAAATTTTGACTTCCTCTCTCATAGACTTGTGTACATTATGGGTGCATATGTTTAAGAATAAATAACCCCTTATTTAATCTGGTGGAACTTTTTTCAAGGCTGTCTTTAGCGATGTCATTTGGCAGTAATGTTAATCAACCTATGGGCAGAATTCTGTGCAAAAATGAAATCGATTTGTTTATTTATGGATGAGTGAGCACGCATCAAATGGGAAAATTTGTATTTTCAATGTCACAGACTCATTTTAAAGGGTAATAAAGTGAATATTGGGGGCCAATTCGGTTTCAAATGTGACTTTAATTGCTGTTGTTTTATTCATCCATCATTTCTATGACCACACACTTTCCGAACTTTAAACATTTTCATGGTTGAGCGAGCACATTCGAAAACTTAGGAATGAATACTCTTTATACTGCATAAATGTATTCTTTTCCTAGCAATTTCTCATGATCAGTTTCATTTATGGACAAATCAGTGACCATGCAAAAAATCACAATCCAGTGGCGGATCCAGGGGGCACAGTGGGCGCCCCCCCCCGCCCCCCTAATATTTGAGCGGCGCAGCTCAAAAAAAAAAAAAAAAAAAAAAAAAAGGCGCCGCATAAAAAATTATACACTGATATAATATTAGCAACAGTAAAGAAAAGACTATCCCCCAGCAAAGCACAATCATATCATCTTCCTTATCTTTTCATTTAACTACCCTTTTCCCAACAACTTCGCCAGTTGAAAATAATCAACAGTGCACTGCATGCATATAACTGGCGCCAATCAAGAATAATCAGCGCCACCTAAATCTAAATCGGCGCCGGACACCCAAGAATAATCAGCGCCATTTGGTTATAAATCGGCGCCAGTCAAGAAAAATCGGCACTGCCAGAGTCTTAACCGGGGCCGATCTAGGATAATCAGTGCCACCTAAATCTAAATCGGCGCCGGACAAGAATAATCGGCGCCGGTAAAGAAAAATCGACGCTGCCTGAGTTTTTAACCGGCGCCGATCAAGGATAATCAGTGCCATCTATATCTAAATCGGGGCTGGTCAAGAATAATCAGCGCCATCTGGTTATAAATCGGCGCCGGTAATGAAAAATAAGCGCTGCCTGAGTTCTTAACCGGCGCCGATCAAGGATAATCAGTGCCATCTATATCTAAATCGGGGCTGGTCAAGAATAATCAGCGCCATCTGGTTATAAATCGGCGCCGGTAATGAAAAATAAGCGCTGCCTGAGTTCTTAACCGGCGCCGATCAAGAATAATCAGCTCCACCTGGTTCTAAATCGGCGCCAGTCGATTATGAAGTGCCACTGCCTGAATCTTACGTGACGTCGGTAAAAAAAAATCAGCACTACTTGTTCTAAATCGGCGCCGGTCAAGACAAATCGGCGCTGCCTTTGTCTTAACCGGCGCCGACTAAATTTAAATCGGCGCCGGTCAAGAATGATCAGCGGCACCTGGTTATTTTATTGTTGAATGGTTATAACGAATAACAAAGCTTATCGCACGCCCTCACAGAGTGGACTGGGGCGGGGCAGTTGCCCACAGATGTCATGAAATCTTTGATTTGTTATTTTAAAAATCCCTGAATCATACAAAAGTGTAAAGCAAATCCTTTAATTTTGTTCTTATTTTCCAATGCTTTAATAAAAAAAGGTCAGACACTTTTCTTCTTTACAAATTCCATATTGTACCACCTCTATGGCCTTAAGTGTAAGACAACTACTATCAGTGTTATGATTCGATATTTAGTCCAAAACTTTGCTAAAACCCGTTGCTAATACCGGGAGTGTATAATTACGCAACCAGACGTATATTCGTTAGAGCTTAAACCACTAAATATAATTTTCAATGTATAAATACAGTTTGTCAGTACCTTTGTTTTAACGTTTAAATGTTTACGCCACAAAATTTGATTTATTTTCATCTTCCATTAAGTTAAATATTATTCATCTGATCACTCAGGAAGAAGTTAAAAACAAAGATAACGATACCTGTAAAACTGGAGAACCATTTCCAAAGCTCTGTCTTGACGGATCTCTTTCTGAATTCAGGTCATAAGCATTATATCCAGTTTCATCAAAGTAATTAGATAAAAATTACTCATCATTACAAATTGCATTATATTGAGTGAAAAGCATCACAATATATTATATAAATACCAAATTCTGTATTTAGGCCTATACATCATGTACATGAAAATTGAATGATAATATATAAACCTGGATTGGTGATGTATTCCAAATGATTCATGATGTAGGATCATTGTAAATACAGAGGCGTCGATCCGGGGGGGGGGGCAAACATATCGTTTTGCCCCCCCCCCCCATGATTCCGTATGTGCAAAAATAAAACAAGATGGTAATGTTACACAGAAATCAGCAAGCGAGATTGAGGTACACAACTCGTTCTTTATTTAAAATCATGCTCAAATTTTCCGCTTTTCAGATTGGAATATAAAAATTTTCAGCTCGCACTTCGCGCTCGCATCATTTCTGTGGCAAAACCCCATACTCTTCATGATTAAATAGGTGAATAGAATGTCCCGTTTTCAGTTCTAAACCTCAAAAGAACTCCCGCTTCGATTTGCAATAATCTTTTGTTGGATATGATTTTGTTCTTTATTGAAAACGTCCATTAAACTGTCATTTTTTTCAGATCGAAATATCAAAATGTTAAGCTCGGGCTTCGCGCTCGCATCTATTGTTTTTTTTAGATACCCATCATCATCATTGGTACCAAAAATGCTTAGAATATCAAGCTTTCTGGTCAGAATATCAAGAAATTTCAGCTCACCCTCGGCACTCGCATTATCTCTGTAGTGAGATATGTATCCTCCTCATGAGTTACTACAAACGGTCCTAAACATGCACATTTTTCCTGTTTTCAGGTCAGTATACTAAAAAATGTCAGCTCGCGCTCGCATTAATTTGTTTGTGAGATATGTGCCTCTATCTCATGAGTCATATAGATAAATAAACATATATATATATGCATATGTGTGTGTGCGTGTTTGTGTGTGTGAGTTTGTTTATTTTGTGTGATCGAGCGCCTTTGGAAAGTTGATTCATGATTTTGCCCCCCCCCCTAATCTGAAAACAGGATCGACGCCCCTGTGTATATATAATATAGTAAAAAAAAAAAACTTGTATCTCAATTAATATACAAAAGTATTGGCCTCATCGCAATAAAAGGGTTAGTACAAGAGATTTTGAACTCGCACATAACATGCATAATTTGTGTTACTTTTTGCTTGTTTCTTTCTTTAATAAGTTTTTCAATCTCTCTACATATGTTTTAGAAAGATTATATGTTTAAATTGGTGTATATTTTCTGTTATAATGAGATATGTTTAAGTGGACTTCAGGGAATGGTCGTACGCAGCAAGGGGGAGGGGGGGGGGCAACTTCCCGATCAGCTGTTGTGAAAACACAATTTTTTTTCCTTAACATTTCATCAAAACTATGAAAAATGTGCGAATGTGAGATGTGCACCAAATACTTTTATTACACTTGTAAAAAAAAATATCCCCATTGAGCAGCTCGGTTCGTTTACTCTATCGTTTTTATTTTATTTGTTTTAATAAGTTCGAGTCTTGCCCCCCCCCCCCCCGGAAATATTATCTGCGTGTGGTCATGCAAAATGGCATGACTGGAAATCCTACATTTTGAAAAGAGCATTTGACAGGGCCAGACTTAACCCCTTTTTCAACATCTTATTTTATGGCGCTGGTGAAGTGCAAAAATATGTGCGCCACTCGGTAGTGCGCCCCCCCCCCTTTCGCCAAAAGCTGGATCCGCTTACGCTCTCTCTCTCTCTCTCTCTCTTCCCTCTTCCCCCTCTCCCTTCCGTCTGTGATGGGGATAGGCCCTATTGGATATAGGCATGACAGGAGTTGCAAAAGCTAATTAAAAGAAAAATAATAATACAAAATAAAATAAAATAAATCTAGAGATGTGAAAAGATAATTCAGTTATGGATTACTACATGAAAATATGATGTAAAGTGTCAAATACGGGGTCGTTACCCAAAAGCCTTTTTATTAGCCTTATTGTTATTATGATAATAATTGAATTCATATTATGGATATAAAGTAACATGACCCATACGCAGTGATAAGCCTCATATTATTTCATGACCACCATAGGAATCAACAAAGGGTGGGGGCATGCAGGAGGCGATGCCCACAAAAATATTGGGGCAAATATCGATCCCCTAAAAAAAATTATGTTCACATTTTTACAATTACTATTATTCATGATAGGCCAAAATGCTGTGCAAATATATGTTTAAAATACCATAAACATACAAAATTGTCAATATTTTGGGCGTGCTTTGCGTTAAAAAGTTTGTGCTGGCGAAATATTTTCTGATTTGAAATAAAAAAAAATCTTTTACCATCCCCCTATCTAAAGCATGTATGGAGTGATGCCCTTAATGTCCACAATATTATATACGTGCACACTTTATCCCAACCCCAAGTAAAATGTAAATAAACAATTTATTCAAAATTTCAATATCAATCGTTCAGGAGTGTACACCAGGGTGACCAGACGTCCCGTATTTCCCGGGATCGTCCCGTATATTGCCCCTTTGTCCCGGCGTCCCGACAAACCCTTCCCGGGACGCCTATTTGTCACGTATTCCAAAATATTGAACAAAATGTAGTTAATACATTTAAAAGTGACGAATTTTCATCCAATAACCAACAGATGACGAAGTAGAGACAGCGATAAAATCGATAACTGTAAACTTTTGCAAGTTATGCGGTGATTTTCTTGCTAACCTTCATTGCAAACGAATTCCCTCCTGTGTGTGGCAAGCTACTTGCTAAAAAATGCTTGGCATGTACGTTTGGAGCAGATTGTCAGTGGTGCAAACAATGACATGATAAACAGTTTTTCAACCATAATAATAAAAAAAATCGGCGGGAAATTTTTTATAATTATATTATGGATTCTCAGATTGCTGATTTGGGGATGTACGTAATGGGAGGAACAAGTTATTGAGTTTTCATAACTAGATCTAGTTGTTTCAGCTTTCGTTTTTAGTCTGGTTTCGTATGATGCCGCGATGTTTCATCTAATTTTTAATTTTGACAATGTTTCACTTTGAAGTTTTATTAATTTCTTAAACATTTTACTTTGTTAAAATTAAAAAAATATATTAAAAAGAAACACGTACCAATATCATAATGATTTTGTTAGATAATTGGATTGTTTTTGTTTGCTTGAAGTTTGTACTTTTTTTCTCTTTCTTTCTTTTCTATCCATGTTTCTTCATCTTTCTATCCTCCTGCTTGCCCTTTTTTGTTCCATCTATCTTTATTTCCTATCTTTCTTTCCAAATTATTTCTCTCTGTGTTGATTTTCTTTCTTTCCTTCTTTCTCTTACTTGCCTTCTTTATAAAATTTCCTTTTTTTCCTTCATTCTTTCTTTCCTTAAACTTTTCTTTGCTTCCTTCTCCCTTAACTCCTCTCCTTTTTCTTTTCTTTTTTTCTCCCCTTCCATTATTTTCTTTTTAAAAATTATTTCCGCCCTCTTTTTCATTCTTTCTTTCATTCTTTATTTTATTTTTTCTTCTAATATTTTTTCCCCTGATTCTTTAGCCTATTTCCCTCATCAGCATCAGCCTGGTTAGGTTTGAAGGAGAGATAGAGTTGGATGTCATCGGCATAGATATGATAATCAATATTATGGCGTTGTAAGATATGTCCCAAACTAATCAAGTAAATCGAAAACAAAGTGGGCCCGCCCACAGAACCCTGCGGTACACCGTGAGAGAGGGGCATACTACTTCCTTTCTTTCTTTCTTTCTTTCTTTCTTTCTTTCTTTCTTTCTTTCTTTCTTTCTTTCTTTCTTTCTTTCTATATTTAATTCAAAGAATGACTGAAACCTTTTTTTCTCTCTTTTATTCTTTCTTTCATCCTTTTTTATTCTAACTTCTCTTTTCTATCTTTCGTCTCAATTCATCCATTTTCTTTCCTCTTTTCTTTCTCTCCTTCATTCTTTCGTTCACCCTTCCTTCCAATTCTTTATACTTTTTTCACAAGCCTTCTTTGTTGATCTTTTTTTGTCGATTGTCCCGTATTTCATTTTGTGAAATCTCGTCACCCTGGTGTACACTATAAATCAGACTTAACTAAGTGAACTGCCCCCCCCCCCAAAAAAAAAAAAAAAAAAAGAATAAATAAGAATAAATGAATAAATAAATAATTCAAAGCAGCAACGGAAATAGTCATATATAGTGACAACCCCGTCTGTAAGCAAACTGATATACCAGTAGGTTCCATGGAAATACTAGCTTGATATATTCAATGGCAGCATCTTGTACTTCGTACTTTTTGATAAAATATTTGAAATATAACATCAGAATCGACAAAAAATACAAATAAATCAGGAAAATTACGCCCAAACAAAATAATGAACATATCAACAGAGCTTAAAGATTATCACCTCACATTGGCGGTCATGCACAATTAATACGAGCTATATAATTATGAATGCGTTTCTATTCTTCATTTTCCCTTTTCATGCTATTCCCGATACTTCTATACCCTTCAGTTCTTTCCGGATAGTATTTGTAATCCAATGATTTTGTCTCTTTGCACTCCAATGATTTTGTCTCTTTGCACGTAAACAGAGTTATCACAGATGCGCCAGCTGCAGATCACCAATACTTATATGCAAGGCAGTGGCTTAAGCCTCTAAGATGGCGCATAATGACATCAATGCCCAAGGTCCATTCTTGCAAACCATATAACTTTATGCCAAACACAGCACAATATATAAAAGATATCAATGAAAGGCATACAAGATTTGTACTACATGTATTGTATCAAAATATGAACATTTATTGAATATGAATCGTATGCAATACATTTTCAACAATATATTTGACAATAACATTAGTACATAACTGTTATACTAATTCACATATACATTTACTCTACTTTCTGACGAGTCAAACTTGACTAATGGCTTCTGAATTATTACAGAATTAAGTGAAAACGAACCCATACTTAGTCAAAGTGACTCAGATATCCAATACAATGGAGTCTAATCCAAGCCTACGTCATCCCTAGTCAAATTTGACTCTGGAGGTTTGTTGATTTAGCCTTCTACAGTACTCGCCCAAGTGCTACATCTATAGTCTACAAGCACAGACTCAAATTTGACACTGTAACCAATTATACCATGTCTAGAGTAAAGACTAGACTCCAAACTCTCGGTCATTGTCAGAAATATTTTGGTAGAGGCAGCCACAGTACAGAGTGAAATAGTCTCACTCCTTCAGACTCTGCATTATGCATTATGCAAATTGTGAAAACCAAAGGTCTGTGCCTACAGACTACTACTGCTACTATGATTTGACTTAGTTGAAGAGATGTGTATCTCTGCATCCAGGCTTATACAATGTAAAGGGTAATATCAAATATGGTTACTTTGGGGAAGCATTCAATGCTACAGTTGTTCTCTATCTTCAAGCCCATCCACTGCGCATCACAGATCAGTGAGTTTGAATAATTCAGTTTCAAATGTAAGTACCAATTTCTTTTCTCTTGAAAGTATAACGTAGCATATCCCAACCAAAAGTTGATTGTATTATACAAATCACACGAAATCATTCAATAATATGGCTTTTTATACAACTCCAAAGTTGATGTCATGACCCTGACAATATATTTTGTATCGTTAAGTTTCATCGGCTTATCAACGATGCAATTTTTAGAAAAGTCATGGATTCAATTTTGTAAAAGGATATTTCGGACCTGGCATATTCATTTTTATTTTCAAAGGGAAATCAGGCAATCAAGAAGGAAGCTATTTTGATAAATATGTAAATTATCAAAACATTGTGATTACGTTGATTTGATGGTATAGTTACTGACTTAAGATTTACATGCAAGATTAATGAAATATGAGTAAACAAAGGTCAGAATTATACATACAAGAATTATAAAATGTATAAAAATGAGATGCACCGATGCTTTTGAAAATGTAAGAGACGGAAAAACGATATTTCAAAAAATCTATATACATGTGTGTAATGCAGTCAGACAGTAACTAATAAATACAAAGTTGTTATTTCTTTAATTTTTTAGTGATTTTAAAATAAAAAAATATATAAAAGTAAAATAAGCCCCCTCGTTCAAGAGGGGAGAAGAAAAAGAATAATAGTTTTCTATTTAATATCACGCCACATTAATCTAACTGTTCTTTCATGAAACAATGGATGAATTCCTATAAACTAACCTACTGAGAATGATAATAAAATCGCCACAGAACACAGATTTATATGAATATTTTCATTTGATTATGTACTTATAATCATTTTCAGGATAATATACAGGATTCTAAAGTAAGAAAATTGGGAATACACATTCTTCGATTTGACAGGTATATATAATATACCACTGTGAGAAATTGATGTAAGTTTATACCTTCAGAGTCTTGTAAGACCGAAGTATGGAATATTTTAAACTTCTAACATTTTTAAATCTCCTATCACTTTCTGAGGAAATTGTTCTTATCTAGATTAATTTAATGATTGAGATTTTAGAAAAGGGAGAATATCTAAACAAAAATCTCTTTTAACAAAAGCCTCTTGGTGAAAGCACAGTTGAAAAATATCCAATAAAGAAAATAATAGAATAGAAATATGAAAGATGAATGGTAAAAATGTATTTTTTTATTTAAAAAATCTATTGTGTGCACATTGTGTTTTAAAACTATTAAAAACAGTGGTACTAGGTGTAATGTGATTTTAATGGTAACATTTCAGTATTATAAATATCATCTCAAAACTATCAGCTCTAATCACCTAAACATCAATATCCATTTTAAATTCGTAAGATAGCATCATTGATTGTACATGTACAATGATATATGGACTATAAATATCTTAATTTACATATAATACAAGTATGGATACATGTTCATACTTAATTGTTCTAAATTTGCAGCCTCTTTAATTTGTGCTTGCATTCAGTACACAAGATATTGTCTTGTGAATAAGCCGCTAGCTGTCGTGAAAATACCGGCCTGCATTATTCGACACAGACTGCAGGCTCATATATTTCTGACGTAACATTCCTTAAACTTCTCGCAAAGTTCTTAACTGAAGGTTCAGAAAGGGACATCTCAGTGATTATTTTTGACAATTTTTGAAAGTTTTTAGAACTCTGGCAGCCAATTGGCCGAGAGCAAATTCGTCGGTGAAAAATCACTGGGGTGACGCACCTTATAGTATAACGCTCCCATTGATGACGCTTCATACGAAAACCTAACTTGTGGAGATGATACCAACAGTGTGTATAACGTCAAACACAGACTTTATCCATCTAACATAACCATCCCTTAACTTTAGCCATCGCCAATAAAGTTATAAATAAAATTAAAATCCAGTAGACATTGTGCAGTGAGACTTTCATACGAATTTGACCGTGTTTTTTAATCGCACTATAAAACGTGCACGGCCATTATTGCAAGCGATGAGGGTAACTCTTATGACGTCATATACTGAGAGTAAAACACAGAAAAACTGAACGTTTATCTGGTACACCAACCATGCATCCATAAATGCATCCATTTCGAGTTGTTCCAGCTGTCAGCGTCTTTTAAATGAAGAAATCTCCTCGAACTTAACGACACTCCTGCCTTCGTCCCCCATGACAGGTTGATTTGAAGAGTCCACGCAAAGGTATTCTAGAACGATAAAGGAGAAAAATTCACATACTTAGGGAGAAAATATAGATACTTAAGGGGAATGATATGTCATCTAGCTGTGGCTGGAAATTTGATAATTCCATACAAATAAAAATCACAAATTACTTGAGGTCACTTTGATAGTAAAACGTGAGAACTGTATACATTAAAATTTAATGTGGTGCATCAAATAAACTAATCCATACACTATCTTAATTTGCGAAGTCATGAAGAGTTGGATACTGATACATGAAAGCAAATGAAATAAAAACAAGAAATGCCATTAATTTCTCCAAATTTAATATATAAGAGGAATTATTAAAAATTTCATTTTTGGCATATCCTTGGGCCTTCGTCAGTGCAAAACCTTTACATTTCCAGAGACGAGTCCCTGTTGGATGAACACAGTGTGTTCACATGGACAAAGTGAGACGTGAATCACATTGTTAAAATGCTAAATAGTGTGAACATAATTTCTCTTTCACACTGCTGACTCCAATACAGCGTACGCGTTGAAAGTGTGTTCATATAGTGCACTATGTGAAGATGTGATTTACAACATTAAAATGCTCAAATACACTACTCAAAAAAAGTTAAGGACCACTTTTTAAAACGTACATAAAGATTTTATACAAGGTGTTTTATTTCTGGAAATACCTCAGTACAACTGTCCTAAATGTCCTTAAACACGCTGTAATCAATTTCACGCATGGGTGGTTTCAGTTGTTGCACAATGTCTCTCGCATCACTGCACATCCTGAAAAGTGGGCCCCGAGGGGTATCAGCTACCGACATGAAGTGGTAAAAACGAATGTCTGAGTGTCTTTCAGGCAGTTCAGTAACGAGTGTGACCACCTCCTGCAGCAATAACGGCTTCACAGCGCTGTCTCATGGAGCTGATGAGGCGATTGATGTCTCTGACGTCCAGTGCATCCCATGCAGCCTCCAGAGCCACACCCAGCTGCTGCAGTCCAAGTGGATGGGCTTCGAGCTGCTCGAGACTCCTCCCCATCATGTCCCAGACGTGCTCTATCGGGTTTAAGTCCGGGGACCTCGCTGGCCACTCCATACGCTCAATCCCCTGGCCCTCAAGGAACTCGGTCACCACCCTAGCTCGGTGGGCACGGGCATTGTCATCCATGAAAATGATGTTTTGTCCCACATTTTCTGCAAATGGCACCACTATAGGTTCAAGGACCTCATCCCTGTACCTCACTCCTGTCATTGCTCCCCCTGGGACCACGTAGAGACGAGTACGGTTGGCGTAGGTGATGCCTCCCCACACCATGACGCTGCCTCCCCCATAACGGTCATGTTCTGCAATACAGGGGTCTGCAAATCTCTCTCCTGGTCGCCTCCAGACTCTCAAACGTCCATCATTGTGGTCAAGGGAAAATCTGCTCTCATCTGTGAACAGAACTCTACGCCATTGCTGTCTGGTCCATCTGACATGCTCCCGGGCCCAGTTGAGACGAATTCTTCTGTGAGCAGGGGTGAGTGGGACACACTGAGCTGGCCGTCTGGCATGCATATTGGCTCTGTGAAGTCGGTTACGGATTGTTTGAGTGGAAACAATCACTCCAGTTGCTGCAGCGAAGTCATTGTTGAGGCGGCGTGCACTGTGAAAGCGGTTGCGGAGGCTGAGATTCGTCAAGTAGCGATCATCTCTAGGGGTTGTCGAAACTGGTCGGCCACTGCGGGGTCTCTCGGAGTATAGCCCTGTCTCTCGGTGTCTTTGATTTGCTCTGCTAATGACACTGTGTGACACGCCCATCATTCTGGCTACTCTTCGCTGACTGAGGCCAGCTTCCAGCATCCCTAGGGCTCTGGCTACATCTGTTTCACTTAGGTGGTGTCTTGGCATTGCTGTTGTAGGCAAGTTGGAAGCTGGCCTCAGTCAGCGAAGAGTAGCCAGAATGATGGGCGTGTCACACAGTGTCATTAGCAGAGCAAATCAAAGACACCGAGAGACAGGGCTATACTCCGAGAGACCCCGCAGTGGCCGACCAGTTTCGACAACCCCTAGAGATGATCGCTACTTGACGAATCTCAGCCTCCGCAACCGCTTTCACAGTGCACGCCGCCTCAACAATGACTTCGCTGCAGCAACTGGAGTGATTGTTTCCACTCAAACAATCCGTAACCGACTTCACAGAGCCAATATGCATGCCAGACGGCCAGCTCAGTGTGTCCCACTCACCCCTGCTCACAGAAGAATTCGTCTCAACTGGGCCCGGGAGCATGTCAGATGGACCAGACAGCAATGGCGTAGAGTTCTGTTCACAGATGAGAACAGATTTTCCCTTGACCACAATGATGGACGTTCGAGAGTCTGGAGGCGACCAGGAGAGAGATTTGCAGACCCCTGTATTGCAGAACATGACCGTTATGGGGGAGGCAACGTCATGGTGTGGGGAGGCATAACCTACGCCAACCGTACTCGTCTCTACGTGGTCCCAGGGGGAGCAATGACAGGAGTGAGGTACAGGGATGAGGTCCTTGAACCTATAGTGGTGCCATTTGCAGAAAATGTGGGACAAAACATCATTTTCATGGATGACAATGCCCTTGCCCACCGAGCTAGGGTGGTGACCGAGTTCCTTGAGGGCCAGGGGATTGAGCGTATGGAGTGGCCAGCGAGGTCCCCGGACTTAAACCCGATAGAGCACGTCTGGGACATGATGGGGAGGAGTCTCGAGCAGCTCGAAGCCCATCCACTTGGACTGCAGCAGCTGGGTGTGGCTCTGGAGGCTGCATGGGATGCACTGGACGTCAGAGACATCAATCGCCTCATCAGCTCCATGAGACAGCGCTGTGAAGCCGTTATTGCTGCAGGAGGTGGTCACACTCGTTACTGAACTGCCTGAAAGACACTCAGACATTCGTTTTTACCACTTCATGTCGGTAGCTGATACCCCTCGGGGCCCACTTTTCAGGATGTGCAGTGATGCGAGAGACATTGTGCAACAACTGAAACCACCCATGCGTGAAATTGATTACAGCGTGTTTAAGGACATTTAGGACAGTTGTACTGAGGTATTTCCAGAAATAAAACACCTTGTATAAAATTTTTATGTACGTTTTAAAAAGTGGTCCTTAACTTTTTTTGAGTAGTGTATAATAGTGTGAACATAATCGACACTTTGACTCCTATGCAGTATGAGTTTTCGATTTGTTCACACGATGCACTGATGTTTTAATCCCACAAGTCCTGTTTTATCCCATAGTTACCATAGTAACAGTGCTTCTCATCCAATCAAATTCAAGGAAAGTTGCCAGACCAGATAACTTGCTTGACAACACATGTTATTGAAACGCTCCCCAGGATATGGCACTGCTAAGCAAAATGTATAAAAATTCAAAACTCACTTGTGAAGACACAACTTCTGAGTGTGGAGAGAACGTCATCTTCAGTCTGGTAATAGAAGAACCGTTCATCGGCTTGGCTTATCTGTTTTGCATTACTTTCAACAGGCTGCAAAGAATTTCATACAAATGAAGAAAAATAATATTCCTTTTAGAAGCAAATAATCTGTGTAGCTTTTATGGTTAAATTAGTTTATTCCTAGTTTAAACAAATCGTTTGTGTCATTAAATAATAATAATAACACAAACTTCATAAGTGTGTTGTTATTTGGATACTTGCTTCAGTTGTTCAGAAAATCTGCATCACTAATGGAAGGTCATGAATTCCACCCCCTCCCCCAACAAATTTTTTTTTAAATATATTACAAACAAATAAATAAACAAATAGATACATAAATAAATAAACAAATAGATAAATAAATGAAATAAAAAATAAAATGAATAAAAAAATAAATAAATGAAATGAAAAATAAATAAAAAAACAAATAAATGAATAACAATATAGATTTTAAGTTCAATGTGAGAGTATCATTCATAAGCCAGGTCTTCATATTAATATAAGATGGAAGAAGGGTGATTAATGGTGATTTTCCTGTTTGGTAATTAAAGCATTTTAAAAACCATATTTATGAAAATGGAATGATGCAAATAGGAATATGAATTCTAAACCAGCAACTAAATGTAAATATAAACCCATTCCAGTATCATTCCGTTGAGTTTTCCATTCTGATTTATTCATTAATGTTCTATTTAAAAATGCATCATTATCATCATAATTGTTTTCACAATGTTTCCCTAAATAATTTATGTGAAACTTTACAATACCTGGAAGTATATTTTGCCATTCGTGTCGACCGCCATGCATTTAGATGAGAAAGAAACTATTACAGGAGACCCATGGCTACTCTTATCCGTCTTACTAGTGTTAAAGGTGTATAGGTTTATCAGATCTGTTTGCGAAAGAAAAAACAAAGGAAAGGTAATTTGGACGTGTTGACCGCAATAGTGAAGCTAATAAATAAGTGAAGTTATTTTGGAAAATAAAAGTGTATCAAGTAGTATATCAACACCATAATAGCCAGCAGCTAAGACATCATTATATTATCACCACTACCATCATCATCTACACCATTATCACATTATTATCACCCCAATTATTATCATTACCACCACCATCGTCATCATCACCACCACCATTATCACCATCACCATTTAACTATCACCTCCATCATCATTATCATCATTATCACCATCATCATCACCATCATTATCATCGCCAATACCATCATAACCAACATCATCATCATAATCATCATCATCACTACCGCCACTACCACTATCACTTTCATCATCATCATCATCATCACCACCACCATTATCATTATTGCCATGACCTCCATCATCATCATCATCATCACCATCATAATCATCATCATCATCACCACCACCAACATCACCATCATCATCACCGCCAAAATCAAATAATCAATACATGTACCACCACCACCATCATCATCATCACAATAATCACCTTCCCTATCACTATCACGCTGCTTTACAAAACTCACATCTATCCTGTTCAGTCTTGTCCTCGCTCTCTTCTAGGAAACAGATATTGCCCGCCTCGTCCAGCCCAAGGTATTTGTTCAATTTTTCGGCTTTGAGATACACTTTCTTCATCTCGTAAAGATCGACCTTCAATCCAATCCCTTTCCCTGTACGAAAAACAAGATGAAAACATTCGTTTTTTGACTGAGTCTTCTGACGCATGACCCTGGCGCATGACTGACAAAAATGAAATGAATTCAACCAGCTATTGTTAAAATATTTCACATTTCACTTACACCTTTTCAAATCAAATGTTGCTCTTACCAACCTAAAAACCTGTCGGAGACATGCACCCATGGGTGTCGATCACGGGGGGGGGGGGGGTGGGGGGGATATATCCCCCCAATATTTCAAGTGGGGGGATGGCCTGTATTATCACCCCCCCCCCAATAATTTAGGGTAGAAAATTTATAATAACGATGATGAAAAAATGAAAAGTTTGATAAAGATGATTATAGTGATGATTATAGTATGCCATCAATCAGTTTGTTTCCCTCGCAATTTGTGTATATTGTTATTAAATAAAAACATTCTTTTCCAGGACTTTTAAACAGATGGGTGGAGGTTCAAGATGAAAAAGAATGAAATGTTTATGTATATGATATTTTTTAACACATGACATAAAAGGACCCCGACGAAAAACAACTTTTGTTGATAGGGTGTTTCATCCCACCAGTGGTAATATGATCATATTTTTACATTTTTTTAATAAGTGAAATGGTTTCAGAAAGAATAATCATTCATTTATCTCTAAAGCGTATCTTCGGATATGAACATCGGATGTTTTTTTCTTCATGTTATTCTTGTTATTGTTATGGACTTGAATATCTAAACTTGATTGATTTTTTCTTATTTTGGCAAAAAGAAATCTCTTGAGTTTGGAAAGGGATGACAATTTTTGCATTCTGTATGAGCACACTCATGCGGTACGTAAATTTCATTTTAACACAATATATTAGCTGATATTACATACTGATGGTTCAAGAAAATGTTGGAGAAATATCATAACATGACAGTTGAGTTTTGATTTTTTTATGTTTGTTTTGTTTCATGCACTTATAAAGCATTTAAAACATGTTAAAATCCAGGGTTAAAATCGTCTAAGGAATGACGGTAAGCCCGATGGCGCACGAGAAGTCACACAGTTTGTAATTTGTGCTATAGTCTTAATTTGTCCGAATCTGCATTTTATCATCATGCATTAAGAAGAAAAAAGATATTGCCCGTCGGGTTAGATTTAAGAGAGAAGTTGTATACATCATGCTCAATTATAAAAACAGATCACTTTGTACATTGTCCAGACAATTTTTGTCATTTTTTCTTTCGTATGAGTTTAGAAAAGGCTTACTTGTAACACAAATTGACTTTTCAAAATATTATATAAGTACAGTACACTGCAACAATGAAGGAATTTCCAAGAACACAGTGGCGTAACTACGGGGGGGGGGGGGGCACGTGCCCCCCCCCCCCGAATCGACTGGCCAAAAAAAAAAAAAAAAACGGGGAAGAGGAGAAAAAGAGGGAGAAAGGAAGAGAAACGTAGTGGGAATGAAGAAATTATTGTTCATTATAATGTTACATTATAATAATGTTATGTTATAATACATAAACATTTTTTCATAACTTTATTTTGCTCAGGCCTAGATGTATTCATTGTTCCCGGTGCTCGCATTGTCTGTTTAACGTTTTTAAGTCAATATACACCAAATATATTTCCTCGCACTTCGACTTATTATTGTTTTATGTAGTGACATATGGTTCTTTTTCTTGACTTCTTAAAGTGATTGCCCCATTTTAAGGTGTTAATATAAAGCCTTTCCTGTCCGTGCTTACGTTCGCACTAGTAGATTGGTGAGATATGTCTGCTCTTCATGAATTCCTAAAAATCAGTCCTTAAAATGTCCCTTTCTCTGATCTGAATATCAAAAATTTTCAGCTCGCGCTTCGCGCTCGCATCATTTGTTTAGTGAAATACGTATCGTATGGTCTTAGTGAATTCTTATAAACAGGTCTTAGAATGCCTCTCTTCATGTCTGAATATCATAAATTTTCAGCTCGCGCTTCGCGCTCGCAATATTTGATGAGCGAGATGCGTATTATCATGATTACAATGACTACAAAAAGTGCTTCATGTGTTTAGATGTAGCAATATCAGCAAGCGCTTTGCACTCGCATTAGATGACTATGGTGAGATATGTATACTCTTATTGGATTCCTAAAATATAGTCCTTAACATGTCCTTGTTTGGGGTCAATATTTACAAAAATCTCAGCTCGCGCTTCGCGCTCGCATTGTTTGTTTAGCGAGACAGATATGTATCATGATTACAAAAATTTGCTTATGATGTCCATTTTTGGTCTGCATATCAAAAATTTTCAGCTCGCGCTTCGCGCTCGCATTATTTGAGCAGTGAGATACATATCCGTTTAATGGCACTGTCCTTAAAATGTCCCTATTAGGTCATATACCTGGCAACTGAGCGCGCTTCGCGCGCTCACTAAGTGACTCAAAAATTTTGCTGGTGCCCCCCCCCCCCAATGCCGTGACTCACGGTACGCCACTGCAAGAACACCATGCAGATCAACCACTCCCAAATGTCCTAACTTGTGATTTTAGTGGGGGTAATCTTGAAAGATCCCCATCCACAAGAACATTTGTGTCAATCATCCCCCCAACCAAGAATACCGATCGACACCCATGCTTGCACGACAAGATAACGATGTATGCCAACTTGATTAAAAGCAAGTTGTTCAATACAATTATTTTATCAAAATACTCTGTATGGTGGATTAGTTTTAAGTGAACCTTAAGAATTCATCGTACAGATGAGATAAGAGTGGTTTTTAACACGAATCTAGCGAAGGGAGAATAATCGAAGATCGGAACGATGGTGTTGAACTTGGAAAAAAAAAATCAAAACTTAACAAAACAAGCAATGGAAGGGTAAACGAACGCCTTGAAAGAAACAATGTTGAGTTGTGGAATCTACTTACGGACTTCATCGGCAAGCTTCATCTGTTGCGTTGCCACCAGGACTTTGACCAAGGTATCCGCCTGTTTGACGGTCGGGTCCACTCCTCGTACCCAGGTGGTTAACATTTCAAACGCCGCGTTTCGAACATGCCCTTCCGCTGCGGTCCACATAGCCGCAACATCGCGGTACGGCAAACCGAGGTTGAGACCGAGTGGCACGTATTTCTCGGTGGGGATACGGTTGGCCAAGCATTGGACCTGCATTTCAGAAAGGCCTGGAACTTCCTTCTTTGAACTCACGACGTACTTCAGATGATCATTACCGGCTTTAAAAGGAACAAGGATGAATGTTGATAAGTATCATGAACTTTGAATTTGAAAGATTGAGGAATCATAAACGTGGTGAATCTGCAGACAAGGAATACTGAAACAAAAACTAAATTTAATGTCACTGAATACATTGTAAGATAGACTTAAGCTAATTATATTTATTCCAAAGATGAACCGTACATACTGAACCATGAATGTAAAGTAATAAGTCCAGCTTATGCTTACATGTTTGTCTTTAAAGATTTAACAATATTATGGCCTAGCATTTATAATACTGTTATGTTTCTAATAACAATAATTATAAAACAACATCGCTATCAACTACTTCACCAATATAGCACAGTCAATATTAAGGGAACATTTTATCAAAGATCCTTGGTTTTTATTGGCTGAAAAGCGCCTATCTCTGTCTGTAACCATAGCGACTGTCAGAGAATGACATGTTGTCAGGCTGACATTTTTAATGAAGCGGTCCACGGGTATAGTTTTTTTTTTTGGGGGGGGGGAGGGAGGGATTTTCTCCAGATGAACTTTGGCGACCAGGATACTGTGTCTTACCTGGATTGATGAGGTCATTCTCCTATATTTCAAAAGATCTCCACAATCTTGTTTCACAGTGTCCCAATTCTTACGTTTATCTTACCCTGATTTACGAGGTCCTTCTCCTAAAGGTCTATGGTCTTTCTTAAGACCACCACTCAGATTGTTAGCTGTGTTTCTGATTTATGTCTGTTTTACCTGGATCAACG
The DNA here is from genome assembly GCF_037042905.1 of Lytechinus pictus. NCBI lineage: Eukaryota > Metazoa > Echinodermata > Echinoidea > Temnopleuroida > Toxopneustidae > Lytechinus > Lytechinus pictus. Next base: position 19,527,510 of record NC_087260.1, read on the forward strand.
GGACCCTTCTCCAAGATGCCAAGTTTCTTCAGAACCACGCTCAGGGTATCCACATCGAGAGTGGGAGATTCTTCTCCCAGACATCTATGTTCTTCGACCCCTTCTCAGGGTGCTAGTTGTTCATATAAATGTCTAGGATCTCAAGAACCTTTTGCTTAAGCCGGTGCTTGAAGAGTTAAAGTTCTTCTACTTGTCTTACCTGGATCAATGAGGCCCTTCTCCCAGATGTCAAGCGTCTTTAGAACCTTGATCAGGGTTTCTGCAGTGTTCCTGTTCTTCTGCTTATCTTGCCATTGGATGAGGATCTTCAATGTGGCCTCCCGGGAGGACGAGAGTTCTGAAGAGTTGCGGATATCGCTCACTTCTTGGACCTTGAGGCCTAGGATCTCGCCCAGTTTGTCCTGCAAACCAGGCATCACCTTCTCGCTAACTCGCCATAGTTGAACCTCGGTGATTGCTGCAATTAAGGCAAATAATGTATTTTAAATATGAAACATCCTCGTCTTTGACATAATTATCGTAAAATGGTAATCCATGCATTTACTCTGCTAATACTTATCAAGACAATGTATTCCCATGAAGATTTGTACTTTTTTGCTGGGTATTTCATTTTGCCTAGATAAATAAGAGCGCGAAGCGCGAGCTGAAATTTTCTCATAAACTGACCTGTTAACAGGACCTTCAAAGGACTTTTTGTAATCATGAACAGGATACATATGCCTATATAAACAAATAAGCAATACAAGCGTGAAGCCAGAGCTGAAAAATGTTCACATGCTGACCCAACGAGAGACGTTTAAAGACTGCTGTTAGTATCAGCACCACAATTAATGCGAGCGCGAAGCGCGACTTTTATTTCTTAAACTGACCTGATAAATGCATAAATAATGTGAGCACCAAGCGCGAGCTGATTTTGTTATATATTTTGACATGGACAGGGACATTGAAGGTCTGCCTGTAAAGGATAAATGAAGAGGGCATCTATATTACTAAACCATTATGCAAGCGCAAAGTGCGACCTTTTTTCCATATATTATTAATGACCTAAAACAGGACATTTCAAGCATTATTTTTATACCATGAAGATAGTAACTAGTATATCACTTAAAAACTAATACACTGACCTGGAGTATTACAATATAGAATATATCCTACGTATCTCATTTACAAATCATGAAAAGTGGAGCAAAGTTTGATAGTGGGTATACACAAACGGGATTATCTTACAAACTTGATAATCGAGCAGGAATCGAGATTAAAATTGTTGAGAATAATGATCTGTAAAAGCCCGCATATTTTTAAGCATATTTCACAATAACAGAATACATCGAGAAGCGCGAGCTAAGATTTATACTTGCCTAAAAATGAGGATACAATTACGTACGGTTGTGATAGAAATTATACCTAAATACGCATTACAACATATTTATTTATTTATTTATTTATTTCAAATATTTAAAAGAAGGGTAGCCCAATCAGCAACAAGCTGGTTTTCGTTGGGGCCCTTCGTAACAAACACAAATATCAAACATGGTGACATATTCAAATATAATCAAAGAATAGAGCATAAACTAATATCAAAAATCAAATGATAAAATAATCATAATTAACTATGGAAAATAACAAAATAAATGAAATATGATACTGTACAAATGTATATTCTACATCACCATATATTTGCCGAATATCTTAATATTTATGTTTCACTTTTCACTCAGTTTCTCTTTCATCCTCCTTCTCTTGATATTGATATTGATATATTCATATTCCACAATCATCAAAGTACATTTATAATAAATCATTTTAACACTGAAAAAAATGCATAACACACAGGATTGAAACGTAGCAATGAAATGAAAAAAAGTGGAGGGCCTACTAAAAAGCAAAGCTTGTAAAATGTAGACCCCCTATCAAAATTTTATACAAGGGTAATATGATATAAGTAGAGTAAAATAATCAGCAAAATTCTATAAAATTATATATAAACACTGTAACACAAATGTATTTACACTATATACAAAATTAAATATTGACTTTAAAATAATCAATACTACCGTGTGTAAGTATGAGGTTCACAAAATATTTGATTGAATCAATAAGAATTCAGAATAAATTTTTTGATGAGTAATTTAAATCGGTTTAGATTAGCTGCCTCTTTTATTACTCTGTCCAGAGAATTCCAGAGTTTTGGTCCTGTAAAAAATAGAGTTTTGCTAGAAAATACTGTTCTACTTTTGGGTAAGTGATAGTCATTTGAATGTCTCGTATTATATGAATGTAAAGTATTGTTTCTCATAAATTTCTTTTGTAGGACATTAGGTACACTATTTCTATCTAGCTTATACATGAATTGGAATAGTTGCAAGCGGTACAGGTCATTGACTTTAAGAATACGTTTATGACGAAACAATTCATCTGTATGAGCTCTAAAGGACATATTGCATATTATTCTCAGTACTTTTTTCTGAAGTAGCAAGACTTTATTGAGTCTCGTTTGAGAGGCATTACCCCATGCCAGAATTCCATAATTAAGATATGGTAGAATTAATGCACAATACAACATGGATAGCGCCTGTGCTGGAAGAGCGTTTTTAAGCTTATTGATGACTCCAATATTTCTTGCCACAGTTTTGCAAATATTGTTGATATGAGCATTCCACGTAAGCTTGTGATCAATAGTAAGACCTAAGAATTTTGTTGTTTGCACTTCTTTGATTTCAGTATTATCTAAAAGTATTTGATGCGGTAGATGTTTCAATGAATGACTAAAAAGCATATAATTAGTTTTTTGCAGATTCAATGACAGTTTGTTGGCTTTAATCCAGTTTGTTACTTTTTTAAATTCTGCATTCATAGTGCTCACAAGTACATGTGGATCATGATGTGTAAAGAAAATATTGGAATCATCAGCAAAGAGAATAAATGAGATAACATGAGATGAATTTTTCATATCATTAACATAAAGTACAAATAGCAAAGGGCCAAGAATACTACCTTGTGGAATTCCACAGGAAACTGGCCTTGTTGGAGATTCTGATTCATTTACTGTAACAAACTGAATTCTATCAGTAAGATAACTCCTAAACCATTGTAAAGCTGTCCCTCTGATACCGTAATTTGATAGCTTACATAATAGTATTTCATGATCTATTGTATCAAACGCTTTTGAGAAGTCAAGGAATAACACTACGGTGTGATCAGAATCGTCAAAAGAAGTAGATATTTTATTTATTAATGTCAATATAGCATGAGTTGTATTATGTTTTTCTCTAAAACCGAATTGATTATCACATATAATACTATATTTCTTAAGGAAAGCAACTGTCCTTTTATAAATTATCCTTTCAAGAATTTTTGAGAACGAAGTTAGCAAAGATATTGGGCGGTAATTACTAGTAATTAATTGGTCTCCCTTCTTGAAAATGGGTATAACTTTAGCTATTTTCATCTTCTTTGGGACCTGGCCAAGCTGCAACGATAAATTAAATATATGAAGCAGAGGATCAGCAAGAGAATGTATAATGTTTTTCACAACTCTATTTGTAATGCTATCATAACCGGGAGTCTTTTCTGCTTTCAAATTAAATACAATCTCAAGTAATTCTTCTCTATGAACTGGAGTAAGAAATATTGAACTTTCATTTTGTTTATCCAAAAAGTCCTTAAACGAATTTTCTACAGGCATAATATTTCCAGCTAACTTTGGTCCAATTTGAGAGAAATATGTATTAAATCATTTGCTATAGAATGAGTATCTTCAACCATATTTCCATCTACACATAATTTATGAACAGCACTAGATTTGTTAATTTTGTTTAGGGCCCCATTTATTGTTTTCCATGTATTTTTAAGGTCGTTTTTATATGAATTTAATTTTTCTGAATAAAACCTCTTTTTTGCTATTCGGATAGTAGTTGTTAAGGTATTTTTATAAGACGTGTATCTATTCCTTGAAATATCATTTGGATTTGATATATACGAAACATACAGATTATTTTTCCGATTTATAGACCTTAATATCAATTTTGAAACCCATGGGAGCTTTGGAACACGTTTATAATCGTAATTTCGATATTTCTTTAAAGGAACACAAGAATCTAAGCAGTCATTGAAAGATTTCAAAAATATGTCAAATGAGTCATCGACATTCACATTCGAGTTATAAACGTCAGACCAATCAACAGAGCTTAAATCTTCTTGAAGGCGTTCAATATTTTTATCACTAAAGTTCCTCCCTTTGCCTTTTGATGTTGTTTTTCCAGCCGATTGGGGGTGCATGCACGTGACCACTAGCTGCCCCTTAGGTCATTTAGCAGAAGAACAGGTCACCAGTTCGTGTGTAAAGTCGTGCGTCACTAATGCTGCAGTCATATTTCCCCTACGGCAGCCATACGGCGAGTCGAAAAGAGCCGTTTTATTCATTTTTATTCAAACCTCCTATAGTGTAGCTGGTATGTTAAACGGCTGTTTTCGAGTCGCCGTACGCCAACGTATATGGGAAATGTGACTGCGCCATAATACTGCCATTTTCATGATACAGCCCCTGGTAAGTATTGACAACAAATACTTTTCCATCCAAAGTCGATTAAGGACCTTATGGAAATTAAAGGCTCTCCATTAATTATTTTCTTTCTCTTTTTTAAGTATACCCACACCAATGTATCACATTGCGTGATGGTGGCCAACGTATGCTATTGCCTATCGGCCATGTACGTGATGTAGATTCTAAATATATCCATGATGGAGTAATGGTTTGTTTCATGATTTCATCCATGGATTCTACAAAGGAAATCCTGCGACAATATGGGATTATCATTTCCGATGTTTAAAATTGCAGCCAATATATATGGATATGCACATCGTTGTTATATTGTTGTATTGGTGGTATATAACAACAGAATAACAACAAGAATAGATGGAAGGAAAATGGTGGATAAATATCCAGGGGGGAGAGAGATAATCGCTTAGTAGGGGGGGGGGGGGGTCTACAACAAAAAGTTACCCATAGAGGAAAGAGTGGAAAGAGATGCATGGGAAGAGGGGAACAGAATAAAGGATAGACAGACCATGCAGAAGGAGTGAGAGCTATAGGGAGCGGGTCGTAGAGAAAGGGGGGGGGGGGTAGATTAAGAGAGAGAGGGGGAGAGAAACGGGAGAAGGGGAGCTATAAAGCTCGAGAGAGAGAGATATAGGGAGTGAGCGGGGTGGGGTATACAGGGAGGGAAAGTGAAAAAGAGAGAGAGGCCGGGGGCGGAGGTAGATCAAGAGAGGGGGAGGGGAACAAAGTGTATACAGGCAATAGTAGGAGATGATGAGAGAGAACATGATGCACTTATTAATCTGGATGCATCCAAGTGACGTAACGAGTCCGGTCTTCAACAAGAGGTTTATTACAGTAAGCGAGCCTCTAGATCTCGAATTCGCTACCACATACACCCCGTGAATATGCATCCATCCACGGGATGTCGCATAGTCATAGTATGCACTCAAAAACTATATATACCGTACAGTTACATACGCACTAAAACATAATACTCACTCGTCTTCAATTCAGACTGCCCGTTGCCCATACCTCCCGTTTACAGTTGTGAATATAGCTCCGTGACATCCACACATGAAACGGAGTCGATAAATAGGATTTATATGACAACGAAGATGATGGATGGGGTTGACAGATGAGCAGTGTGATAATAATGACTATCGCCTTAGTGATGAGGCTGACAAAATGGTGATGCATGGAAGATCGAAATGCGAATAAAATGCAAGATGAATCGCCGATACGATCACAACTTTCGACGGCACGGGATATATTCCACTGTCAATTTTCCACCAAAGTGGGTTACGAACATGCATTAGTCCATGGGATATAACAATATAATTTCCATACAACAAATGGTGCTGCGCGCGGCTGACGATTGAAAACCCTCGTATACGACAACTGAAAAAAGGCGATGGAATAACATATATGCACCGAACTCCCCGAGGGAGTGTATATTCAGCGCAAGCAGCGGTACGGTGTCCTCTCTTTAACAGAAGAGTGTGTGTGTGTGTGCATGTCGACTGTGGGTTAAGCGTGCACGTAGGTGTGTATGTGTGCTCGTTTTGATGTGCGCTAATAATGTTATTCCACGCATATGTGGAGTGCTATCTACCAAACAAAATCATGAAACCATTTTATGAATGGGGGACTGTCATATTTCGATCATCCTATTGTTGTGTTTGGTTTACATTCTCAGCAGTAGGTCTTGATATCGATTTGTCACGAACGGGGAGACGGGAGTTTCCCGAGTGACCACAATACCGCCATGCCCTTTTTATACTCATAGGCCGGTAATCTGAAGTCGGGTTTAACCATAGAGACGTTACTTAGTATATATCTCTATGGGTTTAACTTAGACCATGGTCTAACTCTGTGCTAAATGTATGGGAAGCCAACGATGTCAAAATTTGGTTTACATTGTATGTTTATTAAATTCATTGTGCTCTTTCCCAATTCTTTAACGGTGAAGATAATTATCTTATGTATCATTCCCAGACAGTTAAGAAGATTTGAGCGTCAAACAAGCTGATAAGTTGAACCTCTACTTTTAGATATTAATGTCACAGTTGGCTTTCCATAGTTAAACCACAACTTTAAACCAGAGTTTAAATTAAACCAGACTTCAAAATACAGGCCTTAGAATGATGCTCTGTTTTGCCGCGATGTTCGATTTTAGAGCTGGCATGGATCGAAATCCAGGGAAACAATCGAAACAATGAGGACAATTTGTTTTAAGATTATTTTATGACGTCACAATCAGATAACTGCTTAAACCTTACTTTAATCGGTGCCTTGAAAAAACAAAATTTCAGGTACGTGTACTGGATCAATGGTATGTAGGGTAACTGTACGTGGTATTAAGACGTTTTATATATATATATATATATATATGTATATATATATATATATATATATATATATATATATATATATATGTGTGTGTGTAAAGTTATACATTTGTATACTTTCTCCCATACGTGTACTGTATCAAAGCGATAGCTTTGATCCAGCTGAAGCATGGCGGCTTGTCATTGTTCGAAACCCACCTTCACCCGACAAAGGAAATTATAATTGGTATCGTGTCGAAAATCTGTCTATCTGACGGTCAATCGGATCGGGGTCGCCCTAGCCACTAACCCGTCTCTGTGGTCTAGTGGTTAAGGCACCGGCGTTCAAAGCTGGGGGCCCGGGTTCGATTCCCGGCAGAGACATTTTTTCGGCATCACCAATTTTTCCAAAGGGTAGATAGCTCTGGGGAACCTTGATTTAAGCTACGCCTACCATTGTTCTCTTCATCCATTTCTTTACAATATATATATATATATATACACAACAAAAAAAGTAAGTCCCCCCTAAATCAAATTGCTGTAACTTTTGAACGGAATTATTTTGAGACATGATATTTCGTAGGTGGTTTTCTGCACTCATTAAGCAACTCCTGGGGAAAAAATTGATTGATCGGTGGAGTCATGCATGAGTAATTAAAGATTGAATTAAAAATGACCATTTTTGAAAGTCACAAGAGTCGTTTTTCAGATTGTGCAAATACAAAGTTGGGCAAAAGTTGTTTTTAGGTGAACTTATGGTGTTAATGCTGTTTTACTATCCATCATTTAGTCACTCCACACACAATTTGATATCGTATGTTCATGGTTGAGTGAGCACAATATTGCAGGGGCCGCGGAAGTGGGTTGGGGTGGGGGGGGCTCAGCCCCCACTTTTTTCCAAAAGCATGTAAAAAAATGTAAAAATGACCATACGATTGTGATTTTGTGCATGGTCAGCCCCCTCCCCCACTTTTGGCTCAGCCCCTCCCCCACACTTTAAAAACCGTTCCGCGGCCCCTGTATTGTGACGTATCATCATAGGGTTTTTTGGTAGTATCCTCTTCAACTTGTTAGGTCATATTAAAATTTGAAAATGTTGGTGGCTCCCCCGATTATAGACAACTCCCCCATTTTAAAATTCTGGATCCACCACTGATTTGTCCATAAATTAAACTGATCATGAGAAAGTGTTAGGAAAAGAATACATTTATGCAGTATAATGAATATTCATTCCTAAGTTTCGAATGTGCTCGCTCAACCATGAAAATGTTAAAAGTTCGGAAAGTGTGTGCATGGTGATATAAATGATGGATGATAAAAACAACAGCAATTAAAGTCACATTTGAAACCGAATTTGCCCCCAATATTCACCTTATTACCCTTTAAAATGAGTCTGTGACATTGAAAATACACATTTTCCCACTTTGATGCGTGCTCACTCATCCATAAATGAACAAATCGATTTCATTTTTGCACAGAATTCTGCCGATAGGTTGATAAACATTACTGCCAAATGACATTGCTAAAGACAGCCTTGATAAAAAGTTACACCATATTGAATAAGGGATTACTTATTCTTAAACATATGCACCCATAATGTACACACGTCTATGAGAGAGGAAGTCAAATTTTTAACAAATATGAAATGAGGGTTTGTTTCATGGACAGTTTTTGTTACTTCTGCCAACAGTTATTTCATGAAACTTCGCACATGGCTTCAGAGTAACACTATCCAAAAGGCGCGCACACCAAAATAACAATTCGATACGGCACAGAGTGGGGCCAAGGCCTTAAACTTTCTTCTCATTCGAATAATTTTCGAATATTGTGTGCTCATTGATGCATTAAACATCGGGATTTTCATAACAATCAAATCAAATGAACCATGCAAGGAGGTTTGTGACAGATATCCATAGTTACAAATTGCATTTTTTCCAATAACGTAAAAAAGAGCTAATCACATTCCACATGTTCATTCAAGCGTGAATGTTTAATTAAACGCCTTTGAATCATTGAAGCATGTTATCATCATTGGGGGAAGCAAGATATCATCCCAGTGCATGATCATCTCATCTATGCTACTGACCGCGATTTATCGCTAATCTCCGAAGAGCGGAGGATCAAAACAGAGAGAGTTAATTGGTCATGAACATAAAGAAAAAGTGGATAAAAGATCAGTTTCAGTTACCAAAATGAAACAATACTTGCCTATGATATTTGAAAATTGTATTTTTTGTTTTCAATAAATGTTCATTGAACCGTGAAACGATAAATATTGTTGAAGATACTCTTCCCAAAAATGACTGTTATCATATTCTATCATTTTTATTGATAAAAATGTGTAAAAATCAAATTTTAGCAAATTTTGACTTGTGCTTATTTAACCGTGAAATTTAGCCAAAAAAGTTGTATCGTCTTTTAGAAAGTATCTTTTACAAGCCTTCTGACTCTTTTTCATGATGAGAATGTAGAATTAGTTCCAATAAAATGGAATCAAGGTCATGATATTTGGCTTGTGACTTTTGAAAAGTGACATTTTTGCCTTCTGACGGTGCTCACTGAGGCATGACGTAAAATACGTCCATAACATTTACTCAGAGGGTAGCTTATAAAATTACCTATACGCTCATGTAAAAATATATTGATAACTCGCATTGGTTCGGAAATTATTGATGTTTGTTTAAGGGGGGACTTACTTATTTTGTTGTGTATATATATATGGAAAGTATAAGAGATGGGCCTCACATAAAGGAGGCTGTTGCCCTATATACCATTGATCCAGTACACGTGCCTGAAATTTTGTTTTTTGAAGTCACCGATTAAAGTTAGGTTTAAGCAGTTATCTGCTCGTGACGTCTTAAATAATCTTAAAACAAATTATAGATATATATATATATATATATATACACTTTTACTTATATGGAAATGTATATATATATATATTTATATACATATGTAAGAAAATATAAGTAAAAGTGTACAAAGAATAAAGTTAAGATTCAAACCGAAAGGAAAAATCACGAGCGGAAACACCAGAGAAGGTGATACAGAAGAGTGGGGTGGGGGGGGGGGGCTTACAAACTGATACAAATCCTGGTTCTTTAACGAAATTAAAAATTATCTACCTATATTATGCCATTTGGGGTGAAATTCAAAATGGTAAGAATTTTATTGAATATCTTAAAGAGCCACTGAAAGAAAACAGATACTTTACTTCAAGGTTCTTGCAAACATTGAGATGAAAATAATTATCTTCTTCTCATATTATGAATAAAATAGATTAAGATCAAGAATAAAATAATGAGTTCAAATGCGCATACTTCGTGCACAAGGACATCTCAATATCACGTACATGTTTCACTTGTAAGAAATGTGGTCTTACTTAAAATAAATATATCTGATTGACTCACCAGCACTGGGTTCCTTTATGCAAAGGCGAAGATGTAGAACATCAAACGACTATAAATTCATTGGGATCCTTTAATGCGATGTCCATGAACAAGATAAATGCGAAATATATATATATATATATACAACAGATGGAGAAAAACGATGTCGCGATGAAGAACGACCGCGCCCGTGAGGCCTCAGCGAAACGCGTCGCGAATAGGGTGACACGAGATGTTCTCCTGTACCTTTCCTTTCCTTTCCTGGTTTTCTCCCTCCGCTGCTTTCGGAGATCAGCCCTATGAAGGCAATAGTATCCATAATAAATAATCATCCAGGGTTAAGTGTAGACAGGACAAGTCGTAAAGATATAGTTCATGCAGTTTAATTATGGTTATATGCAGGTTCTGAGCATGTATCAATATGTTTCAATCGACACATATGAAGTTTATAGATAAAAAATAATGTCTTAAGAAGCAGGCAGTCTTTGATAGAGACTGGTGGATCAGATACAGGAGGAAGAAGTACAACACAAGTGAACAGAGTAGGGTTTGCTGAGTTATAAGAAGAGATCACATCTGGGTAGTCTTTCAGAGATTCATTGAGTAAAGAAATAAACTCAAAGCGAATTGAGTTGGAATGGGGACATGTGGCGATAAAGTGTTCTACTGTTTCGTCTGCACTATGACAGTGCTGGCAGGTTGAGTCAGCGGTCTTAGCTATTTTTTTCAGTCTGGTTTGAAGAAGGTAGGTGGAAGAAAGAAGCTGTGCTCTCACTGTCAAGGCCTTTCTAATCAAGGAGGATGGAGGGTTTCTTGGGTAGAGGTCCTTGACGTCCATAGGCAGATTACCTGCCCAGACTGAAAGACTGGCTTTCAAAAGGATGGTTTGCTCTAGATCCTCATTGACATTTCTCCTCATTGCTATGTTGATGGTGCGCTTCCAAGTGTTGTATTGAGGTGGATCTGTAATTAGATCTACAAGTGGTGGGAGATGATATTTGGACAGAGTATCAGCAAACATCCGGATGGTTGGAGTTGTTTTCTCTGAGGCATGAAGAAAGATTCTAAACTCGAACCGACAGCGATCAATAGAAAGAATTGACCCAAGGAGGAGGAGTCTGTCCAGTTCTATCTGAGCAGACACTGGAATCAAGTCTGTGAGAAGATACACAATTTCATCGGCTGAAGTGATTGGTACTCCTAGGATCCTTTTGAATAGCTGAAGTTGTGTTTTGTTCAGTTTCTTTAGCATTGCCTGGGTGAACTTCAGAGTAGCACAGCCATAGAGCATACGTGGGATGCAGTAAGACGTCCATAGGCGGGCAGTCACTAAAGGCACAAGACCCTCCGAGTATGCACCAGTTCCTACCATTGCATAGAAGGTGTTCAGACCTCTTGTAGCGATCATATCAGATTGGTCTGATTTCGTACTGGTCTTGAGAATTCCTAGATGGGTGTGTGAATCTGTCCGCAAGATTGCATCATTCCCTACTGTCCAACTATCCTGGTTACTGGCTTTGCGGGGATTGGTGACCACGATAGCACTCTTAGATGGGTTGATACGATAATGCCAACAAGAAGCATATTGGAACGTCACTTCAAGCATTTGTTGTAATTCTGAAGGGGAGTTGCTTAGGAGAGTGATGTCATCAGCCAGTGCAATCACACCTGCGTATTCCGATCGTATGAAGGTGCCGAGCCCAAGTGACTTTAGATGTTTTATGAGGCCATCAACGAATACGGTATATAAGGTGGGAGAGAGGATACCACCCTGCCTGACCCCTTGAGTGATAGGAATGGGATCTGACACATCTCCATCCCAAAGAACATGGCTTTCCATCCTTGAGTGTAGATTTTGTATGAGACGAACAAGGGAGATGCTTATCCCAATGGACTGCAACTTATCAATTAAGCCTTCATGCCACACACAATCGAATGCTTTCTCCGCGTCAAGATAAGCGGTGTATGTCGGAAGTCTCGAAGCAGTATTGAGTTCCAGAATAAGTTCAAGGCACAGAGATGTTAGCATGCATGAGAAACCTTTCCGAAACCCAAACTGGAGCTCATCGGGTGTGTTGGCAATCTGGAGTTGACGATCCAAGGCAGGTTTTACGCAGAGTTCAAGCAGTTTGCCAAGGGTGGAGGTCAGGGTTATACCACGATAATTTTTTGGATCCTCTGCATCCTTACCTTTCCCTTTGTGAAAAGGTAGTATCAGACCTTGTTTGAGATTTTCAGGCCAGTGTGAGTGACGCAAGAAAGCATTGTAGGCTAGAAGGAGGAGCCTAACAGCAACCGGTCCAAGATGCTTTATATGTTCACTACTGATATTATCCATACCTGCTGCTCTTCCAGACTGAAGTTGATGTATTGCAGCTGTGAGATCTTCAAACGATAATGTGAGATGTGGCGAGCAGTCAACGTGAGGTGATGAAGGTAAGTGCATACTGCTGACTCCATGGTATGTCGGTTTTGTAGGCTCGGGATCCATACATGTAGATCCTATGGCCATTGAACAGCCCTGTTGAATATTATTAACTGGGGAATCAATGTGGAGTTGTTCAGTGACAAGATCTTGCGTGTTTACAGGACCAGAAGCCAGATCCTTGAAGTAAAGTTGCCATCCAGAAATGAGGCTATCGCCTTCATATCTCTGATTCTTGTATGTGATGGATCGAGTTTCCGCTTGTTGTCGGTCACCTTTGTTTTTTTTGATGAGTTGATAGAAAAGCTTTTGATTGCTCTTGGAGGCACGCTCAGTTTGCGTGATTTTGTTCTTTTCGGCTATGGCAATAGATTGGCGATAGATTCTTCTAAAGTTCTTCTTGGCAAAGATGCGCTCATCATGAAGAGTGCCTTCTTTAGAGTTACTTTGGGATTTCCAAGCTTTCCAAGCAGCCAAGGCTTCATTGTGAGCTTCTTGGGTCTTGGTAGACCAACCTGGTTTTCCCTGCTTTTTCTTCATAGCAATTGAATGGGGAAGATCACTGGAATACTGACACATAGCTTGACTTAGCTGAAGAAGTAGATGGTCGGCTTTATTGGCCTCAAGCGACAAGTTACTGTCAAAGGATTGAAAGAGAGCGGCAGCTGTTTTCTCCATAGGGATTGTATAGTGCATCTCAATCTCCTCAGAGGTGGCTTCATTCCACTTCACCTTGAATCGCTGAGCTTGGAGACTAGCAGTAGGGCATGTCATGGAATCTCGGCTCTCCCTGTTAGGCTGGATTAAGCACCTCATTGTTGTGGAAACAAGACAATGATCTGATGTGTTTAGGTCATCTTCGGAGATGTCGATCCCGCGAAATTCACTGGATTCATAAGTATGAACATAGAATCCATCAATATTGGATTTGTGTCTACCATCGTCGGATGCAAATGTGTATTGTGAGCTTGAGCAGTGTAAGGAGGTCAGACTACACAAAGATTCTTGATGAAGAAAGTTCCGCAGGATGTTACATGTTTTCTTGTTGGGTTTGCCAATAATGTCATTGTTGAAATCTCCCAGAAGAATTGGGGTGGCATCTTTAGTTGACGCTAATATCTGTGAGATGGCGGCCAAGCAAGTGTGTAGTTCATTTTGAGCTACTAAGGATGAACCACATGGAAAGTAACAATTGATGAGGACAATTGGTTTGCAGGCAGATGAGAGTTTGCACAGAACTGCCAGTATTCTTGGAAGAGTAGTGGGAATCTCTTTACAGGTGGAGACTACTGACTTTCGAATAAAGATTGCGACTCCTCCTTTACCTCGCGTTCTGTGACTGAAGAAGGCATCAATCCGATCTTCAGATGCTTTGAAGATATGTAGATGAGAGTGACTAGTGCCATGGAGAGGCAAGGGAGAGCAGAGCCAGTGCTCTTGTATCGCAAGAATATCAAGGTCCAGAAGTATTTTCTGGATGTAGGCTTTGCTAGTGTTGAACCCCCTTACGTTCAATGTTGCTATGGAAATATCTATTGTTTTGATGGGTTTGACTGGAGCTTGGTGCGATCTTTGGGAACGTTGGTGATTTGGGCTATCACTTATCGGGGCAGTTCGGATGGGTGCGTTGTCTGATGGTTCTGGAGAAGTACTTGACTTGTCCATACACAGTCGATGATCTGCTTGTGCAGGGTGTGAAGATTGTGTACTGTTCCTGGGTTTTGAAGGTTCCCTCCAAATGTTAAGAGATGTAGAGCCATTGGAAGAAGGTAGTAAGCTTTTTCGAGAAGGGCCAGGTGAGAGGTTGTTGACGCTCGACCATGCCGAAAACCCGGCTGTTGGTTACATGGATGTGAGGGAGGGATACTGGGGTCCAGGTTGTCATGATTCTTTCCCTGTACTCCAGAGTTCTGGGTGACTGGAGTTTGTGGGTAGTTTAGATTTTCGGTTACAACATTTGAGGATGATAGATTTTCTTTTCCTAGTATCCTTGGAATAGTTGAAGTAGAGCTTTGTGAGTGATCTCGTCCTCCAGGCAGATTTCCTGATAATGAAGCAGAATTCTTTCCTTGTTTACTGTAATCATTAAGATTTGGAGAAGAAGGGTAGTCTTGATTTTCGGGTACCAATCTTGGAGACAGTAAGGTAGCATCACTCGAGATATGTGGTGCAGGGAATGGTTTGCCTCGGGGATGGGAGTCCTGGTTCTTATGGTCTTCTTGGATTCGTTTTTGTCTAACCGAGCTGGGGCGGTCTTGGCGTACGGGTTGAGCAGAAGAAGGACATTCTAGATTCTGTGTCATGACTCCCTCATTGTCAGGGTTTTGATGAAACGATTGCCTCTCTGACGTGAACACTGGTTTCTGTATAGTTGGGTCACATCGCACATCTGGCATCGACATGCGGGGGCTACGTATCTTTGCAGAATTCAATTGAGTACCAACAGGGCCAGACTGAGAATGGTCAGAAAGAGAGGGAAAGGAGGCTGTTCTGCGAAGAGGTATTGTGTCAAATCTGTCTTTAGCAGATGCGGAGCCAAATGATGACCTTCTCACTTTCTTCAATTTTGTATTTAGTCTGGTTACTTCCCTGGTCGGGTGTCCTTGTTCGTTGTGGTTCAGGTGTCGTTTATGGTAGGACGTGTTAGAAGTAGACCAACGAGGGTGCACTGAGATACCTGGGACCTTGGAGACCTCTGCTTGAGTTGTTGCATACCGATTGAATGTAGATTTCTCTGTGTTGATAGATCTTGGTAGTGAAAGGTTACTGGAGTTCGGGGAGCCTCTCGGCCTTAGCTTTAAATTCGGTGCACTGAGCAGTTGGTTACTAGTACGTCTGGCAGACTCGACTTGCCCAGGTGATTTGTAATGTTTGTTTTTATCTGTAGATTTGACTTTCTCATAAGGTTGCTGGTGACGCCACATATTTGAAGTGTTTTCCTTTGAACCGCATATCTTCACGTCCCCGTTGAAATCTGGGGATTCATTAGGATCAGCACTCATGTCATCGAGGATACTGAAACGGTTTTTTGTTTTCACAGGGTTGTCTGTTCTTGTCTGATTTGGTGAATGAGGATGGCATACAGAGTCATCGCTATCCTCATCAATAATTACAGCCGTGCAAAGGTCCTCAATCGTAAAGCCTTTATTGAGACAAAAAGCTATGAGTTCATCGTTCTGAACAAGAAGGTCTGTTGTTTTCTGTTTCATCTCGCTGATTTCACGCTTCAGGTCAGCTATCAACTTGTCTTTCTTTCCTGCAAACGACTTCTGATTTTCAAGAGCAAGCAAAGATCTCTCATGTTCCCTTTTAGATTGTCCAAGTAGGTCAACAATTCTCTGGTGTTCAGTAAGAATCATATCACAAGTGGATGATTTATCTGTGAGTTCTTTCTTGATAGTCTGCAGGCGCTTTTCAGTTGAAGCACACTTCTGACATAATGCTGTTGGCTTGTCAGTTTGCACATGTCTGGAGGAAGTTGTGATATTATCTTTGGGAGACACTTCTGGTTTTGCTACAGCGATTGCAAGAAAGGTATTGTCAGCAGTGTGAGCAGAGGAGGATACTGAAGACACTGGAGGATCAGCAGCCAAGGGGGCAGCTGATTGCGTCCGAGGTTGGTTATCCTGGGCATCTAGAGGAGTCATGATAGCAGCATTAGCATTAAGTGGAGGTGTCTCAACGTGAAGCTCTTTACAGGAAGGGCAGTGTAGAGGGGCTCCAGAGGAAGAGAGAAGAGTGGAGAGATTGGGAGATAAGCAGTCATCATGGTACCAGAGACCACATGTCTGGCATTCTTGGGAATTTATAGTAGCTGAAGACTGGCAGACAGGGCAAGTTGGGTGGCTGTCATCTTTGGGAACCAAGTTCTTTTCATCTGATGGTTTTTCTTGACTACTTTGAGTACATGTTGTGCCTTGGGAGTGGAGAGGAGAGGCAAGACCATTTTGAGATCCAGTGATGTTACTACACGGGCGACATACATATTCCTCATCGTGATGCATACATCGATCAAGTTTAGTTTGGCTAAGCGATGTGCAGGTAAAGTGAAGCCATTTATCGCAAATTCCACATTGTATAGTGTCCATGCATGCATGCTCTGCACATATTGGGCAAATAACAGTTTTATCGGAAGGCGTGCACAGGCAGGTCTCTGACACAGACTTAGGATGGAGGGAGTGAGATGCAGAGGAAGAGATCTCCATAAAAAGGTCGTCAAGATCCTTAGATTGGAAGAAGTTCGGATGATCTCTATGTAGGGAGGCAGAGATTGCTGGAAGCACTGTAGTGGCAAGGAGATCGAGGTGTCTTCCATGAAAGCGGATTTCTCCCAGGATATTAAAAAACTGGATAGTGAATTGTTTCAGCTTTCCTGCTCGACCTGACTTTATTTTATTAAAGAAAGTAATATCAAGGTGTTCTTCGGTAGAACTGCCTTTCAGTGACCATGTGGGGACAGCATTTAGTGATTGGGTGAAGCTTCGGGATTTGATCAGTTCCAGGGAGGCTTCTTTAAAAGCTAGGAATACCCTCATGGGAATACGGCAACTGATTTGTTTCTCGCCATTTCTCAACACTACTATACCTTTGAATTGGCAACTACTCATGGAGGCGCTTTTACGCCCAGATCCTGGACCAAATGAAGAATCCATTGCAGGATTATGGTGAAACTGGATGTGGGACGTAGATACGTGCGAATATAGTATAAGTAAGCACGGGTAGACAGTACATGTATTTGTATAAAGTATGATAGAGGACACGCTCACGAGAATTAGCAAGCTGTAGGAGAGCGTGTTAATTTTCATATAGGTACAAAGCTTGAAGAGCAAACTCAAGGTAAAACATGCAGGATGAAATAAAGGTGAGGTTCAAACATGCAGGGGACGAGTGTAACAAGATGGAGGGAGAACACGCAAAGCGGAGTTACAAGCATGCATGAAACGGGTGGTAGGATGAAGGAAGAAAGAAATACATGTAACACTAACAGTTCACTCACGGCGGACAACAAATTCACAGGTACTGTACATGTACTATAATAAGGCGAGTTGGGTGGAGGTACATGTAGAAGAAATAATATTAACGTGATGAAGAGTAGAACTCTGGTTCTACAAACGTATGATGTAGATTGATACAGTACAGGTTTGTGATGCACACTATCATGTAGGACGTAGGATGAAGAAAACAAAACCAAATCAAGCATGCAGGGTGCAGGAAAACAAAACAAAAAGGATGAGAGAGGTACGTGTAAATAATACGTTACCCAATCTCGAGTTCTAGGTCAACTTTTTCTTCAGTGAAGCCAGGTTGCTCTGGTCATTCCAGATCCCAGAATAAGGTTGAACAGTATAACTGGGTGATAGTAAGATTTCCCGCCAAAAGTTACAGAGTAGACCGGTGCGTGTATTGTAGTAACTTGCACATGTGTTGTAGTACTGTGAGCCGAGCTGACATGGATATCCACAAGTGGGACAGTGTGAGTGTAGATTCTGACTGAGCTTCCCGCGTATTTTATGAATGAAGATTGTGAAGTGAGTATCCAACAAAAAGAGTATGTTTATGGAACCAAATGAAAGCAAATTAAAGCGATGGGCAAAAAAAAATCATATAATTGCGAAAAGAAAATGAAAATATGAGTAATAGGTGAAGAAAACAGGGAGCGCTATTGGATGGTACACCCTATGCAGCTCGGTAATCCGTGTTTACCGTGTTTACCGTGTTTACACTTAATCGGCAATTGGTTCTGAACCAAATGCCGATGCAGAATCGGCATTTGGATTGCGTTTACACGTTGTTACAGCTCGCGGTTCAGAACCGCGAGCCGATGCAAAAACCTGAAATGATACGCATACCTACAATATACGTCATAATAAAGACAACGCTGGATCAGTGCGCTTACAATTACGTCACAATGGTAATTTAGTAATTGAAATGCGCACAAATTGCCGGTGCAGAATCGGCTTTCTATTCTGTTTACACGTAGTAAAAAGGCCGATTCTGCATCGGCTCGCGGTTCAGAACCTACTACTTTGGTGGTGCAAATTGCCGGTTCTGAACCGCGAGCCGATTCAAGTTGCTCGCGTTTACACGCTATGAAAAAGCCGATGCTGAATCGGCTCGCGGTTCAGAACCGCGAGCCGATTCAAATGCCGATTAAGTGTAAACACGGTATAGAGATATTGCACGCTCCCACTTGGATAACACAAGCGATGGATATATATTTACATATGTCGAAATCAAAAGGATGAAAATGAAGAACTTGAAATCCTGATGATGTAAAATAAATCCAGAGTATGAGCTATTTGTTGTGTTGCAAAAAAGATGACTAGCAGAAATTGTACATGTCCTTACTAGGTGAAGACTTTCTACTGAGTGTGTTGGAGTGTAAAAATTAACCATGAGGTTGCTCTCAGCTTAAATCTGACTGGCTAGTAGTTGCTAAGTGAGAAAAACATCCACTTAGATATAGACAGGAGCATTCCATGGCTTAGAAAATGAACATGAAAGAATTCCTGGCTGTTGTGTGAACATCTTGAATAAAGGATGACTGGGCCAGTAGGTGCACAAAAGAATCAAGTTGAATAGGCTACTGAGAAGTGCTCCATCAAAAGAATTAATTAAGTTGTTAATCAGCTGTCTTTGCATGATCAATGTAAACAAAGTAGTGATCAAGCTCTGATCATGTTGAAATCAGTGTTTGATGAAAAGAAAAAAAACAAAATATTTCATAGTCATTTAAGTTAAGCTGCAATGGCAATGGTTGATAAAACATTTTACAAAAAGACATGAGCAAAAAAACTATCGAGATAGAATTGCACATCAAGGAGAAGCACCTTGTTCGTGATTTTCAATGACTTATTTTATTCTAGGACGATCCGATACGAGAATTTCAGTAGCTTATCATAGTTATAAAGCGCATACAGTATTAGAGAACTATTCTAGTAATTAGGCACTTTATAAAATAAATACCTCTATTGTTATTATTAACTATGTTTCATGAAATTCTCCCCACAAAATAATGAGAAACTTCTGTATAAACTCCGCTATGAAGCTACATCATTTCCATAAATGGACCATTGAAAGTACAGCGTATCCAACAAAAAAATGCCAATGCCACTCAAAATAACTACGTGAAAATTATCGTATAATATATTATGATGATCGTAAGCTAGCATGTATTTTATACAACTGGCTTAAAAATGCGGTATGGTCTATCAAACACAGAGATAGCCTTCTTTCAGCAGTCATCAGAAAACCTCTCAATCCAAGTTTCGTTAATACATGTACGTTGAATAAAACACCTCCGATTGCGTCTTAATTCCCTCTTTTTTATATTCCTTTTTAGATTTTGGGCCAACAACTTCCGGGCTCATAATTAAATTTTAAAACTAAGGTTTAAGAAAATTGCCTCGATACTTTTAATCAAACATGGTATCTTCAATAAAACCTAAGTACTAAACGATAAAGGAAGTTTATTATTGTTATTTTCAAAACCATAGTTTCATCTTCATCTCACCTAAAGAAAAGTGCCACGATACTTTTAATCACACGTGATAATAATAATAATAATAAATCCATAATTTATTGTTCGAAATAGACATGAAATGAAATACTCCGAAAATTTGCTTTGCCCAATTGATCGTGGGCCCGGCAGCCGCTGTGCAGCGCCAGATCGACGAGGCTCTATCCTTTTAATCGTTGAACGCCAAACAGGGTAGCAGCAACTCCCATCTTTTAACGTCTTTTGGTCTGACGCGGCCGGGGTTTGAACCCCCGACCTCCTGGTTGTGAGACGGACGCTCTGCCAACTGAGCCAACACACCGGTTGATCTTCAATAAAACCTAAAAATTACACTAAACGATAAATTAAAGGAAGTTAGTTAATTGTTATTTTCAAAACCATCCTCATTTTTCAACCTATCAGAGGTGGCTGAATGAATAGGTCATCTTCAAGTACTGAATAAAAGAAAATCATTTCAGATGAACATGAAAAGATACAAATTGCACATCTTGAGTAGATAACAAATCTTGTTTGCTGAACCCCCTGAACCCGACTTCATAATCAATACAAAACTTGGGCAGAGAGGTTTCCAGGTGTGTAATGAACATTTTTCATATCCTTGTGATTATTAGACCATATCAAACAAAATTTCATCCACTTGATTTCCAGGTGTGTAATGAACATTTTTCATATCCTTATGATCATTAGACCATATCAAACAAAATTTCATCCACTTGCAGAAATTGAATTGTAGTTGACACTTGTAAGGTTATAAACAATATAAGGTTTAGAGATGTAGAGTGCCATAAGCATTTTTTTTTGGGACACGCTGTACAGTATATTCTATTTTGTTTTATGCGTATCAAATGGCATTTATTCATTGACAATTTTACTGGTATTCAACAAGCTCCAAAGTTGGCATCATTGTATACAAAAATAATTGCCAAATTAATCTACGAATTTGAAGTATAAAAATATTTACAATTGTATCATATTTCTAATGAACATTCAGTTTTGATGTACATCTACTTACCACTTAGTCTGCTCTATTGTTTTTAATATTCTACTTAAATGATACTATTATATTCCCGGTTGGGTTCCGGATCTACGAATCGTTGTGATCGCTCGCGGGCTAAAAAGCCGGGGTCGGTTTCCCTAGTAACTATAGTGTAAGGTCAATAGCGCCCAGTGCATATTTCGCATAGTGAAAAAAAATAACAACCCGATATTCACTATTGATCAGAAACGCAACGCAAAATTAAAAAAAAATGTCACACAATTCTGTGAAATATACACAACAAAAAGAGTAAGTCCCCCCTTAAACAAACATCAATAATTTCCGAACCAATGCGAGTTTTTAATAAATTTTTACATGACCGTGTAGGTAATTTTATAAGCTACCCTCTGAGTAAATGTTATGGACGTATTTCACTTCATGCTTCAGTGAGCACCGTCAGAAGGCAAAAATGTCACTTTTCAAAAGTCACAAGCCAAATATCATGACTTTGATTCCATTTTATTGGAACTAATTCCACATTCTCATCATAAAAAAATAGTCAGAAGGCTTGTAAAAGGTACTCTCTAAAAGACGATACAACTTTTTTGGCTAAATTTCACGGATGAATAAACACAAGTCCAAATTTGCTATAATTGGATTTTTTACACATTTATATCAATAAAAATGATAGAATAGGATGACAGTTATTTTTGGATGAGTTTCTTCAACAATATTCATCGTTTCACGGTTCAATGAACATTTATTGAAAACAAAAAATACGATTTTCAAATATCATAGGCAAGTATTGGTTCATTTTGGGAACTAAAAATGATCTTTTCTCAACTTTTTCGTTATGTTCATGACCAATTAACATGCTTCAATTATTCAAAGGCGTTTAATTAAATATCCACGCTTGAATGAACATGTGGAATGCGATTAGCTCTTTTGTACGTTATTGGAAAAAAAAAATGCAATTTGTTAATATGGATATCTGTCACAAACCTCCTTGCATAGTTCATTTGATTTGATTTTTATGAAAATCCCGACGTTTAATGCATCAGTGAGCACACAATATTCGAAAATTATGCAAATGAGAAGAAAGTTCAAGGCCTTGGCCCCACTCTGTGTCGTATCGAATGGTTATTTTGGTGTGCGCGCCTTTTGGATAGTGTTACTCTGAAGCCATATACGAAGTTTCATGAAATAACTATTGACAGAAGTAACAAAAACCGTCCATGAAACAAACCCTCATTTCATATTTGTTAAAATTTTGACTTCGTCTCTCATAGACTTGGGTACATTATGGGTGCACATGTTTAAGAATAAGTAACCCCTTATTCAATACGGTGGAACTTTTTTTCACGGCTATATTTAGCGATGTCATTTGGCAGTAATGTTTATCAACCTATCGGCAGAATTCTGTGCAAAAATGAAATCGATTTGTTTATTTATGGATGAGTGAGCACGCATCAAAGTGGGAAGATTTGTATTTTCAATGTCACAGACTCATTTTAAAGGGTAATAGAGTGAATATTGGGGGCAAATTCGGTTTCAAATAAGACTTTAATTGCTATTGTTTTTATCATCCATCATTTCTATCACCACACACTTTCCGAACTTTAAACATTTTCATGGTTGAGCGAGCACATTCGAAAACTTAGGAATGAATACTCTTTATACTGCATAAATGTATTCTTTTCCTAACAATTTCTCATGATCAGTTTAATTTATGGACAAATCAGTCGTGGGTCCAGAATTTTAAAATGGGGGAGGGGCCTATAATCGGGGGAGCCACCAACATTTTCAAATTTTAACATGATCTAACAAGTTGTAGAGGATACTACCATAAACCCCTATGATGAAACGTAACAATACAGGGGCCGGGGAAGGGTTTTCAAAGTGGGGGGGGGGGGGGCTGACCATGCAAAAAAATCACAATCGTATTATGGTCATTTTTACATTTTTGTACATGCTTTTGGAAAAAAGTGTGGGGGGGACTGAAGCTCCCCCCCCCCCCCCGCTTCCGCGGTCCCTGCAATACATTGTGCTCACTCAACCATGAACATGTGATATCAAAATTGTATGTGGAGTGGCTAAATGATGGATAGTAAAACAGCATAACACCATAAAATTCACCTAAAGACAACATTTGCCCAACTTTGTATTTGCACAATCTGAAAAACGACTCTTGTGACTTTCAAAAATGGTCATTTTTAATTCAATCTTTAATCACCCATGCATGACTCAACCGATCAATTTTATTTTCCCCCAGGAGTTGCTTAATGAGTGTAGAAAACCACCTACGGAATAGCAATTTGATTTAGGGGGGACTTACTTTTTTTTATTGTGTATAGATGGATAAATAGAAGTAAGGGAGGGAGGGAGGGAGGGAGGGAGGGAGGGAGGGAGGAAGGAAGGAAGGAAGGAGGAAGGAAGGAAGGAAAGAAGGAAGGAAAGAAGGAAAGAAAGAAAGAAAGGAGAGAGAGAAAAAAAAGAAAGAAAGAAAGAACGATAGAAAGGAAATGAGATAGATAGATAGATTGTTATCATTTCTTTATTTCAAACTTTTCACAACCAAGTAAAATAAAAAGAGAAAAGGAAAGAGAGAATGGTGAAATATTTTATTATTTTCTTAACATTATGCCAAAATCTATCACAAAATTTGATTTTGTATAAACTTGTTATTTTTTTTTTTTAACCCACCATGGGCATTTATTATATACATAATTGAACATTCAAAATCACATCACATGTTTACATATTTCTTTTTCAAACAAATATTCCAAATTAAGTTCTCGACAATCTTTTCCTGTTTTGTTTCTTATAAGTATACATTTATAAATGCACCAAAAAGCAATTGTAAGAAATGAATCGAGTTCGGTTTCTTTGTGAGCCTTAAGTAAATACAATTCTGTTATTTGAAGGTCGACATTGTATTCAATCTTAGCTACTGTTGTCAAATAAGAAAAGAATCTCTTATTTAGCTTACACTCAACGAAAGCATGTACAACATTTTCGTCCACGTAACAATGCGGGCATCTCCCATCTGTTACAGCATTCCATTTAAACAAATTCTTTCTTACTGGCAATAAATTATATATAACCTTAAAATTGAATTCTTTCAGTTTATTTTCTTTACAGTGACACAAATTTGTTTTAAAAGTTTTTGTCCAATCTAATGGTGACCCTATTATCTGTTCCCAATACAGATAGCATCTGTTAATGCTCGATGAATCTAAGGATAATAGTCTATAGAATTGTTTACTTGAAATATCATGAATATTTTTAATTTGATTTTTTGTTCCTACATCTATTTTGGGAAACTCTAAAGAAGGTTTATTATTGCGGTTGGTACAATGTGTTGTAATATCATTTATCCAAATTTTAGGGATAGCCTGACGTAATAAAGTATAGTCAAATATCAATCTTTGCTTACTCTTCTGCGATTTAAGAAGGGAATAGATTTCCATTGTAGGTAAGAAACTTCCATTCCTGAGAATATCTTTCAAAAAAACTATCCCAGATTTATACCATCCTTCAAAAAATAGGGTGATGTTGCGAAAGGTTACATTTTTATTGTGCCACAAAATTTCGTATTGTATACCATGTACTTTAGGGTGATATTTTAAACAAGCATTATTCTTTATCTTTAACCAGGCCTGTAATATTTCAATGTAAAAGACTGGAAGATGGTGCTTGCATATATGTTTAATATTCCAAGCATCAAAGTCTGAATTAAGGAGTAGTTTCAAACCACCTAAAATATTAAACCAATAAAGGCTGAATTTACACCACATTCCTTTACTAGACGCAAGAGTGCGCCCCAGCCATCTTAGTCGAAAGCTCAATTTTTGGGTATATAGATCAATCATGTTGACCCCTCCATTGTCCAGTTTGTTGGTCATTATAGTTCTTTTCACTTTTTCTATCTTTGTTTGCCAAATAAAAGTATATATTAAAGAATTCAGTCTTTTTAACATTTTCTCAGGAATAATATCAACCATGAGAATATGTACTAACTGACTCAAACCTAGAGTTTTTACAATGGTTACTCTTCCGAAAATAGTAAGCTTTCTTTTTCTCCAATTATCTAATAATCTTTGCAATTTCGTTAGTTTATTTTCCCAGTTCATTTGACGTGCTTTTTCTATATCAGGTGAGATGTAAAACCCTTAGTATTTTGTAGGAATATCTGTCCATGATAAACCAATATCATTGAGTGACCATTTGGAGTTACTTCTCCCCACCCACATGATTACTGTCTTAGTTTTATTAAGTTTTGGACCTGCTACATTCCCAAATAACTCAAGTTCTTCATTTATCAATTCTAGTGATCTTTTATCTAACACAAAAAACAGGGTATCGTCAGCATATTGTAGTACTTTAACCTCACAATTATCTTCTGGTTTCAAAACAGGTATTCCTCTTATACATTTATTATTTCTTATTTTGTTAGACATAAATTCTGCTGCGAGGACAAAAAGTAATGCTGAAAGTGGACAACCTTGTCTGATTCCCTTTTGTATTGAAAATGACTCTGATATCCAGCCATTTACTAATACAGAGCTTCGAATATCTGTGTACAATGTTTTTATCCATGTCTGGAAATTATTTCCAAAATTCATTTTTTCCAGACATGAGGACACAAAATTGATATCTATTACATCAAAAGCTTTAGAAAAGTCTGCCATCATTATAGCACCATCTAAGTATTTTCTTTTCATAAATTCAATTACATCAATTGTAAGACGTATATTGGAGGCAGACAGGCGATGTTTTATATAACCAGTTTGTTCTTCGTTAACGATCTGTCCAATAACCGATTGCAATCGTGCGGCCAAAACTGCGGCCATTATTTTATAATCGCAATTTAAAAGCGAGATTGGCCTCCAGTTTTCTAGATTTCTATGGTCTCCTTTCTTATAAATCATTGTAATAAGACCAGCTTTCTGACTTTCAGACATTTCTCCATTTGTGAAGCATTCATTAAGAGCGCACAATAAAATATCTTTGATGTCGTCCCAAAAGGTTTGGTAAAACTCTATGGGAATACCATCCAGACCAGGTGATTTGTTTTTATTCATAGAAAAAACAGCACGTTTGCATTCGGCACTTGTTAACAATCCTTCACGTTTGTTTCTTCCCTCATCACTCAGCTTTGGAACATGTACTGAGTTGATGTAATTATTTCTCTCAGTTTTATCGATATCAGATTTTCTATATAACAATGAATAAAACTTTACGACTTCCTGTAATATCTCTGTTTGGTTAGTACAATATTTATCTTTGTTTACAGATAGTAATTGGGTAATATTTTTTCTTTCTGAATTGTATTTCTCTAAACCTAAAAAATAACTTTTGCACTTTTCACCTTTTTCTAACCACCTGACTCTTGCTCTAATAGCAGCACCTTTACACTCTCTTTCATATATTTGTTCCAATTCTTTTTTTATACAGATGTATTCTTTCTGTTCACTGAAATCAATGTCAACATCAACTTTTCTTTGGAGTTCAGCGAATCTTTTTTCTAAAATAGTCTTTGTATCCTTCTTTTTGCAGGCCTTGCTTCTACAATATCTCTGTGTGAATTCACGTGCTTTAATCTTTATATTTTCCCATATATGCATAGGAGATAAATTTGTACTTTCTAAAATACCATTAATTAATAATCTAATTCTTTCTTGATAACATTTTTCTTTTAACACCTCTGTATTCATTTTCCAACATCCTCTTCCTTTTAAAATATTTGATGTTGTCAATTTGAGAGAAATAGCATTATGGTCTACTTTAAAGCAGGGTCTTATATCGGTTGATGTGACCTTTGCTTGCAGGTTTTTACTTATTAACCAATAATCAAGTCTTGATGCAACTCTCAAAGATAAGTTTCTCCACGTAAATTGTTTCGTATTTAAATGGGTCTTTCTCCAAATATCTATCAATCTTCTTTGTTTACAAAGTTGAATTAATTTTTTTTTTGTAAAACTTGTTATAAATATTGCCAGATACGCAATATCTCGACCCTCATAATTGTTTGGCTCATTACGCCACTGATGTGACCAACTCAGTGACATGGAATAGAGAGCTAGAGTCGATGATGTCACCCATTGGCGGATCTATGCAGGGGGAGGCACAGCCGGCCCGTGCCCCCCACCCCTTTGAGAGGCACAATTAAAATGTATAATGCATAAATGCTGTTAAAACAGAAGTGTGCCCCCCTTTGAAAATGAAGACATTTTTTTTGCTTGCTTGCCAAATTTTTCCTCGTCAAAATGTGCCCCCTTTTGGAAAATCCTGGATCCGCCTTTGATGTCACCCACTCATTATTTATTTTGTATTGTATTATGAAATATGAAATATCTTAATTTTCTCATCATTATCCTGTGAAACAAAGTTGTATTCCTCCCTGAACATGTGGAATTACCGTTGTTCGTTATTTCACACTCCATGGTTCAGTCAAGTCGGTTCTTATTGTCAAACCTGTAAAAATTGAATTTATTGCATGATTATTCATACAATGAAAAACAAAATAAATAGTGAATGAGGGACACCATCGACTCTCTCAATTGCATGTCACTGAAATGTGCATAAAATGACTCGTATGTGAAAAAAAGGCAAAACTTTAAAATGCCACAAATTTTTATTATACATCCGATTCAAATATTATTTTCGGGGTAACGCTTGTTTTTTAGTTTCTCTATCGATT
This sequence comes from Lytechinus pictus, assembly GCF_037042905.1. Lineage (NCBI taxonomy): Eukaryota > Metazoa > Echinodermata > Echinoidea > Temnopleuroida > Toxopneustidae > Lytechinus > Lytechinus pictus. Next base: position 19,555,389 of record NC_087260.1, read on the forward strand.
CGATCAATATTTTGTGGGGTAGACTAACCTGACCTTCAATTTATAATGTCATGAAATTTACATCGTAAAATATCCAAAGGGGTGTCAAAACACCCTCTAGATGACTAGAGCTAGCCTAACTATATTGCATCTTTATAATCAACGTTTACGGTGAAAGATCTCTGGGCCGACCTCGAGATATTCTTGGCTTCTAATAGCATGTTGTTTGAAGTCTGGACGGGATGCGAAGAGGGACGCTCCCGACCAGACGATGGTCTCCCTATCCTGGCGGTCTGGGAGCGTTAGTGGCATCGTAGGTGGAGCCAGTTCCATCAGCTCCCGCTCAAGCCGGTCGTGGAACCCGCGGAAGAGGGTGGAGCCGCCGACGAGGACGACATTGGCGCCGACATTATCGCGGGTTCCCTCTCCAGAGGCCATGATGCTGTCGATGGTGGCGGCGTGGATGCCCGGGTGGTTGCGGCCGAAGATAGAAGGTTGGAAGAGAGCCTCCGTGGCGTAGAGATGGTGGACGTCCTGGCCCTCGCGTTGGAGTCGCGTTACCTCGTCGAAGTCGGCGACGACCTCGCACGTACTTTTCTTCATCGTCTCGGCGATCTCTAAAAACCGCGAGAATGAGAAACGGCAATATTATGGAAATAAAAAAGGAGTTGCATATTATTTAGAATTTTCGTGCAAAATGAGATATTACGATATTGGCATAAGAAACTATCATAGTGGAAAGGGAAGGGGTGGTGTAGGGGGGGGGGGGGGGAGAAAGCACAAGGTATCCGGTCCAGATGTGACGATGGCCCGCGTCAGAGCTACACTTTTTGTCAAGGGTAATCAACGGCAATATGGTTTGTATGCAATCCCCAATACAACTATCTTACTACTCATGACAATTTAACAATATGAAATTGTTAACTCGATCTTCTATTTGCGTCTCATCGAACTTTTTTTTTCCTATTTCATTTAGTGACTTTTTCCATTAATGATTGGTAAAGAGAATTATGGCATCAGTTAAGCTTGTCGGCATTAACAAATTGTCATTCTTTTACTTAACAGAGACCGCGGAACCGGGGTGGGGGCTTTCAGCCCCCATTTTGTTTCACTAAACATGTGCAAATAGGTAAAACCTGTTTGTGTTTTTGTGCATGGTCAGTTCCCCCCCCCTTCAGTTTTGGCTCAACCCCACATCCTTGGCCCCTAGCTGTTTAATATTTAAAAAATAACAAGCATACTATCCTCTGATTCTTAGCCAATCAAAAGCAAGACAAAACTTAACCGAAATCGTATGATTACTGATTTCTTAGTGCTGGCAAATTTTATGAAACGCGCCTATTTTATCTTGTCTATTATTATTATTTGATAACGAGTCCCGGTTATGAGTAAAAAAAAAACCCATAAAGGCTGTTTTTAGAAATAACAAATTAAACCCCTAAGAAAATTAATAGTTACCGTGAGTGATTTTCTCCCCGCGTACAGCTGGACTCTTCATCATGTATTCGGTGATGTCACGGCCGGCGAGCTCTAGCCGACGAACGGATCCGTCGATGACTACGCCGTTATTAATGGGTACGATGTCCGTGACGCCGTCACCGACGTCGATCACGATGCCGGTCATGATTTCCGAAACGAAGAGGGCGCTCATCGATTGTTTGACGAGATAGAAGGCGGGAACCTCGAACTTCTCAAACATAATCTGTGATTAGTGACACATTGAAAATTATTTTCACAAAGTAGTTGATTTTCTTATAGATTTATTGTTTCCACACTTGTTTTTCCCTGACAATAATCATAATTATACACTCCTATAAGAAGAATACTGACAAAAATCAAACAAAGTGAGCTCAATAATTTGGGTATAGTTTAACGTGGCCGAGTCTGAAACTGATTAAAATAATTACATTGTTTGTACTACTCAGTTCTTTAATGTACAAATTAGAAATTTTAGGCCCTACTAATTTTTTCCGGCTAAATAGGGCCTATTGTTAGTTAAAACATGGACTTCCAGGGTTAAAACGATTTGAGATCATTTTATATCATAGTAGCCAAATCAAAATAAAATAACTTAATGCCTCTATGATGAAATAGAGTATTCATTCATTTATTTTTGGATGGACCCGGGGGATGGGGGGGGGGGGTCTTTTAACCTGACAGCACTTTGACTATAATCAGAGTGGAGAGTGCCATTAACGGGTTGAAACCATCAAACCTCATTTGATCTAGTGACATCACATGAATACAGACAACCTTCTTACTTCAATCATTTTTTCTCGATTTGCCTTCGGGTTCTTAACCGGTTCGGTCAGCACGACGGGCCTGGTGTTGGGGTCGACTCGGAGTTTGCGTTCGAAGATGAACTCCCAAACGGTTTCCATATCATCCCAGTTCTTCACGAGCCCGCGTTCGACGGGGTAGCTGATGTCTAAGACACTTCGTTTGTTGAGGGCGTCAATGCCAATGTACGAATCCTCCTGTGGCAAAGGAAGTGAATGGATTGATTAAAGACGACGACGAGGATACGATGGCGACAATAATGGGCGTTGAAGGCGGTGGTGGCGGGGGGGGGGGGTGGCCCTTTGTTATTTCGATTGTTTGTTTTTAACAACATGAATCTAATAAGACCTAGACTTCTCTCTTTGGCATTCTTCAATTCTTTCTTCCATTTTCCTCCCTCCTCCCTCTTTTTGTAGCGTCTTGAAAATGATAAATAATAGGGGCAGTCGCCCTCTGCCCTCCCGAGATGCCGCCCTAAAGGGTAAATTCCAAACAGCTACAATTATCTTCTTTGAGAAAAATAGCCACAATTAACAATTTTCACACGTTGTAGGCCATACCCACATGACACAAGGGCGGTACTGTGGTATTTTGATGGGGGGGGGGGGGGGGGGGAGGGGGGAAGAAACCCCCTTTTTCTTACATGTACACGGGCAATGTATAGAGTTACATGACCTATTCATCTCTCTTGATGCTCTTTTATTTTCTTTTGTTTTCTCCTCATTTTATTTTCCCATCTTTTTATTTCCACTAATTGAAAACTCATAATGAATGCACTTCCCCAGCGTTGCCCCTGATCCTACCCCATAGATATATTTTTCTTACATTTTGTTGGTGCCTCCCTACGATGGTTCGGACATCGCCAGCTGGATACGATTCCCCCGCCAGCCCGTATTTGCACGAGTACGATCCGATGTCAATGACCACGGCTGGTTCGAGGTCTTCGAGTGGCATCTGTGGTTCTACATTGCCGCGTTGGACGTCGGTACCGGCGGCCCTTGTCTCGTCAAGGACCCCTTCAGACTGTGAGGCTCCGTGGTTGGATTGTGGTGCTGGGAGATCGAAATACTTATCATGATAATAATGAGCTGGTAATAAAACTTTATACAAAATCATGATGATCCTGCACTCTCGTTTTATACGCACCATGAGCATGATGAGAGACGGTAAGTGGAGAACGGGGGTGGGGGGGGGGGGGCAACCTCACTCTCATCATTTAGTCTGCAGGCACAGACCCTGATTGGAACTTTGTTCAACAAGTGTGCCTCCACGCAAAGACTAGCACATACAAAACTTGCGAGAGAGCCTTCAGTACACAAGGCATGAGTAGGCTGCACATTCAGACCCTTAACTCGAGTGAAGGGTTTGCCCAGCAGACTACTCATCATCATGCTCATTGATTTGTCTTCAAGCACAGACCCTCGGTTTTCGCAATTTGCATAGAGTGAATAAGGCAGCTAGAGTCTGATAGTGAGAACAGACACGGAACAGACAGAGAGTTTGGAGTCTAGTCTTCACTCTAGACAGTTATAATATTGATAAAAGTGTCAAATTTGAGTCTTTGCTTGTAGACTACTCATTGCTTGCAGTGAAGGCGAATAACAAACTATAGTAAGCGCCAATCGACACCCCCCCCCCCCCCGATGTGATCAATAATCAAAATGATACGCCATGACCTTGATGACTCTTAACCAGAAAGAGAAGTTTCCAATGATGATGGGACCCCCACCCCCACCAAAACCCCCAACCTTTTCATGAAAACTGTATATTGATCAATCATAGTATGTTTTAAAACCATTTTCATCAAATTCCCTTAAATATCCAATCTGACCTCCTTTTAATTGCTTAATCCGTGATAGAATATTGAAAGAGCAGTTTCACTTGCTCATTAGCTTCGTTCTGTCGAATTATTATTTTTTTTTTGCGTTCCGTATAAGAAACATTGTTTTTCTTGCCTAATTTCGTATTTGCTATATACCATGGGTAAAAACATATCCCTAATATATCTAATGACTTTATATCATGTAGATTTTTTAAAGATTATAGCCGACTTATGTAGTCGAGTGAACGACCTATTGCAATTCAATGATAATTAGCACGAGCGATCCTGACAGTACTCTCCCCTTTGTTTTTTCTCTTCTAATAACGTATTTGCGTGTTATTATGTATTATCATTATAACTACTACTAGTAGTAGTAGTAGTAGTAGTAGTAGTAGTAGTAGTAGTAGTAGTAGTAGTAGTAGTAGTAGTAGTAGTAGAAGTAGTAGTAGTAGTAGTAGTAGTAGTAGTAGTAGTAGTCTTGTTACTATTATTTTTTTGCTGTTATTATTATTATTATTATTATAATACAACAACTACTACTAATAATAATAACAAATTATTATCATTATTATTTAATTTTCATCATTATTATCATTGATAATATTATTGAAAAATAATATTATTATTTTATTATAATCATCATTATCATTACTATTATCTTTTTTTTTTTTGGGGGGGGGGGTGCTTGAAAAACACTACCCCATCCTCACCTCTCAATATTTCACTTACTTTCTGCTCGTGGTGGTTCGGCTGACGTATTCGTAGTTGGTGGATAATCCTCGGGTGATTTTTGAGCACTGTCCTTATTTTCACTGGCATGTTTCTTTTTTGACGATTTCCCCTTTGCGTGTTTTGAGGATGATTTCCCCATACTGGCTTGCTAGCAGGGACTATATCGACTCAAGCGACGCCCAAAATCAAAGTCCCTAAAAATCACTTTAACGACACCTAAGCGATCCCAGAACTTAAATTGGCTACGCGACCACAAAGACAACCTGAAGTGTTCATCAGCTGAGAAAAATTAATTCGGTTTACGACATCTGAGTATTTAACAAGTTTCCAGACGTCTTTGAACTTATCGGTTGCTTTAATATACTTCTACATGGAACTGTGCCTAACGACTAGTCAATACTTCGACAGGTCCAGTGATAGGCCTATTTATCAAATATTCAGCATTTTCGATTTACGTTGGTGCGATTGGCGAATTGATCATGTCAAATACATATCGAAAATCCCCTAATCGTTGACGAATCAACGCTGCATGGGGAAACGCATTATTCAAAATACTGTACTGCCAGATCCGCGGCGGGCCGCGGCGATATACTTCAGTTTTGAAAAAGCACAGAATGATCTGAATTTCCTTTTCGTCACGGTTTCGTGAAACGCTAAAAAATCAATTTGAATGTAACAATCCGCACATACATTGTTCATGTGTTGATGATATCAATAGAATGCTTGATATGGCTGACATTACAATTGCATGCTTTCATTTTGATTTTCATTGTATTTTGAAGACCTTTGGTCGCTCTGAATGATCAACTGGGAGATTTCGTTTCGAAAAGTCAATACAGACTTTACGATTATTAATAATTGTTTGCTTTGATCTTGGATCGAGAATAGAAGTTTACTTTATAGCTGTCATTAATTACCGAGAAAACATGGTCAAGTTATTAGTAAACTGAGTAATTGCCAATAATGTGACTAGTTGTTCTAGGTAATACAGTTTTAGATGAAGTAAATATAATATTTATTGTCTCATGCAACTAAGGCCAATATCATACTGCTGCGTACCTGGTTAGTGTAAATCTATCCTTCATGATGAAAGGTTTGTATTACTCTCTACCAGGACTTAAATTTAGAAGAGAATGATTTCCATTTCCGGATTTACAAGTTCACTGGGTAAATTTTGTCAGTGGGGATATACAAAACAAAAATAAAATCAAAACATAATTGTCATTGTGTTAGAATAAGTGTCATTTTAGTTTTTTTATGTTTTAAGTGTCATTGGCATAAATTTGTTGCCAGAGGTTTTAGTTATTTGCAAGAGTTTTTTTTTTTTTTTTTTTTTTTTGGGGGGGGCGATTTTTTTATGCAGCAGACCCAGCTAAGCCTTCGTAGATATTTCTTCTTGTTGTCCTTTGGAGTTAAAGTGAGAGGGAGTGGGCAAGCGAGATCGACCTATAGAAAGTGGGGGAGCTGAGAGTAGCTGAGAGGAGAGAGAGAGGGGAGAGACTGAAGGGGCCGGGGGGGTGGAGGGGAGTAGTGAGACGGAGAGGGAGGGGGGAGGAGGGGCAGGAGAGAGAGCCTTTGTGATGAGAGAGAGGGCCGGGGTATAGCGGGAGAGAATGAGAAAGTGATGTCTATTTGAGAGAAAATACCATGAATAAGGAATCGATTGGCCGATACAAGTGTAATAATATTTCAAATTAGAAATTACAAAGTACAACGTAAATGAATAGAAAAGGAACCTGTTGGAAAGCAGAGTTATGTTCGTAGCATTGGTTGATTTCAGCAGCTTTCTCCTTTTTGGCTTTTGTAGATCATAAACATGACAAAATTTGAAAATGAATAAAATAACGTTGCCACAGTGATAAAACTATACTATACTAAGAAGAGAAAGAAAAACGGAGATCAGCACTATGGCTTTAGAAAAAAAATAATCAGTTTCAATCACTCTTTGAAATCCGTCGCCCCCCCCCAAAAAAAAAAAACTTGGCTCTTCCCACACCGGGAATCGAACCCGGGCCACGGCGGTGAGAGCGCCGGATCCTAACCACTAGACCATATGGGATTTCGCGTCAAAGATGTCGCACAGTATGCAATTATACTGTAGGCCATTATTCTCAATAGCGCCACCAACTGTCTCCCTCTCTCTCTCGATTACGCCCTAGTCTACAAGCACAGACCTTTAGTTTTCACAAATCGCAATAATCTGCAGGCACAGACCCTGATTGGAACTTTGATCAACAAGTGTGCCTCTACACAAAGACTAGCACATACAAAACCTGCTGTTCCAATACGAGCGAGCGAGCCTTCAGTACGCAAGACATGAGTAGGCTGCACATTCAGACCCTTAACTCGAGTGAAGGGTTTGCCCAGCAGACTAATTTCGCATATTGCATAATACAGAGTCTGACGTATATGTACTGCGTCTTACTGGTATATGACAAAGAGAGAGAGAGAGTTAGGAGTCTATTAATTCTGTACTCTATACATTATTGGTTAAAGTGTCAAATTTGAGTCTGTGCAGGCAGACTAGTTACGCCCTTATCTCTGCCTCAGAAACGTTCGTTGCTCTCTTCCATTCTATTCTGCATTTCTCTCTCTCTCCTCAATAATAATAATCTAACTTTTCTCTTACGTCATAAGATTTGCATCCAGTAGAGTGTCATAGAATGGTAATATGGAAAGTACATACATAGTCATACCCTGATTACTTGCACAATATAGTAATAAGAGGCAACAGCTAGGCCAAAAAAAAAAAAAAAAAAAAAACGTTGCCGGTGTACCGGCGGATCCTGCGCCTGGCAGATACCGTTCTAGGCACCAAATCCGCCGGCGGATATGGTTCTCCTCCGGCGGATTCAGTACCAAAAAAGGCCACTCCCTTCGGAAGATTCGGAAGATATCGTTCTTGCGCTATCGCGATATCCTTCATTCATCACGTTCACACGTCATGCATGCACGCGCGGTGTGAATAACGTTGCGAAATGAAGTTCGAAGAAGAGGTGGGTTAGCCTTAGTCTAATTGAGAGCCAGCTACCTTTCGGATTCTAGTTACATTAGGCCTTGAAGAGGAAAGCCTCAACATTTTGCCTTTATTCTGATGATTAGGGACAGAGTCAGACTCAGACTGACGTTAATCAGAGATTAAGTTTGCATTAGGTTGGAACTAAGTTCTAGTGGAGAATTTCTAGTCCGGAATTTCTTGATATCAAAGCCATTTAAACCTCGCAGATTGCCGCTATTTTAATCAAATCGCGGGCATGTACCGGATATAGCTTTTACACAACACATTTATTCAACCCAGTTGCGTAATGAACCAAATATTTTGAGGGGCAAAACATAGTAATGTGGGAAAAATCTGTAAAAAGTCGCAAAGCGATCGAGCTGGAAAAAAATGCCTTTTGAAATTAAATTCTAATTATGTAATTGATTTTTCCATTAGATTCAGCAACTAACAAATTTCATTGTTTCCATTCATTTCATTATACCTTGTCTCCTTTAATTTATTTTTATTTCTCTTGGGTGTGGAACCAAGACCCCCCCCCCCCCCGGCGCATGTGCAGTAATTGAACGTGATTGTGAACGGGAAGCGTTATAGAGCAATTTGAGGTTCAGTATAAATGAAGAGCCCCTACTGTGTGGGGTCTGGGGCAAAGCCCCGGTAGCTTATTTACATAAAATTTAGCTAGCTTATAGCACAATGTTGTATGCAGTCCATCTTTCTTCCCGCTCTTTAATTTCAATCATCGGAAGCCCGGTCGTGTTATTTTTTTTTTCTTGTCCCTTTTCTTTGTTTTCCAAAAATTAGCTTTTGACTAATTGCATTTTACCTTCGTTTCGCGCCATTGTTTGCCATTTTGTCATCTTTTAATTTATTTCACACCGTGCTATTGCATTACATATGCCTGTTTTGGAATGATTTGTTCTTTCTTAAATGTTCTTCTTTCGTTCATTTTCCCGATTTCCTTCCTTTTCCATTAAAAAGGGTTTTTTTCTTCGTTTTCTTTTCACTTTTTCCTTTCCTTTTTCCCTCATTCCCCTTTCCCTTTCTTTCTCCCTCCTTTTTTTTCCTTTCCCGTTTTTCTTTTATTCCTGGTTAAATCCGCCAGGGGGCAACTCCCCCCCGCCTGTTACGTCATGAATATCCATTAGGTGGACTGATGATGTCACATCTCTACTTGTTCTTTTGTAATTTATTATATGAAATTAGGTTTATTCAATTTTTTTCCTCCAAGAACTAGAAAATTTGGATTGACAACTGATTTAGTGCATTAGATATTTATTGCTGCAACTTATTTCATTATAAGGGAGACATATTATTCACACAAGTATGAAATAAATGAAAAAAATATGGTTTTGTGTGATAACATAAGAAAACGGAAAATGGGGATGTGACATTATCAGCCCAACTAATGAATATTCATGATGACTGTTTTCACAAAATATTGCTTAACTTTAAACTTCAATAACTTTATTATTTGTTATCCGATTTTGATGAAATTTTCTGCATTTTGCTCAGTGAATTCTACTCTATGTATTAAGATATAAATATTTTCAGCCCGGACCATCCCTTTAATTCAGATTCCTTAACAAAAATATTGAAAAAAAAGGAATAAAAAAAAAACAAATAAAAAAAATACATGACAAATTAAAAATAGGCCTGGCAATAAACTACATAAGATATTAATCATGTTTTGAAATTCTTTTTTTAAATGTTTGTTTGAAAAATGTTTTCACAAAAAATTAGCACTCTACAAGCAATAATATGAGTTAACAGCAATATATATTCATAAACTAATTTATGCCTCATTTATTTTGAAATTATGAAGTTTTAACTCGTTGAAAATCTGTAGTTTTATAAAAACCATAGGCCTATATGGGGGTACAAATTTTCGCCAGTCTGGCAAACTTACACTAATCATGGTGTGAAAAAGCACAGTTAAAGATATCGATGCATACTGCGGACTGAAAGTAGTATAAATTTTCACGTAGGGCCTAGTTACAAAACAAAATGATGAAAATTTCATCAAAATCTGATAATAATAAATAGCAAAGTTTTGGCGCATGTGCCAGGTATATGTATACATGATATATCGAGTCATTGTTTCTCCTATTCCCTCACCCCCATCGAGCCCTTCGTCAAAAGCTGTATGGATCCGCCCCTGAATAAAAATTCACTAAAAGTCTAAAGGCGGACGAAAATCCCCTCCCCCCCATTGGTAACGACATTGCCAGAGCCGCGCATGCGCGCGCTGCCGAGGTTGGACGTCTGTCCAAATAAATATTACACGTATCGTCAATAGAACCAAATCCGCCGAGGAACCAAATCTGCAAACATCAAGCCGCGTCAAACCCGGCGGATATGGTTCCGATTAAAAACGATATCGGCCATTAAGAACGATATCTGCCGGCGGATACGGTATCCGCCGGTGGAACCGAATCCGCCGCTACACCGGCACGCTACTTTGACTGAAGGAAGTAACTGACAAATCCAAAATTCATTTTTTCAATGCATATACAATTTAAAAATTAATTTCTTCTTCCAGGCAAAATTTCATGACACTGATCCTGCTGTAATACGTACTGGCTGTTATCATTAATGGTCGTCCACTATTGGATACCCGTATGCGCATACATTCGTAATTGCAAAGCTTCGTTATTCCGAATGTTCGATTATTCCGAAGGTTCGTATTTCCGAAGGTTCGTAATTCCGAAGGTTCGTTAATCCGAAAACGAAATAAGGTTCGTAATTCCGAAGGTTCGTTAGTCCGAAAACGAAATGAGGTTCGTAATTCCGAAGGTTCGTTAATCCGAAAACGAAATGAGGTTCGTAATTCCGAAGGTTCGTTAATCCGAAAACGAAATGATTATTGAACCTTATTTCGTTTTCGGACTAACAAACCTTCGGAACAACGAACCTTATTTCGTTTTTGGATTAACGAACCTTCGGAACAACGAACCTTTTTTCGTATTCGGATTATCGAACCTTCGGAATAACGCCACAAATGTTCGGATTAACGAACCCTTTTACGTTTTCGGATTAACGAACATCGAGGTATAGGCAATTTACGTGTTTCGGAATTACAGACCTTCGGAATAAAGAACCTTCGGAATTACGAACCTTCGGAATTACGAAGTGTAACCACCCATATGTGCTCCCCCCCCCCCCCCTTTGAGAGCCACAGCAAATATTTTTCAGTGTCGTGCATACGCTAGTGAGGATTTTTTTATGCTTGTAAAATATGTCCTGAAGCCCCCCAGGAGCACGACCTCCATTTTTAGTGAAAACATTTTTCTTTTTTTGCTTGTCAATTTGTCCTGGAGCCCCCTAGAGCACAATGACCACCATTTTGCAGTGAAAACCTTTTTATTTTTCTTTCGTTTTACTTGTCAAGTTTGTCCTGGAACGCAATGACCTCCATTTTGTAGGTTGTTTGGGTTGCCAGATTTTTCCTGTACAAATCCCCCCCCCCCTTGATCTTGGATCCGCCCCTGATTTGACAGTAGCCCAAATAATAGTCAATGTGCCCAAAGCGGACAATACAAGTAACCCCAAAGATTTCCAAACTTGTTCACCGGCATACTATTCTAGTCACCCGATCTTCATTTGAAAGTGTTATCGCTCATATAAATGACAAAAATGAGAAAGGTCATTTCAGAAGAGTTGATCATGAGCTATTAAAGAGAAATTCCAGTATTTGCAGTAAACACTGATTTCATGAGAAAGTCTGTAAAACAAGGCTTAATTGTCAGTATATCATCGAGGATCTAGATCTGGTACAGTTACATAAACTGAACTTTGTGAAATCTTGAAATCTACGCTGAAAAATGATCACACTGAATTTCACCAACACAGATAGGCACACGTGGGACAGTGTATTATTATTGCTAAAATAAAGACCCGACGGAAGTGACCGAATCCGCGCTTATTTTGCTTATTTCTCAGCAATTACACAATTTCTTCCAGAATCCTTTGGCACATATTTTTTATTCATACAAACAGACACTTAGGTGGTCATTATATTAGATTCTGTAAAAAGTCATTTTTAGATCGTTACCAAAACTGGAATTTATCTTTAAGCCTAAAAGGTGATTGGGATCCCAGGCCTACAGAGTTTGTAAGAATATGGGCCCTAATCTTGTGGTTCTCAATAAAATGAAGAAAAAAAAGAATCGCAATTGCGAAGAGGGAGACAGACAGGCAGAAAGAGTTGAACAAAAAAAACGACATAACCAAAAGTAAAAACATTACACTTTGACTTGGGATATATGTGATTAAGAATGCCTGATAGACCGATATAGCTTGAGATATACCAGCCCCTACCACCTCCCCTCCATCTTGAACTGAATAATTGCAGTTAGGAAGGTAATCAGATCTCATATTCTTAAGTCCACTTAAAATTGAACAAAGTCTACTAAAATTATGGGAAGACCCCAAAATCCAATTTAAAAAAAAAATTTATTTAACATTCCCAAACAAAGATGAATGATTCGAGTGTCATGAGCCGATTAATTGAACATGTACTAATAAAAAGTAAGAGTTGTGCCGCAATTGGCTACCGGTATTCACAGTTAAACCCGACTTCAGAATACAGGCCCTAGACATCTACACAAGATAAAAAAAGACAACACTGTACAAGTCATGCACGTTTCTGTCATAAAGTGGAACACATTTACAGTTTATTCAATTGAACACCATGCGTTTTATACTTGTACATTCTCTGTATAATTCTTTTCCCCCTCGAATTCTTCACATTCGCACATATCTTAAAAACATTTAATGTTAATAATAAGGATAGTACAAATATCTCCTGTCCACTTGTAAGAAATCATACACTCAGTGGAGACTTTTCTCAAATCCGAAGTAGCCTCAGAAAAAGCGAGACCCAAATAGATCATCACACTTGTATTCATTTGTAATGTATATCAATATTACATTACAGATTTACATATTACACTGCATTTGTATGGCAATGTATTATCTGTGACCGTACCATAACCAGTTACAGAGAGTTAATTGACAAATTAAAGAGTTGATTACTTCTGATCTTCTACACACTTCAAAAATATGCTGTCCCTTTAATGGTGGTCGCAAGCCGACTCTCCTTGCGAACACATTTCACCTAACATCTCTTACAAAATTTGATCCCTCTTCACTTCGAAGCATGCGGTCTTTGCTACAATAATAAATATAAAGTCATCTTTTACTTAGAGCTTCAATCTTCTTATTATCAAACTGAGAAACATGTGTACCAAACAGAGAACTGAGCCCTGCACATCAAAGCTTGATGATCGATCATAACACTGATTTTCATGATTGACAACAGTGATAAATTATGCGAGATTTGATCTTAAAAATCAATAATTTGATCAATCGCCAAGTTTTGGGTGATGTAGTCCTGGTCTAGACTTGCACAAAAATGAAGAAAAAAATGTTTGATATATTGAAGTTCGATGACGAGCTAAAAGTTTGTGTATACATCATAATTTGAGACACATTCGGAACAAAATTGAAAACGAAAATGAAAAAAAAAATTATGGGATGCAAATGTTCACCCAGTGAATAAGCTGCAATGTGATTACAAAAAAAAAGGTAATAAAAATGAAGCAGTATCTATGTCATCTATATATAAAATCAAGAAGCATATAGAACAGAAGTTCTGGTAAATTTAATCACCTAAACTTCATTTTCTAATCAATATCGAGGCTTGATCTTGCTTGAAAATGCTAGATTTTTATGTATTATCGATTATTATTTATGCACCTATGTTCTGACATAACAGGAAATGTAAAAGCCTTGTTCACACATGAACAATAAATTGTATGCTTTGAGGAACCTGTAGAACAATTTAGTGTGCCCCGTGTGAACAGGGCTTCATTATGAATTCACACTACAGAACAGTCATTCACAGAAAATACGCATACTGGTACATTGGCATGTACAAAGAATTGCATGAGTGTGAATGAATTCATCCGAGCCCTGTCACATGAAGCTTAGTGATTGATCGTAGGGCTTATTCGTACAATTGATCACACACAATAATCAATGCAATCAATCATAGAAATAAGCCCCAAGATCAATCACTGAAGTCTATGTTACAGGACCCTTTCAATGTCACATGCTTACAGATAAAAGAGGACAATCCTTATTTCTCAGTTTATTACAAACATTCAAAAAAATTGTATGCATTTCACAAATGACCTTTGACATTTGAAAGATATGACCCGCCAATGAATTTGTCATTACAAAGATTGGATTCCCAGTATTTTAATTCATTCATTACAAACAGGTTCAGGAAATGACACACCTGGGGCCAGTAACACAAAGCTGGGCAATGATCGTAGAACAGTTTTCAACAATTGATTGCATTGACTACAATGTACAATCAATCGCGAAAATCAAGCGTACAATCAATCGCTAACCTTTGTGTTATGGAACCCTGGGCCCTGTGACACAAAAATTAGCGATCAATCGCTAAATGAACTGACCAATGAAGATCAATTTTACACACGCATTTGGTACAAAATACCGACCAGGAACCAATCAGAAGTGTTCTTTCATATCTGTTATTCCTCGCTAAACTTTGTTTTAATGGGGCCTTGGAAATCTAGCCAGCTTATGCCGTATGACAAGCTGTTCATCTTTTAATCCCATTTTTTTTTAACTCCAAGAATAAATTCTTAAAATCGAGATAGAGAATCAAATGATATAACGACTTGCCATAAGTGCCTTGGTATATACTGGATAAATCATCGAGGCATGACAGCTCCTTTACTGGAGTGACTTGGCACCCAGCACCCAGGGTAATAAATGAAAAGAAATTCAAATGAATCAGTAAAGTGGTCCTTTACAACAGCCTGTTATGATACACTGGTATATGATTCAAAACAATTTATTTCTGAAGGGAAACTCTTAATCGTATTGATGTGGATACATGTACCAATCTGTTATTGAGTAGGATGTAAATCCTAATAAAGGCCCACAGATACACATTGGAAATGACTAGTCCCATATGCAGGAATTCATGTAGCATCAATGCTACCATTACCATGTAACATAGTCATACATATAAATACATAAAATTGGTACAAAGGGTTTGTTTGTTTTTGTAACAAAGCCGTATGAAGTAAAATTAAGGCTTCACATTACAAGAAACCAAGAGTTTCTAAATTAAAAAAACAAACAACAAAAATATATCTAAGATATAATCATCACATAAAATAATCTGTTATTCTCACTATACATGTCAAACATTAAGATTTTGACAGTATAAATATCTACATATATGAAACACAAATAAGGATAATAAATAGAAGTTCAATTACAAGGATACAGGAAATATTTTGAAGCTATGCAAGAGGCAAAAAATAAAGAAATAAAGAAAATAATTTTGCTCGAAAAGACATGCAAGGGGAAATAATGGGGGGGGGGGGGCAGCACAGGGGGAGGGGGTTAGATGAAAGATTGACAATGAAAACATACATTCTATCATAGAAAAGAAAGAAAAAGGAATTTCAATCATTCAAACAATATAGAAGGCAAGACATGCAAAACTTTATTTCCATTTCGCCTTGTCAAACATTTAACCAAAAGATTATTTTTACAAGAGCCATTTTCCTTGCTTTGAGGGGGTCATAATTGAAGCGAAAATGTCCATCTTGAAGATGGATCGTCTTCAGCGTATATATTTTGAATGACACTGAAATCAGAACAGGAGTTCTGGCACTGGCAATTCATGAAAATATACAGGTTCATGGTTAAGCACCGAAACTTGACTTTGGGTCAGACTTGATTCTTTGAAACATCCATGCGAATTCAGAATATGGGCAACTGATTCAAACCAATGCCTCTTGAGTGGTATCAAGTAATAATTCAATATCACAAGATAAATATAAAGAGGGGAATTCAATTATCAATTCACCTTTTTGTGAAATCTGGGGAGTGTTTCATGAAAGGACTCGTCAGACGCTTAATCCGACAGTTACTATGGTAACAGTGCCTCTCAGCCAATCAGAACCGAGGAAAGTTGTCAGAGCTGACAACTTGTCAGACGAAAATGTTGATGAAACACTCCCCTGGACATTACTGTTCAAGGAAATTGATATATGTTTTGCAAAATAAAAGGGTCTGTTGCACAAATAAGTACAATCAAATGAAGTGACATATCAACCACAACTTGATTATTAACTTATCAGTCATGTATTGGGGATTTGTACTTGATTTGTTTGGTTGCAATTAAACACAACTCCTCTGCAACATACCCCTAGGGAGAATTTCATGAAAATTTTGTCAGTGATTTTTACTGACTGATTTCCCCTCAGCCACTCAGATGCGAGGATTTCAGAAGCTTTCAATAATAGAGAATGAAAATCACCAACTACTTTTTCCATGAAAAGCTCCCCTGGTCTAAAAATTAATTTCGGCTTGTGAAGGTCGGCTTATGCAGACCTTATCATATGAAACTAATGAATTAAATCACAAAGGATTTCAATGCTGCCATTAATACATACAATAATGATATTCACTTTCAACATTACATGTCTGAAATATTTGTAGCATTTGTCTTCTGGGCCCTGGTGCATAAAATTACAGTACATTTTGTAATGGTAGTCAACAGCCTATCAAAATCCTGCAATTCATGGAAGTTATCATCAAAGGCAAAATTGCTATGACTTTGTGCAAAAGGGTCCAGCTGCATCCATTATGCTACTGGTTTGATAATTTTTTTTTTTTTTTAAACAATTAACGGAGACAAAACAAAACTAACAAGGAGGGTCGGGCTGTGGGTGTCACGAAACCAAAGATTTGCAAACACTACATTGTATAAGGCCTCTCGAACATAATTCAACAGATAAGAAAACAATTTGACTTTGAATTATAACTTCATGATTTTATTACTTTGTCGACAATGTTGTAGACTTGTGTTTGATTTATAGTAACATTTGTGATGTAACTGTAAGTACATTAAAGTGGATGATCAATGGGATATTATCAACAGTGTTTCCTTTTGTTTATATTTCTACCCTTTCTACAAATAAAAATGTTTAACCTTGTAAGCCGGCTCTATGCACGTCCATGATAGCTGTGGTCAATAAATATTTTCATAGTTTTTACTCCTTTTCCTCTCCAAAATATATAAAACATGGAGGAGCACCTTTTACATGTACAATCACCAGATTTAAGGGAAAAAAAGAGAGTTGCCTGCTTTAGCTGAGCAGGGAGGTTAATTTAGAAAGCAGATAAACAAGGCAAGAAAGTATATAAAAGACAATACAGTAGCTCACTCATGCCGAGATTATGTGAATGAAATTCAGGAACATGCTGTGCATAACACTATGACGGGCAACTAGAAACACTTACAACGTTGTCGGACAAGTTGTCAAATGAATAATTTACAACTTTCAAGTGCGGGGGCCTTTTTCAAATGGGGGGGGGGGCGTAAAAATGTTCTCTTGTTGATTTTTGCGACAGAGATGATTAAAGAACATGAGAGACGGTGCATAGTATGCGCAAAGAGAAGTAACAACATAAGAATAGCAGAGTCTGACCAAAATAGAACTTGTTGATTTATCTGTAGACACAGTATCTCTCTCTGACTGTACAAATGAAGAATTGCATTCCTTATGCTACATACGTATAGACTTTCCTGCAAAAGGAGAAAAGAAAAAAAAGAGAGAATTAAAAAAAAAAGGTTAAAATTTAGGGAAGTGATTATGTTCAATGAATATTTTGAATACTGACAGTAAATGCACAGTAAAAAGATAGATTGCTGAAAAATTATGAAAAAAAAAATCTGATGGGCAACTTGTAACATGAGAAATGGATCAAATAGCTAAATTTTCACTATTCTTTATTTGGATTGCATGACGGTTCTCTACATTGTACAAACAACAAGAGTTAAGGAGCAATTACCCATCCAAATATATTGTGCATGTAATCTCCTAACAACAAATTTTGAGCAACTTTAATGCAGAGATCCATTTTTTGCTTTAAAATATCACATGACTCATAAACAATTTTACCTCTGTTGGAATTTGTCTACAAAATGTTACTGGGCATTTTTCGTTTTCATCTTAGTTTGTCACGATAAGTGTGAAATGCCTGAATTATTGTTGATAAGAGATATTCACGCTTCACCTATTCTACAGCTTCAAGGGGGTCTTTCACAAAAATTAAATTCCACTTAAAGCCACGCTTAAAGCAGATACAAACCAATAGCGCCATCTCGAGTCTTCAACTACTCGTACCTCGCCAGCTTACTGACCCATAATGCTAGTGTAGTCTAGTAATATAGACCCACATGAATCAAAACATGTTAATTAACTACTCAGAACATTCATACCGCAATGATTATGTTGCCCAGTAGCAAGACAATTACTTTTCCTCTCAAAACATTTTAGTTTCTCTATACAAATACAATTATAGGTCAATTCATTCTCTGTAGTATAAGTAGATATCTGAAAACGTATATTTTAAGACTATTTATTTATAGCACACATTCAATGAGAGACCACACACAGTTCACTCACCCTTTAAGAGCCAATGTGCACATGATATTGAATGTGTAAATTCATTGATTAATATGCGGTAGCATTTATCCCACCAAGGGGATTTAACCAATGCTGTGATGTGTGATATATACACCATGCAATCAACAATCAAAATCCGGTTTTAACCAGACTTGTAATTTTTGTGAAACACAACCTGGGACATGTTCTTAAGTGCCAAGTCAGCTACACAGAGGTATACCATATAGCACAAGGGTCTCCAGTAATTTGTAAAGTTAACGTTGGGACCTGGAAGGAAAACCCGGCTTGAGCCCGGACCAGAAGGTTTGGCAAAAAAAATTATGGGTCGTGGATCAGCCCGAAACTCGGAGCAACCGTACAACACTGCCACTGCAGCGCCTCGCTTGGGGTATGCGCTAGCACTAGGTCTAGGCCCTAGTGTTTTTTCGCACCCCGCAACGTCAGCATACTAATTCGACCTAAATTTTTGTCTGAATCAATTCCCAAACTTGTATCGATCTTAACCTGATTTTCAACCACCTCGAGCATCAGGAATGGCTTTATTTCGGCTTCAATCTTGATTTCATCGTTCAAATTCTCAGATTTAAGGTCTCCAATATTGTGCTGAAATTAGCAAGTACGTACGGCAAGCACGAAGTCAACAAACCAATGTTGTTGCCCTCCATGTTCGTTTGGCAAAATCTGAGTAAGAACTCAAAAGGAAACCAAAGTAAGGTTGTTTCCGATGTTCAATGTGGCTGATATTCATGTTAAGGATCGATTAAGTTACTTTATTTGGGAATGAATATGAGCTTGGTTCACGTATGAAGGTAAATGGTCACATAATCTCGTTCATAATCTGTTTTTTTGTATTTTTCCAAGACACAGGAGCTTCCGATCTTTACTATTTTAGCTCTCAACCCAGACCGGCTTGGCCCAGAGGAAATCCCCCCAACTCGCCGGTGTCCGAGTTCCAGCCCAGCCCGGCTCCCAGCATTTAAAGTCATTGAATTTTACGAACATCTTCATGAAACAACCTAGGTATGGATTTAAAATGAAGCACGAGCTGGAGTAACTTACCTATCTTCAGGTGCCCTAGCAAGGTATTCTCTTTCTATCAAACTTTCTATTCTCTTCTTGATGACCACAGGACTGGGGAGAAACCTAGATTTGAGCTGTTCTGTTACCTATTCAAGACAAGGACACAATATAAAAGGTGATCAGATAGGAATACAAATACTGAACATTGTGCATGTATCCTCTATTTAGTTCACATGAGCATGTTTATACAGAGAATCCAAATTCTGATAAATCAAGAGGTTTCTAGATATGTACATGTTTTCTACCTCAAAGGTGAGGTCATAAAAGCAAGCATATGCCGCCACACGCTCTGCCTACACAGAAGCGAAATTCAAGAGGTCATCTCACATCTTCAAATCTGCCGGAAAGTGTTTGAATTTAGATTTTCTGTATTAAACACAAAAATGTTACTTATTTTATATATATAGCAAGTACCGTACACAAAAAATTGTGATCTTATAATGAACTATACTGCTCCTATACACATAAAAGGTAAAACAAAAGCATTCAAAGGATGTTGCGAGAAATTTGCAATCACAAGTAAATGTATGGTCCGAAATATCAGTCTTGTGTCTTACTAGTAATTGACTGCAATAGAAAGCATAAACTGATTCGGTATGGTGTGACAAATTGACTTTGCATCAAATCAACAATGGACTATAAACACAGCTTTTTTTTTGGAATTAGCAATTGATTGTAAATATTGATATAGCTCTTGTAACTTTGTACCATTTTGGAAAGTACAAGGAAGCCGTACAATCACGCATCATTGTTATCCTGACTTTTCCAGACTTATTGTTAAAGGTTTATTCAACTGGTACATAAAGTGTATAGGGTGATTACAGAGGGATTATCAGCTTTCTTCTTAAGACCCTAAATATCTGTCTGACTCCATCACCAATGAATTAAAAACAAAAGAAGCTCTCCATTGACAGTTTTATATAACAATGAACTGGATGTGCCTAATTAGTACTCCAACTTTGGGGGTGAGTTGGTGACTCCTTCCTTGAAAATGCTATTGAAATCTTATCTTCTTTTGTCACCTCTGCACAATGGTGGGAGAGTGCGACACCTTCATAGACTGGCAAACTTCAATCCCTTATTCTTCATAATGGTGGAGTGAATATATACCTCATCCCAATTTCCCAAAAGTGATATTTTTGAGAATTGTTTTGGTGGTCTTGTGCTGACTAGTAACACATGGAAACGATTTATTCATATCACAAATTTACCACTCTTCACCAACGTGTTACAGCAGGACCTACAGCTAGGAATTTCTTTAATACGTAATGGAAGCAAATTGGTATTCTAGTCGAGCCAGGGTGATAGTAGCACACAATATTATGACATGTGATAGGTCAACTAAAAACATGAAAGATTGCAATCTTACCTCTGCTACAAGTACATTGTGTTGCATTTTCTTTCTCGATTTCATTATCCTGACAATCGCTGCTTCAATCGTACAAAAAAGGTTAAGGAAAAAAAATATTGTCACAAAGGAGTGATCTTGTCTGGATAAAGTCAAATTAGAGCTAGAAGCTCTTTGGTGTGATAAAAGCAGAATGTAATATATATTTGAAATTATTTTACAATAGCGTCTCCTATGAATAACTGCAATTATCCTTAGATAATATAACAATTATAATCACACAATCATTCAAAGATTTCTGATTATCATTCAGACTTGAGAAAATTTCCAAACATTTTTATTTCCAAACCTTGTAGCATATATTAAGTTTGCTCTGTATGAAAATAAACATTTTTTTATCAACTTGCGGCAGTTTTTAAAATAATTAAAACTCACGACCAGACCTGGAGAGTGATTCAGGAAGTATCTTGTGAGTGATCATCACGGATTAATTTGTTTTTGAGCCAATCAAATGTAAGGATTTCAGTAGCTTAAACAGTTGTCAATGTTTAAACTTGTCATTGAAAATTTGTTTTTGAGCTAATCAGATGGAAGGATTTCAGTAGCTTACAACAATTGTCAGTGTTTATCTTGTCATTGAAAATTTGTTTTTGAGCCAATCAGATGCAAGGATTTCAGTAGCTTACAACAATTGTCAGTGTTTATCTCGTCATTGAAAATTTGTTTTTGAGCCAATCAGATGAAAGGATTTCAGTAGCTTACAACAATTGTCAGTGTTTATCTCGTCATTGAAAATTTGTTTTTGAGCCAATCAGATGCAAGGATTTCAGGAGCTTACAACAATTGTCAGTGTTTATCTTGTCATTGAAATTTTGTTTTTGAGCCAATCAGATGCAAGGATTTCAGGAGCTTACAACAATTGTCAGTGTTTATCTTGTCATTGAAAATTTGTTTTTGAGCCAATCAGATGCAAGGATTTCAGGAGCTTACAACAATTGTCAGTGTTTATCTTGTCATTGAAATTTTGTTTGTGAGCCAATCAGATGCAAGGATTTCAGGAGCTTACAACAATTGTCAGTGTTTATCTCGTCATTGAAAATTTGTTTTAGAGCCAATCAGATGTAAGGATTTCAGTAGCTTACAACAATTGTCAGTGTTTATCTTGTCATTAAAAATTTGTTTTTGAGCCAATCAGATGTAAGGATTTCAGGAGCTTACAACAATTGTCAGTGTTTATCTTGTCATTGAAAATTTGTTTTTGAGCCAATCTGATGTAAGGATTTCAGGAGCTTACAACAATTGTCAGTGTTTATCTCGTCATTGAAAATTTGTTTTTGAGCCAATCAGATGAAAGGATTTCAGTAGCTTACAACAATTGTCAGTGTTTATCTTGTCATTGAAAATTTGTTTTTGAGCCAATCAGATGAAAGGATTTCAGGAGCTTACAACAATTGTCAGTGTTAATCTCGTCATTGAAAATTTGTTTTTGAGCCAATCAGATGCAAGGATTTCAGGAGCTTACAACAATTGTCAGTGTTAATCTCGTCATTGAAAATTTGTTTTTGAGCCAATCAGATGAAAGGATTTCAGTAGCTTACAACAATTGTCAGTGTTTATCTTGTCATTGAAAATTTGTTTTTGAGCCAATCAGATGCAAGGATTTAAGTAGCTTACAACAATTGTCAGTGTTAATCTCGTCATTGAAAATTTGTTTGTGAGCCAATCAGATGCAAGGATTTAAGTAGCTTACAACAATTGTCAGTGTTAATCTCGTCATTGAAAATTTGTTTTTGAGCCAATCAGATGTAAGGATTTCAGGAGCTTACAACAATTGTCAGTGTTTATCTTGTCATTGAAAATTTGTTTTTGAGCCAATCAGATGCAAGGATTTCAGGAGCTTACAACAATTGTCAGTGTTTATCTCGTCATTGAAAATTTGTTTTTGAGCCAATCAGATGCAAGGATTTCAGGAGCTTACAACAATTGTCAGTGTTTATCTTGTCATTGAAAATTTGTTTTTGAGCCAATCAGATGCAAGGATTTCAGTAGCTTACAACAATTGTCAGTGTTTATCTTGTCATTGAAAATTTGTTTTTGAGCCAATCAGATGCAAGGATTTCAGTAGCTTACAACAATTGTCAGTGTTAATCTCGTCATTGAAAATTTGTTTTTGAGCCAATCAGATGGAAGGATTTCAGTAGCTTACAACAATTGTCAGTGTTAATCTCGTCATTGAAAATTTGTTTGTGAGCCAATCAGATGCAAGGATTTCAGTAGCTTACAACAATTGTCAGTGTTTATCTTGTCATTGAAAATTTGTTTTAGAGCCAATCAGATGTAAGGATTTCAGTAGCTTACAACAATTGTCAGTGTTTATCTTGTCATTAAAAATTTGTTTTTGAGCCAATCAGATGCAAGGATTTCAGGAGCTTACAACAATTGTCAGTGTTTATCTTAGAGAGTCGAAAGGAGCCTAAGCTTTCGATCCTAGCAGAATCTTCGTCGGAGGCAAAATGACAAACATATAAAGTGGAACAAACACAATATAGACCATAGACATTGTCATTGAAAACTTGTTTTTGAGCCAATCAGATGCAAGGATTTCAGTAGCTTACAACAATTGTCAGTGTTTATCTTGTCATTGAAATTTTGTTTTTGAGCCAATCAGATGCAAGGATTTCAGTAGCTTTTAACAGTTGTCAGTGATGTTTCGATAAATGCCCCTCAAACTATCTCTAGGGTAAAAACAACAAAATTTGCAAAGGATATTCATGTTTTCTGTCTTCGTCGACTCTCGTTCTCGTTTCTTTCCTCTCTGGTTCTGACTCTCCCTTAGCTGCAACTGTATAAGTATAAATAACAAAAGAATGTAAAGAGCTTGCCTCATTAATACAGTATAAGACAATAAAGAAACTTATCTTGCTAATGCAGTAAATGAACAGTTCCTGGAAAAACATTGATGCTAATTCACAAAACCTGAATAACTGAATTTTTCATAAAAATAAAATCATCTGGAAATAAAATATCAACCTATGAAATATGTTTTCCAATTGAGGGTAAAAATAAGTTCAAATTTACAAAATGTGAATTGAATAGAGACTAATGCTAAATTTCAATCAACTTGATTTGTCTATTTGTCTTAAAGATTAAAAAATACGGTCAAACCAACAAATAAAACCCACAGGTATCAGCATTGTGCTCTGGTTTGCAGTGACATTAGTAACACATGAAATGTTTTTTTTTTAATGTTCCATGAAACTTTAGACTTTAAACATTTTCAAACTTTATTTCAAGATACTAACGTAGTTTAATGAATATATGTACATAAAGCCCCTCTATAATTCCTTCAAAATCAGATGCATATTTAAAATGAATAAATGGCAGACATTTAATGTCGACTCAATTTGAATGAGATAATGACAAGGTAAATATTTTAATGGCAACTTACCAGTTTGAATCTTTACTCTGAAGAGTTTTGACGTGAAAGCATCGTTGACTGAAAAAATATGTGGATTCTCTGCAATGGAAAATAATTTATATTCATATTCTCTATAGACCTTAAATGGTATCAGGGGTGAGCATGTATGTAATATACATATAACACACGTAATTTTCTAACAATGTACAATACATGATCAAGAATATGGGCGATTTGTTATGTATCTTACATTCAGCGATTATATAGCCATTGACATACAAACGTGTATTGGAATGACATGATTACAAAAGCCATCTAGAAAGTTCCGCAACACACACACACACACAAAAAAGGCCAAAATTTCTACAAAAAATCCCTTTACTTTGAAAAAGTTATATAAACTCTGTAATCAACACCATGGGCCATGATTTAGATTGACTGCTGAGCACGGTTACCATAGTATTAGCACAATAGGAAAGTTACTATAATGAAAGTCCTTTATGACATGGGCCCTGGATAAGTATCCAAGCTTCATTTCTAATTGACTATTCATGAAAGTTAGATTGCAATAACTGAAAAAGTGAGAAATAGATCATGATTTCAGCAATGGGGATTGACCAAGTCTGTTTAATATTGTGCACTGTTTTATCCACAAGGAGCTAGCAAAAGATAGCATGTGGAGTTTGGTTACGAAAGTTGCCAAATGACCCTATGTAAAAATGGTTAGATCTGTTTTCTCATGAAAATTCAAAGTAAAAACCCCACCTATTTCTTTGCCTTTGGGTTCCTTGACTAGGATACGTTGCGTTGGCTTGCCGAGGGCCAGCGATTGCAATGCCCTGATGAGGTCTTTGCTGGGGATGTCCGTCTCGGAGCACATCTCCTCATACGTCCACTGTTCCTTGACGTTGAAGAGCATGAGGACACACATCTGATAGGTGGAGACCTGGATGATGTGCTTCCTTTCGTCACTCTTGCCACCATCCTGATGGAATGAAAGAGAAAGATATTTCATTAATAATATTCAACTTTTATATAGCGCTTATCACATCCGAAGGACGTCTCTAAGCAATTTTATACAGATTTATCATTACCACAGTCATTGTATTCAGGCTTGCCAGCATATGATGTATGAATGTAAGCACAATCTCCACTCCCTGGGAAGTGTTCCAGTAGCGAGCTGTCAAGATGCTCTAAACCAATGACACTGATGTTCTCGTCCTACCAGTTACCCACTTAACACCTGGGTGGAGAGTGGCTGAGTGTGAAATGATGCCTTGCCAAAGGAAACTTGTGCTTTGGCGGTTTTGTCCTCATAGGAGATCAATCATAGAGAACGTGGCTTGAAATAGACTATTAAACATCTGATTGGTTTTTATATAAAAATAACCTTATGTTGGCACTTGAAGTAGGGAGTGAAAATTAAAGAGTATTCTTCTAGAATTCAATTTCTTAATAGTGAGAACACTACATGACCTTTACCGGCAACTGACAAGATACCTTTAGACTCCCAATTACACATTTACGAAAGAAAAAATGTAAATAAAAACCTCTTGCTCTAGGACACGAGTGACATGCCAAGGATCGAACCTTGGACCTTCACATTAATGGTCAGGCAACTGAGACCACTCTACCACGACACCTCCTGACACACACGACACCTACTCTCTCACATACACAAATATCCCAACATACACAGACATGATTGTAGCTTACCTTCTTACCGCCATGAAACGTTGCATGTAGATCTGCCGAGCCTAGTTGAGGTTGTAGTGATATCTGCCTTCCCGTGTGCTTTGTCAAATAAAACCTAGGAAAGAATGAATAACAGGAAACTTGGATAAGGTAATTTAGAACCTCACATGAATGATATTGTCATTCTCACATGATTGAACATGAATAAAACATAAGTAAAATAATAAATTGCTGGCAAGGACACTATTTCATTACTGGAAATTACCATGGCAACACAACTTGACAGCTCATCAAAGCCTTATACCCAACGAAACTTCAATTTCTGATAATTTTACTATAAATGTTATGCTCATAACAAAAATGCCAATGTAAACTTAAGTTTTACAAAAAATGTCCCCTTATGTTTACTAAAATATTACCACCAATATAAACATCAAGGACATGTTAAATGTTGCATTTGGTTTTATAAATTGCATACTATCTTAAAATATTTGCAGGGGTCATTTTTCTTATAAAGATGTACATTTATATGCATTTGGATTCGTGAAATAAATGAAGTTACCTTTTGAAAGCTTCGAAGGCATTTCTTGCTTGCGTTGGTACGTTGCATTGGGGCGTTGCTGATTGTGTCGGCCAGAAGCCCGTCGTTAAAACTCTGACATTGAGGTCAACACCATACATATTGACCTAAAATATGGAAATTGATAAACAACACAATCAGAAAGGATGTACATTCAGCATATAAAAAAATATAATAAAAGATCTAAAAGATCCAAATTTATGGGGGAAAACCTATATGTCCATGAGGTCAATTTTATAAGAGGAATATTTACAAGTCAAAACTATGATTCGTTTACACTAAACCTTGTAAAATTCTTGTTGGGGAATGTCCAATGCAGAGTTCCACCCTCCATAATTCAACACCCCCCTCAGTGGTTATAAGAAAAAAGAGGGCTACTTTAATATTGTCCCAGAACTGGGCAAACTAATTATGCCTACTAATTCATACAGCAATACAAGGAAAATATACTTTCAGGGTAAATATCTGAAAGAAAATGTACCACACCAAATAAAAATAATTTTATTGACTCTTATTGAATCTTATTAAACAACTTTTTATCAAATCATATTGAATCTTAAAGTGGACTCTGGTAATAAAATTGGGGCCATTTCATTACGTTGTTCAGAAGTTACAAATGACTTGAGGAATGACTGGTGACCTGTTCTTGTGCATAATGATCTATTTTCATGTAGTTCACTTTATTAGCACCAAAGAACATTAGTAATACTATATGATACATAGCATTTATGGGGTGCAAATAATCTAGTTGCCTATTCAACAACGCACTATATATAACCCAGACTTTAGCTAAAGCTGTGTAAGAGCACTTGGAAAATTACAGAGTTAATCCTGTCAGGTACCCGTTCCCCCCACCTGAGTTGAGTGCTTCATAATTTAGACCATTATTTTGCTGAAGGAAATTGCATTATGACTGGGATTTAAACCCATGACCCTCTCTTCTGAAGGTGAGAGTGAGAACCACCAGACCACAACGTTCTACTCCACTGTAACTTAAAAACAAACGGCCTATGAAACACCATCATGAAGCCTGTAGCACAAAGCTAAGCAATGATCGTAGAACTTTTTTCTACGATTGATTCCATTGACTACAATGTACAATCAATCGTGAAAATCAAACGTACGATTATTCGCAAAACTTTGTGTTACGGGACCCAGGTCAGATATGTGGACACCTACCTGAGCTGATTGCACATGAATCTTGAATTCATCCATAAAGGTGTTGGATAGCGTCATGTCTTTGAACATGCCTTCTAGTTTTGATGTGAATTGACATCCACACTCCGTCTGTAAAATAGCGGGAATAACATGATTAATACAAGTTGGGAATATGGAAAAATCACATGGTTTTTTATTGCCCACCCTCCCCCTCCCCAGATAAAGAAACCCATACAAACAAACAGCACACACACACACACAACATAATTTATGAAAGTCATTTTTATAATTTACAAAAGAGCAGAAAATATAATTTGTATCAGCTTGATATATTTTTTACTGATCATGTCGGACCAGTGCCAGTGTCGCACACTGGCCCCACCTTACAAAAGTTGTAATTAATACAACTCAGACAGATCAAGATTGATCTTTATTCCTTTCTCTCACGCACATAACTGAGATCGATTTAAATTCGGGTAAATTGAAATCAATTTAACTCCTTTGCAGTAAAGACCCCTAATGCACAAAACTTACTATTGTGATAACTTTGCCATCCAATCGTAATTACATTGATAACAATGATATTGACTCAATAGCCAATCAAAATCAAGGATATCAAAGTAGTTACCATTGGATGGCAAATTAACCAGGCCAAGTTAAGCACTTCACAAATATATAACCATACATCATGGTACCTTTAATTTTGAGATCATGTTCTTTTCTGAGTCGTCTGATACACTCTTGTTGAGAAGTAACCTCTTGGCGAGATGCTGTTTGTAGTAGCGTTCAAAGACATCTTTCTCTTGTAGAAACCTGAAGAGGACCATGCTCTTGTCAAGGATGTTCTCAACTTCTTGTTCACTTAGCTGCAAAAGAGCAATGATAACAATAATCATAACAATAATAGGTAATTATATAGTGACATCTATTTCCTGGTACACTCAGCTATAGCTTGAGCTACAAATTCGTCACTTTTCGCCATCTCTAACCATACACAGACACCTTCACCTTGGCGAGATTTTATTTTTAAAGGCCACTTTGTAAGTTATTGAAAGCATTTCATACCAACTTTGTGTTGGTTCAGGGTTTTCTAGTTGATATGAAACCATTCACATATATACTTCTCATCCTGAATTAGATTTTTGTTTCTGTTGTATGCTTACAAACTTAATGTCCTTAACAGGTTAATTACTCCTGTTCCCAACTACGACAGTTTCACTCGCTAGGAGCCAGAGGGAACATACATCTGTGCTAAGTTACTTCACACCCTTCTCAAATAACACCAAAAAAAAAAGGAGGAACATATCATTTAGAAATGTATAACAATAAGCTAGAGGATCTTACCCCTTTTACGCCCTTTTTGAGTTTGTCGTCGATGAATAGTGACAGGTACTCTGGGGATTTGGTGTTGAGGTTGAGGAAGTACTCAAAGTCGCCTGAAATGGTCTGCTTGAACTTGCGATCCGTACCAAATGAATCCCTGAGGAACATGTCAAACCTGTCTTTGAGCTCAAGGAGATCCTGTATAGGAAGGGACAGCAAAAGTAATGGCATTAAACTTAATAATGATGATAATAACAAAGGCAATCATACAGCACTGCTTACAACAAGAAACAATCTGTTCAGAGACACACATTTGTCATATATTGATTACCCCAGCTTTAGCTTGAGTTGCTATTCGAGCACTCTTATGCCAAATTGCATAAGCTGATAACCAAAGACTCTGTCTATTTTCATCAGTTCTAACCTGTGTTAGAGTCCATGGCAGAGTAACACTAACCAGAGTTTTGCAATTTTTCCCAGATTTTTTTTAAAACCCTAATTCTCCCGTGGGGGGCCATAATGGCCCCCCCCTCGACAATTTTCGCAATATATCTGCTGCGCAAAATTTTTTGACCTCGCCGCTCACTGACTTTTTACTTTAAAGTCTCGCGCAAATTTTGAGACCAAATTTGTGATGCCCGGGTACGCGGTTACGACATTACGCAACATTATGTAAGTGCATGTCAGACCCAAAATTGCTCATAAACGTGATTTCATGTACAAATCCAATGCAAATTGTGTATTTAGCCAAAATTCATGAATGTATCATTATTTCTACTTTCACTGATTAAACTTAATTAATTTTGCCTTGTTTATGATCAGAATTTAGTCTGGAATGATTTCCATCGAAAAAAAAAAAGAAAAAAAAAAAAAGAAATACATAAGAAATTATAAAAAATACATAAGAAATCGTTCTTGGTACCAGAATTTTTTTCATTCACAATTGTTAGGAATGCTATAAAGAATATTTTCACCAAAAAATAGCATTCTAGGAGCTTTTTTGAGTGAATCAGTATGATTTCATGAATAAATTAGCATAATTAATTCATATAAAATAAAAATAAATGAATTCAGTGAAATTTACCAATGCAACTGCGTAGATTACGTCATTCTCTACCATCATGCAAATTTTCGTTGTGATCGCGCAATCCGCGGCTGAGATCTTAGGGACGTTCCACAGTTAAAGTGAAATCCATGTTATTTTCCCCAAACTTTGCACATAAATACTTTAGAACCTTAATATTTGAAATATGCAAAAATTAACATAGGTCCATGCACTTGATTTTTTGCTATAGAGCTTCAAAGTTCACCCAAATTGATGTTCTTAAGAATTGCGCATTCAAAAGAATTTGGCATTTTTAGACCGCCCAAGATTACTACAATGATTTTAAACCTATATTACTCACTCAAAATACATGAAAAAGTCATCAAATTTCACAAGAGTTAATAATTGTATCGTTAGAATGGAGAATCTATTAATAGTGCTATTTGTTTGCAATTTAAAGTTTAACAGCACTGTCAGTTCTTAAAAATGGCGTAAAAGATAACAAAATCCCAATCTAAAAAATGTAAAATTTCAGTAACAAACTACAAACGTACAATAAATGCTGCACTTCAAAATCCATGTCATTTTCACCAAAATTTGCAGAGTTGTAGAGGAAGGTATACCTAAGAGGTACAAACATTAAAAAATAGGGGTTCATGTGCTTGTTTTTAAACTATCAGCATTTTTATTAGAGCAAATGTGCTTTTTAAAACACCAAAAATGGGCCGAATGCTTAGTATCTATGTGAAGAAAAAATCAAAACCACTCTACCATTTATTCAAACTCAGGGTAATATTCGTGATTCTTGGCAGCACTGCAGAGTAAAGTATTTTGAAATTGTAGAGAATATTTTTTTGAATGGTCCATGGAATAATTCAATTTTTTAGCTTCATGAAATAACGCATCGGATCTGCAGTTAAAGTGCAGAATGAGAAAAATCAGCTCATACCTGCAGCTAATTAATCACCTGTTCATCCATTGTGACGTCAGCACGCAGAGTGTAAACTATGCGCAGATCATAATGCGCACAAATATAACTGTGGAACGTCCTTAAGGGGGCCATAATGCCCCCCCCCCCCCGGAATGACAAGAATAAAAATACCCCGGGAGATTTAGGGTTAAGAGAAAAGTTTTATGCAACAAGACCAAGGTCGGTACATGTTCCCCTCAGCTGGGTTAAGAGCAACTCAATGTGGGTCAGATACTAGTTGAAGGAAATAATCACAAAAACTTTGACATTAACGACTTCACTATCAAAACTGGAACAGGAAAGGACCCTTTCTAACAAAGAGACTTAATTGGTCAAATCAATCCCAACTACAAAAGACAGTCTATCATATTGTCTATCATAGAAATCTCCTTTCAAGGATTAGTTTCAATATAAGGAACACCCTCGCATGCACCACTGCTTTGATGTTTTCAAAAGTTGCGTTTTCGTCAAGTTCATGCAAGAGGCTTCTGAAACTGAACGATGCCATCTGTATCCTTGAGGAACTCACCTGTACATACTGAATAGGGTTCTTGCCCCCTTCCTCTTCCTGGACTAATGCCTTGCCTTGTTCCCTCAGGTAAGAACTCACACAGCGACACATCGTCTCTAGACCGTTTAGCACTCTCTTGAATAATTTGTACATACATGCTAGATCTGTGTAGAGGAAGGCATTGAATATTACTTAGCAGCTGGTATTTTTAAGAGTGGGTTTGACATAAGAACAAGGAAACATTAAACTTGAGGTTTTCCAATAACGTGTGACAACAAATCACACTCGATTTTTCATTCACATGTGGTAAATATGAATCCCCATATTGTTCATATCACAATCATGGGATGCACTATACTATTAATATCAATGTGATTGCATGCCGCACGTTTAATTCAATGTGCACATTGGCATCCAAACTTGACTTTTAGTCAGATTTCAATCTTTGCGAAACACCCCGAAGAGTAGTTTCAGGACTGGTATGCGTGGAGAGTTTAAAAGATTAAAACAATGGGTGATTTCAACTTCAGTGTTGGTACCGGCGTTGGCTACATTTGTATCTCAACCTCACAAACAGATCAAAAATGGAATGAAAACAAAACAGCACTGTAAAACCAGCTTTCATAGAAAAGACGAGTGCATATCATCCGATTGTGACTGATTTTAGGGAGTATACTGATCCTTTTGATTTCTTCATGTGATTTTAGGTTTGACATTCTACACTATCAGATATACGTGTAAGTGGAATTTCTCCCAGATTTCACTTCAACATTGAGAGGATCAATGAGAGGTGTGTAACACTCCCCTGTTAATTACACCTACTGATGACATAAATTTGTGTTAGTTACCAAATTAACAGGATATTTGACATGTATATTACCTTCTTTTTTGTTGTTCTTCAACATGTGAACTACACCTGAATTTTCCATCTGAAAGCAAAATAAAATAACAATATTGGAATACGTCTTGGTAACACAAATACTTGACACTAGTTGTAGAAATGTACAAGAACAAATGTTTTATATTCATCGATGTTACAACAGAAATCATGTAGGATATATGTAATTAATGATGCTCCAAAAGTGTGTGTAATTTATAGCCTGGAAATTACATCAACATATCTTTAAAACAAGGATACACTCTGCATGAATTGACCTTTCAAGTCAAATAATAGTTAAAACATTATTTCAGAATAAAAAATGCATAACAATGTCTGATTTACATCTTTAAAGTCATATTTTGCACAAATCAAACACATTCATGTGGTGCCAAGAAAATTGACTACTGCAGATTCAACTGTAATTCACTATTTTACTGAATGTTTAAAATATGATGTGTAGATCAAACCTCACCTCTACAATTGTCCTCATGTGTTTGCAAATTAATTCCTCTTCTAGAACCTGAAAAAACAGAGGGGAAAAATCAATATGTGTGAATATCAAAACTTGTTATAATAACAAATTTGCTATTACAGTTTAAAGAATACTGAAATTATTCAATCTAACTGGCTGATAGTACACGTATTATAGAAATTGTGAATTTGTTATAACAAGTCAGATAGAGGACCCTGAGTGGGATAGATGTTTTGTGGCCCTATAATGAACAGCAAATTCACAAATTTCCTTGGCGACTAAAATCTGACAAAGCTACTTGAAGCTATTCTGCACATTGCTCTCAAGAAAATTGCTGAGAACAATAGCTATCAAATAGAAATTTGCATGCATTTTCTCACCTTGACTATAGGGTCTTCTGTAGATTTGTCTAGATAATGTACCGCCCTCTCTGCTTCCTCGTTGATGCGAGCCTCGACTTTCCTTATGTACACTGATGCACTGTTCTCGGCTAAGAAGTTCTGACTCTCCATCTGTAAAAATACAAAGGAAGAGATCAATAATCTACAATCTGACATCGTCTGTCCAACCTTGATAGAACAGTAACCTAACCAGACCCGCCAACCTCTGGGAATGAAAAAGTGTATTCTGTGATAGAAAAAGTGTATTTCATAATAAAATGCGTGACGCACTTGCTCATCGCGGCGCTCAAGCTGCATGCAAGCTAAAATGCGCACTGCTCTTGCAGATGAAAAAAAAAACATTTAAACAGGTGTATATCTCACCATAGTTTTAACAAAATGATTGAAAAAAAAACAAGTTACCTGAAATTACATTGATCTCATAACCATATTTGTGTAAGTTTTATGAAATAGAGACATATAGAGATGATTTTTCTCAATAAATTACGATTTTGTATTTAAAAAAAATATATATACATATTTTTTTTTTCCAAAAACATATTTTTTAAAGAAAAAACGTACTGCCGTATTTTGGTTGCAAAAACGTACTGGTTGGCAGGTCTGCCTAACCCATAGACTTGATTCGAAGGAATAGGGAAGTAATGTAGTGGGACAGCATTCAAAACGAAAAGTCAAAAAGTGGATCTATTTGTTTGAAAATATAAAAAATATGTGAAGTTCTAATTTACAGTTTGAGCTTACCCTGTAGAAGTCTGCAGACTGGTCAAGAAACGGCCTTTCAAAGTCTTCCATGTAAACGGACCTTGAGTCAATCCCTAATACCATCAACATCTGACATGCATTCTTCACTGCTAACCTGAGCATTTGAAGGAAAAAAAATAAGCAAAAATTTAGAAATAGCATACTGGATATTTCATGCCTCTTAATTTACTATCTATTGTCCACGGCGGACGGCATTTGAATATTAATGAGTCAGAAAGAAGAGGATCGAGGGTATTTGAATTTCCAGTTCATCGTGGCTTAGCCATGAACCAGAATAGCCTGGTGGTTGAGTCGCTGCCCGGAAAGCAGTAGATGGCAGGTTCGAATCCCACTGGTTCCAATTTTTTTCTGACTTATGATCTTATGATTTTCATTACAGATCGAGCATACTGATCTTATGATTTTCATTACAGATCGATCATACTGATCTTAAACAAATAGGAGTAATGCCGAAAATTTGTTAACAAATTATAATTTCCTCCTATAAAAAAAAGCCTCTTAATTTACTAGCTCAATATACTTTCTAAGTTATGATGACATTTCAAAAACTTACCCTTGGTTAAGATTTCAATGTTGACGCCGCCGGAAAAGCGGCGCCTAAAATTGAGGTGTCAGACAATGACACACCTGAGTGATGCGAAAAAAACCCCAATTCATTCCATTCATTTGTTTCAAATATTACATGAATATACTCAAATTTCAGGGCGTCAGCACGTACCTGTCTATAACCTCTCCTTTCCTCTCCCTCATGACCAGATCAAGAAGCGTCTGTCGGAGATGATCCCTTATGTTCCCGTACCTTACTACTTGGTCTCTGAAGATCTTCAAGCCCAGGTTGTAGACATTGTCAACGTTGTTCTGCTGAACATATACCCTGTCCTGTAGGTAGGAAGCGGACAATGCATGAATGGTTTGTGATCAGGAGGAAAGTACACAGGGGCTTGGGGCAATTTCACCCCTAAGTAATATGCTCAAAAGAGCCATGGAAATTATACAAAGTGCCCAAGAAAATCCCCATTCACTTCAGTGTTAATGCTTATTGAATGTAGCAGATTTAGGCAATTTCTTGTAAAAAGTAGCCCCTGGAAAAAGAAAAATTCTTGCCTGATGATAGGTTATGAAATAAAACAGAATTAATAGTATTTTCTTCTAAATCCTCCTGGTTTCATATTTCAAACTTGAGCAAGGGAATATTATATAAATCAAACATGAATTTCATGAAATATTTCAAACGAAATCAATGAAAAAATATTGTAATTCTTGAAGGTTGACCTCAAAAACATAAGTCAAAACTAAAACCCTTGCTCAAGTCAAGTTATTCATAAGATCTTTCTCTCTAGACTATTAACTTTTATATTCAACCCACTTTCTGGCACTTTAAATCAGCAACTATATCTTGGTTCTTTGTTTTATTTCTTTTTTTAAGAATGAAGAGAACAAAAAACAAAAATGGTAAAGTGTACTGTGCACATGTACTCTGTAGAATAAAAGATGTTGCAATACAGAAGCCTAGATTTCTATGGATAATTTTTTTGTTCTTGTACCTAGATCTACTTAGTGACTTTCATACAATACTACAACATTTAAAACACAAATAAATATACACACCATATACATGAGAATGTCTCGGATCATGATCATAGCTGTCTGATGGTCATTCCATGCTCCGTTCAATGTCTGCAGAAAGTTATTGTTGAGTGCTTTTAAAACTTCCACACGGACCTAAAATAAGAAAAAAAATTAAATGTAGAGGTGTTTACAAGGCTATACTTCAGAATTGACAGGAGTACGATGATGGCTTTTCATGAAAATTGTCAGCAGAAACTACATTGTCAGGTCTGGCAATTTCAGCGAAAAACTTATGTTTTGATTGGCGGAGAAGCACTCGTCTCTGGCAGTTACTTATAAACTGTAAGAGAATGATAATTTGTCAGTCCTGACGAGCTTTGTGAAATGGTAGGCCTTCCCGGTATACCAGGGGTGACTTGAAAAGAGTTGAAGATTTGAAACCAACGCAAGTCATATCCAAGACATATTGCTTTTCAACCTAATTGGAAGTGAGCATTTGAGAGATTTTGATTTCTGGAAAGGGCCCCAGATGACAAGGAGTTCACACAACCTTTTTTTCCATCCAAATTTCATCACTTCCTCTGCTTAGGCAAGTAGAAAATACTAAAACGATATTAGATTTTGAATTAAGATTACGAATTTAAAAAAGAAAATATTGACAAAAAATAACTAACTACATGTATAATCCAAACTTCAATATGATGGCAGGGCTCCCTTGTAAAGCAGGCCTCTGGCTTGAATGGGAATATCATGCTTTTTATAAAGAAAATATGAATGAATGAATAAATAAATAAATAAATAAAACAACTATTAAAAATATATTTCGATTTAAGGAAATGTAAAGTACATATTGGAAAGCTTTTCACCTAATGTGCATTTAATGACTCATATTAGTGTGTGTCACTGTGTGATACTGTTTCATGTTGTAACTGCTGAACATGTAAGCTTCTAAAAGAATTTGCCCTTCCAGAGGCCCACATGATTGACAGCAGCCACATAGGCCTTCAATAAAGTTATCAAAACAAAGAGGGTTCTACAAGGCCAATAGCACATGAGCCTGTAATAAGTGACATGTCAGTCTTTTGAACAGACGTCATCTGGAGTTAGTGATACTGCCTTGTCCGTCCCACACCTGTCCCTTCTCGAGGTACATACTCACCTTTTCTACCAAATGTTCTGTGACGACGTCCCTCAGTCCCGTGTATAACCTTTCGCCGTGCTTATGGAGCACCATTGTGTACGCATTTCGGTAGAGCTCCTCAAAGCTCAGGCCACTGTTGTTTTTTCTCTGTATTTCCTGGATGGCATTCTTGAGCAGGTTCCAGATGCTGGACACATACTTTTCATCCATGTTTGTCTGAAAACAAAGGGAAGAAGTAAATGCATTATTCATTTGTACTTTACACTACGTCTACTATACACCCATTTAACGTATCCGTATCAGCCAACAGGGTACTTGTACATGTACTGTATGTACTGTATGTAGGCTCACATGCAATGACATCAACATTCCATTTCAATTACCCAAATCCAACATGTACATGTAGGCCTACATGTACAATTTATACATGTACCAAGGATATTTTCCAAATATGTAAACCTTAGTTGGTCAACATAAATATTTAAAAAAATTAGTTCAAACTAAAGATGTGCATGTAACACACAAGTAAAACTACGGTAGAAAACACTACAAAGTGCATTACATGTAGTGAAGTTAGTGGAAATTATTAGTATTCTTAATTTTACCCGTACTACATTTGGAAGTAAAATAAAGGGGGGGGGGTTGGGCTAGAACAACTCAATATCCATAACCTGGATCCTGTTTTTAAC
This sequence comes from Lytechinus pictus, assembly GCF_037042905.1. Taxonomy (NCBI): domain Eukaryota; kingdom Metazoa; phylum Echinodermata; class Echinoidea; order Temnopleuroida; family Toxopneustidae; genus Lytechinus; species Lytechinus pictus. Next base: position 19,592,768 of record NC_087260.1, read on the forward strand.
TACATGTATGTACATGTCTATGTATGTGTGTGTACTTGTAATCACCAAGAAAATGTAATTCGTTGAAAACTGTAGTTCTCATTAGATGAAAACAGAACTCTCTAAAGCTTTGTTGTACTTAGCTTTGCCATCCTAGGAGTAAATCATGAAGCATCATCGCATTACTCATTTCAGGCATGATATTTCCCTTGAAAAAGAATCTGAAAAATAGCCAAGGGTGGCTAAGTCCCCGCCGGAGTCCGAGAAGCCCCTGTCGGGGTTACAAGCTCTTGCATAGTGAAATTGATAGTGATTTTTCAAGGTAAGTCTGCATGATAGCTTTATCATTTAACTTGAAAAAGCAGTAAAAAACTGCATGAGAATGTTCTTGGGCAAAGGATTTCACGTAAAAAAACTAAAAATCAAAAATTAGAAAATCTGAAAAAATATCATGCCTGTCTTTTTAATGACAAATTTGCTCTGAACCAATGAAATGCAAAGATTTCATTGAATGGCAACAATGTCATACAAACTGTTATGCAATACTGTAGGTCCTGGGACAGGTTGGGGTGTTAACTTGGTAAAAACACATATTTCTTTTTTTTTTTTTTGAACATTTGGTGAAACTGTACTTACATGTACATATACATGTATTATCTACATGTATCAAATAACATGAACACATGTACATGTAGGAGAAGTGAGGGGGGGGGGAACGATGTCCAAACACCAGTTAAATCTATCAAAAAAACTGTCTATTTTTTCATATCTGGGTTTCCTTTAAAAAAAAAAGGAGTAGCAGAAATGACTGAAAGTTTATGCATCAATTGTCTCATATTACTTTCAAACAATTTAATGTCCAAACGCAAGTTAAATCTTCACGTCTCGCAAAAACTATTATCTTTTCTTTTTTTTATATCTAGGTTTTCTAGCAAAAAAAAAAGAGTAGCAGAAATAATTGTTTCGTCTAATATTACTCCTGTCTTGATATTGCCGACTTGTCCAGATAAACGACCCGCCCGGGCCATATCGTAACCTTGTTCATAGAATGAGTGCGCCCGGGCACACAACTGGGTACATGTACCTGACGAGGTATATACCCAGTTGTTGTGTGTCCGGACAGGTTGTGTGTCCGGACGATCAATTTTAGAAAGTCATTTGGAAAAAATTACAAGCGAAGTGTCATCAATTTTTAGTACAAAATGTGAGGAAATATTATAGAGAACAAAATATAAGATGATTACAACTATTGAATTCATATTTTTAGTGTAATCTTAAGACAAAAAAGAAGGCTTCAAAAATATAAAGTATCCGGAACAGGCGCTCTAACCGACTGAGCTACACTGCCTCCACTAAGTAAGACTCTAAGACTCTAGAAAATGGACAAACAATAATATAGAAATTGACGCAAAATATCAGCTGGGCATGAACGCTTTGTCTGTTTAGCCTTTGTCTAGTTGGTCAATTGTTGTCTAGACTGACTCGAGAGATCCTAGGCCATTTTTTTTCCATAAAAATTCCATGTTAAGTCCTAAAAGGCTAAAGTAATTGTTGTCTGTTGTTGAGTCCCGGCCCCCCCCCCCCCCTCAAACACAAATTATGTTTTTGCAATCCCAATAACACCTTAGTTCTTGACTTAATAAAAATAATAAACATTCTACGATAAACAATCTGTGTAACTTAGATATCTGAATTGCAGAACATACTGGAAAGGCACGAATCCTCATTCGAGAGTCTTTCTTCGGCGGTGGTGCTTTCATCGAGTTACTCATGTTGGCGACGTTGTTCTGGATAATTCAAAAATGACAGGAAAAAAAACACAAGACAAGTCAAGTGTCAAGTCAGTCTACTTGCAACAGTTTGAGGGCTCTTTTCTGTAGAATTTCCAGAGCCTATGAAAAATTATTCAGTGGAGTCATATTGGATCATGCCACTTCAATTGAGGCATCCGAGTATATGAAATAATTGTTATATTTTGAGAGTTTGTCGAATCTGGTGCAACCATAACACGGGTGATTCACTGCATTGCGTTCACTGTGTTTACGGATGTAGGCGAGCTCGAAGACTTGTTCTTCATGGACTCCGCTATTGCTGCACCTTCGTTTTATGTGGATTCGCGAATTCTATTTTGGAACAGTGACTCAGCTGGGTAGTTTATTCTGAACTAGTTTCATCGAATCTCCGGACATCTATTTGAAATTTCATGATGGGTCACTGATAAAGTGTAGTCGAAGGCTCAGGATATCCTCCAAAAAGGTACTCACAGTACGCCAAAAGTGCAAAAATACGCACTTTTCTGACAATATTTATAGCATTCAACACATGAACGAAGCCTCAACACTTGACCCGATTTGTACACAGTTGGAGAACTACTTTCTTCCACCAAAATTCTTTGCCCCACATTTCTTTTCGAAAGATAATAGCAAGTAACTTTTCATATTTTCAACCAACTGTGATTGCTTTCTTTTGATTGTGTTATATTCTATCTCCAGATTCAGATTTGATTCAGAGAACTAACGATAAGCGAATGGATATTATTTTACAGTGAAGTGCAATTCGCCTCTAGTATTCCACGGTTGTGACGTCATAGGTCATGACCATCCATTGGGCCTACTCTGCAAAATATGTTTTGCTGAATTATGACAAAACAAAAGAAAGAAGAAATGGAAAGGGGGGAAAAACAGAGATAAATTATTCAGGCAAATGGCAGTTCCAATGAATACCAACAAATAATCTGAAATATATATATATATCAGTTAACGATATGACGACAAAAATTCAAAGGCGAATTCATCTTAAACGTATTTAGGTGAAATATAATACTTCAAATGGTAGGTAATTCTCTGTAGCCTACCTTCAATATATGTCATTGTTATAATTAAAAAGCACTGAAAACTGTAAATTGTTATGCTTATAGATATTTATAACTCTATAGAGAACTCTAAGATTCAGCTGTGCCTTACATTCTAATAATGATACAAAAATAGTGATTGGTTGTATTTTTTGTTGATTATTTAGATTTTTGTGCTTTATATATATGATAAACCGTGAATGTGATTATATATATAATTTTTTTACGTAAATCGTGGATTATGAGTAAAAACATTTTTAAAGTGATAATCCTTTCAAACACTCAAAGACGAAACTGAGTTATATTCAGATTTGAAAAAAAAATATTGAATAAAAAATGGCTAACACAAATTATGTGTCTACATAGTCACGCCAAGAAACTTTTTTTTTCCAAGCAATCATGTTAAACTCTGCATGGATATTGATTTTCAATAAATCTAATTTGCAAGTGTCACTCTGATGCAGCGGCTATTCACTTTTTCCATATACAAATATAATATTAAATTTGCACACCAACATTCTCTAACAATAATTAAGGAAAAGAAAGAATTAGGAAAACAAACTCTACACATTTTAGCTGACAAGCAGGGGCGGCTATCCGGGGGGGGGCACAGTGCCCCCACACGTACTTTTTGAAGCCCTGAAAAAGTGCCCTTTTTTACGCAAGAAGAATGCCCCCTCACGAACGTTTGCATGTTCCCCTTTCACCTGAGGAGGACCCGTTTTAGGTGTTTGCCCTTTCTCGTATAAGTGCCAATTTTATTTCGCAAAATGCCCCCTCTCAAACGATTTATGTGCCCCTTTTACCTGAGAAGGACCCGATTTGTGATTGTGTCAGAAATTTGCAATTTCTCGAATCTTTGCCAATTTTTACCAAAATGCACCCACACGAACGTATTCTGTGCCCTTTTTACCTGAGAAGGACCCGTTTTAACGGTGTGAGCAAGTGCTCCCTGATATTGTTGGCTAGCAGCCCCCCCCCCATTTTACCCAAGAAAGGTGCCCCTCACGAATGTGTTGTGTGCCCCTTGAAGGACCCGTTTTATGTGTGAACAAGTGCCCCTTCCTTCTTCTTTGTGTCCTATTTCGTATTAGTCCCCCTTTTTACCCAAGCAAGAAAGTGCCCCACACGAACGTGTTCTGTGCCCCTTTCACCTGCATGAGAAGGACCCATTATAACGGGCTCGGTGTAAAAATGACACTGAGGTAAAAATGGCAGAGGTAAAAATGGCAGAGGTGGTGGCAGAGATAAAAATGGCAGAGGTAATAATGGCAGAGGTAAAATGGCAGAGGTAAAAATGGCAGAGGTCATATTGGAATAGGCCTAGGTAAAATCGTCTTAAACCCCCATGCAAAAAATGAATAAATAATGAAAAATAATAGAAAGGGTCACATCTTTAAAATCATCTAGATAGATCGTCTGCACCAAATTGATAATCTTTTGGTTGGAATATCTTATTTTTTCTGGACTCTCATGGACGGCCTTCTCATGTCAAATCGCTGTACTAATATTCAAATTTGAGGCACACTCTAGATCGCAATTGTATTTAATTCATTAAAGGGGAAGTCCAACCTCACATAAAATTCATTGTAGAATAGCAGAAAATAGTAAAATGATATTGGTGAGGGTTTTAGGAAATCCATCAAAGATTAAAAAGCTATACTTTTATACTTTTATGATAACGTCATTTGCGAGCAGTTTTCCCATATTTGGTGTATAAAAAAATCAATGAAATGTAATTTTCTAGAAAAAAAATCAAAATGGTTTTTATTGTTTCTTCAGTAGGCCTATATATCAAGAGACAAATCATTTCACTTACGCTCCTGAAATATTTTTTAAAAACAATTACGAACCATTTTGTAGTGCGTAAAATGTCATGGGACAGTTTCCCATATATGACGTCACAGACTAAAACTTAAACTTCTAATAACTTTCTTGATCTTTGATGGATTTTTCCTCAAGCCTTCACCAATTTTCTGCTATTTTTATTGTTCATTAGGGCAAACTACCTCTTCAAACAGCCCCCAGAGAATGGTACCTATATATAAGAAACACCCATAAATTTAAATCCCTAATTGGCTACACATTTCAAAATTCATGAGGTAACAGTGACCATAATACACTAGTTTGGGAACCTGACATCCACTTGGACTATAGCTGCAATGAGGTATTGCTCTAAAGACTGAACAATAATTGTAACATTTACATTTAATTATACGTATCACATTAATCAGGGGCAGATCCAGGATTTTCCAAGGGGGGCACATTATTTTTCCTGAAAAATGACACGCAAAAACAGTTTTCCACCTACAACTTAAGGTAATTCGTCCACAAAAATAATAAGCAAGCAAAAAAAGTCCTCGCTTTAAAAGGGGGACACATTTGAGTTAGAACCGCACATTTGCTAAGATTTTAATTGTACCTCTCAAGGGGGGCACGGGCCGGCTGTGCCCCCTGGATTTATTTATTCATTTTATTTATTGATATATTCATATTCCACAAGTCATCAAAGTATCTTTCGTAATAAATCATTTTTACAATGAAAAGATGCATCAACTGCATAACACATACAGGATTGAAACGTATACCAATGAAATGAAAAAAAGTGGAGGGGCATACTAAAAAAGCAAAGCTTGTAAAATGTAGACCCCCTATCAAAATTGTATACAAGGGTAATATGATATAAGTATATAGTAAAAATAATCAGCAAAATTCTATAAATTTACATAGATAGAAACACTGTAACACAAATGTTTATACACTATATACAAAATTAAATATTGACTTTAAAATAATCAACACTACCGTGCATGGATAAGCATGAAGTTCACAAAATATTTGATTAAATCAATAAGAATTCAGAAGAAATTTTTTTATGAGTAATTTAAATCGGTTCAGATTAGCTGCCTCTTTTATTACTCTGTCCAGAGAATTCCAGAGTTTTGGTCCTGTGAAAAATAGTTTTGCTAGAAAATACTGTTCTACTTTTAGGTATAAGTGATAGTCATTTGACTGTCTCGTATTATGAATGCAAAGTATTGTTTCTCATAAATTTCTTTTGTAGGCCATTAGGTACACTATTTCTATTTAGCTGATACATGAATTGGAATAGTTGTAAGCGGTACAGGTCACTGACTGTAAGGATACGTTTCTGACGAAACAATTCATCCGTATGAGCTCTAAAGGACATATTGCATATTATTCTCAGTACTTTTTCTGAAGTAGCAAGACTTTATTGAGTCTCGTTTGAGAGGCATTACCCCATGCCAGAATCCCATAATTAAGATATGGTAAAAATTATTGCACAATATAACATGAATAGCGCCTGTGCTGGAAGAACGTTTTTAAGCTTATTGATGACTCCAATATTTCTTGCCACAGTTTTGCAAATATTGTTGATATGAGCATTCAACGTAAGCTTGTTATCAATAGTAAGACCTAAAAATTTTGTTGTTTGGATCCGCCAGTGACATCAATATCTATTCATCATGATCCATCATGATGTGGAAATAAAGAAAATTACTTTTATTACAGAATGTTCAATTATTTTTTGTTATCCAGCTTAAATTATGAAAGTAGTTTGAAGTAGACCCGAACTTGTTTGTTTCAGAGGGTTAATGGCTGCACACATTGATGTTTACATTAAAAAAAAATCGTTGGGTTTGCATGTGAAGCGATGTTCTGCTTATAACTTAAGATCCTTTCATCAGTCACTAATTGAAATCATTTTGGCAAGAAAATGCTTGAGTTTAGTCATATAAATGACAAAGTATAGACTTAAAATGACGAAAAACAACATAATATTTAATCAGTTCTTATAGCCCATTTCGTCGACAAGAGTCCGGTCAAGGATGATAATTATTATGACGTAGCCTATCTTTATCATCTTTACCTCCGCCATTTTTACCTCTGCCATTATTACCTCTGCCATTTTTACCTCTGCCATTTTTACCTCTGCCGTTAATCTACCAATAATCCTTGCTTCATGAGTCATGTGAGTGGGGTAGATAAGCGAACATATGGGGGGGGGGGATCTTGCCACCTCAACAAATTTCTCACGACGAAAAAAAAAGAGAAAAGGAAAGAGAGACGGGTGAAATATGATATTATTTTCTGAATTTTAATTGTCAAAATCTATCATAAAATTTGATTTTCGTTATAAAAATGTCAAAAAGAAGAAGAAGAAGAAGAAGAAGAAGAAGAAGGAGAAGGAGGAGGAGGAAAAGAAGAAGAAGAAGAAGGAGGAGGAGGAGGAGAAGAAGAAGAAAATTATGAAATTATTGCTCAGTCATCTATTCTCCTTTTTTTTTACTTCCTTATATAACAATTATTTAATTGCTATTTTTATCTCCTAAATAAATATATATTAATCTTGAAATTAATTTTCTGTAATCCTCTTTTATTTTCCTAGATTATTATATTGCATGATATTATGTCTATATTCAATGTAGCCTATAGTTAATTTGACATACTTTACTTTAAATAATGATATGCATTTCAAATAACTTATTTTTCATAATGACAGACATGACCGAAGCTACACTACAAAGTAATTTTTGTTGTAGTTTCTTGTTTTATGGTTTTTTTTTCTACTACGTAGTAATTTTGAAACTTAATCGAAAGTTATAATTCTTTGTCTTGAATTTACATGTGCTCAAATTTATTGTATTCTAATTTGTTGTTCATTGTGTTGTCGGTCACTCTGTTTTATTAATCTTTGAATCATGTATGTTTTTATTGTCAAAATGTAAGATTTATGTTTTTGTTCGTTTGTACTGCCCCTTTGTAAAACAGGCTAGCAGGTGAATAGGGCTTTTACCGTGAATAAATAAATGAATCAAATCAAAGCAATATCTTGCTAAATAAATGATGCGAGCGCGAAGCGCCAGCTGGAAACGTTTGCTATCCAATATGAAAACGGGACATGTATTCACGTTTTCAACGTTTTTAATAAAGAACGAATTGTCTATTACAGAGATCAAATTAATACGAGCGCGAAGCACGAAACTGAAATTTTTGATCCACACGGAATCGTCGCCATTATAAGAAGTACTTGTTATGCACACATCAGATGCGTGTTCTTCGCTAATGGGGCAAATTCTTACTCTTTTTGAAGTCCAAGTTAAAGAAATCAACTCTTAAAACCTAAAATCTGGACCAGCGCCACCTCTTGTTTAGTAAAATGGAAAAAAAGGTGGCGCATACTTTTCTCGCAGGAAATTTTGAAGTGCCCTGACAAGAATGACGAGATGTTTTTTTTCCTCATTTGTCTGCCGTTTTGTTTTTAATATATTTTCAATTACACATGTTTGTTTTTATTGTAGGCCTGCATGTTTGTTGTTTTTTTGTGGGGGAAGAGGGGGGGGGGTCGAAATCCATAAAAATAACAGGTTGTCTCGACGTAGATAGACTATTCATGAAAATAATGAAAAACAAACCAGGAAATGGCCAAGTTGTCTTTTAAAACATTTTAAAGTGTCGGAAATGTAATCAAATTAATCTTCCTTTAGTGGTTAAATATCAGAAATCCCATGGCAACAAATTCGGGCTGTATCGAATTTCAATTTCAGTGTTGAAAATCATTAGAACATGTAAAATTTCAATCGGTAAATCCCATGTAGGGCCTACAATTATGAGAACAATATAGATCATTCTTTAAACCCTTTATCTCTCTTATTATTATGCTTTGCGTAATCTTTCATTTTCTTTTTGTGTATTTGGAATTATATTGAATGATCCCTGGGCCCTCTTTTTACAGGGGGTGCTGATGTGAATTTGAACAGCAAAAAAAAAGGGGGTTTCAACGCAAATTCAAGGTAATTTTGGTCCCGAGGAATTGGACAAGCAAAAAAAAGGGGGAGGGGGGTTCACAACAAAATGTAGGTAATTTCCGGTACATTTTTCAATTTCGCCACATCTACCAGAATTCCAGGGGGTGCTGCCTATAGAAAATAACACCAAACCCGCTTCCCCGTAGGGCCATGAATGATCAGTGAGTATTCAGCGATCATTAACCTCTCTCGTTTTCTCCCCTTTCTACACTGTTAAAAACAAACCTGATTTTACAGAAAAAAGAAGATTTTGCAGAAAGCAATAACAGAATCATTCTGTAAATTCAGAAAACAGGATTTTTTTCCTGCAATTTAACAGAACAGGTCTGTTTAAAAAGGGGAAAATGGTGTTTTATTTAAGGAAATTTGTAAGATTCCATACACCAAATACCAATTTCCTGTAAGATTACGCATCTGGTAAGATTACAGGTGTTCTCGAGACTCTGCTGCAGGAACTTCTTTTTATTTTAAGGATAAATTTCTAACAGTGTATATTTTATTAAAAGGAGGAAATACAGAAAAAAATCAACTGATTGGAGGACCCCCCTCCCCCATTTGAAGGTGAATTCAATGCATAAAACTTGAATTTATAAATCACACAGGGTACAAATTTTAAACAGTATTTTTTTTTATCTCTTCGAAAATAACAATGTCATATTTTCTTAATCCTCCTCTTGTCTAAACCCCCTCCTAAACGTAAATAGTGAACAGTAAACCTTGTGGATTCAAATATAAATTTAAAAAATTTGAATTCAAATCTTTTTGAGATTTAAAAGTTAATCCTTAAGATTTAAGATAAATTCAAAGTTCGGCTGGTCACTATTCACAGCCGATCTGGATTTATTTTAAATCCTTGGAATTTAGAGTGTACTCTATATCGAGTATTAATAACCCTCCTCTTGCTGACTTACCCCTCCTCAAACGTACCCTATATCGAGTAAAATAATCCTTCTCTTTCTTCCCCCTCCTCAAACTTACCATCCTCCCTACAGCTTTGTCCCCATCTTCGCCATTCATCCCCTTTTTTTCAGGAAGTGATTCGACCCTTTCAGGAAGCGGATAGTAAGATGAACTATTTGGAAAGACATTCTGGCACTATGGAGATGATTCACGCTTCTAACCCCCCCCCCCCCCGCTCAGTATACCCCTTCTCTGTTCCCCCAATTCACAATTAAATTGACTTTCATCTTCCTGGGTTTGAAAGTTACTGCATTCGTGACACAATAGCTCCATAGTGAAACGATGCTTTACCATTATTGATCTCAAGGTGTATATAATATTGTATTACTGTAGCCATTCTGTCCAGTTTTTTTTTATTAACTTCCTTTGATACCACCACATTTTAAGAATATGTCTTATTTGTAGATTTTTGGGGAGTTAATCGCTCTACAGAAATTAATTTCGGGATGGACCAATCTGAAGTGTAATATTTACACCTCTGCATTTCCTTTAATTAAGACACTCATTTTCCTGCGGAACAAAAATTATACATGACAAGTAACAAGACAAATAATGTATTCATACGGCCATATAATTTGCAAAGGAGTAAAAAATGACAAATCAGCGAAATATTACTTATTCATTGATTTATCGTTCAATTTAAAAACGAGCAATTTTATTTTTATAGTTTTGTAAATATTGTGATGATGAAAACTGATTGAAATGGTAAAACATCTTACAGATTTGACAATAAAAAATATTTTGTTGTGGCGAAATGACAAAACTTTAACGTTTTGATTGATAATTTATCATTATTATTATTATTATTATTATTATTATCATTAATACTACTACTACTACTACTACTACTACTACTACTACTACTACTACTACTACTACTACTACTACTACTACTACTACTACTAGGCCTACTACTGCTACTACTACTACTTCTATTACTACTACTACTACTACTACTACTACTACTACTACTTCTACTACTACTACTACTACTTCTACTACTACTACTACTACTACTACTACTACTACTACTACTACTACTACTACTACTACTACTACTACTTCTTCTTCTTCTACTACTACTACTACTACTACTACTACTACTACTACTACTACTACTACTACTACTACTACTACTACTATTACTACTACTACTACTACTATTACTACTACCACTACGACGACTATCATTATTCTTATTATTATTTTTATTATTATTATTATGATGATTATTTTCATCATTATTAGTGTTGTTGTTGTCGCTATTATTCATATCATTATCATTAATGTTTTTTTTTTTTTGGGGGGGGGGGGTGAGAAATGCCCCCTCCCTTTGCCAAATGGACGGATATTATACACGAAATCAACCTACAAAATAACGTAGTTTGTCTGGCGTATATGATGTGGTTATACTCTGTAGGATTATTAGATTTAGAATGTGGTTTTTGGTGGAGAGCTAGCCCGTCATACATAACAGATTCTAGATATGCCGGAGGAAATATGTTTTGGGAGCAGTTGGTGAGTGATGTTATGTACCCCTTACCAAGTGACTCCCTGCATGTGGGGCGGCGGTAGATGGGGGCAGCGCCAGCAGGGGTATGACACCCCTCAGATTTATTACTAAATAATAATAATAAGACCTTTGGCAAAATGGAGAAAACAGAAGAAAGGAGAAAAAGATGTTAAAATAGTTTCATGAGTCGTGTTACTCTGTATTCAATCAAGAAAAGAGCCTCCTTATTAAAATACCATGGGGCCCTTTGCTTTCATACCCCGAACTATAGTATCGCACGCACATCACCCTTTTTATTCACACTCCCAAAATATCACAGCCAAACTTCAATATATTAGCGTATCAAAGGGAAGCTCTGAGCATCTGAGTTCTAGGAACTTGTAATAGTATATTGATTTTTTGGGGGGTTATATTCTTTTCCCTTTTCAATGTTAATACCCCCCCCCCCCCCAACAAAACAATGAAGGGGGTTCACATTGTAAACGTATCCTCTCCAAGATTTTAGCGCCCGATTTTTCCAACTTTTGCCTCTTTTGTGTTTGGCGCCCCTAAGAGTGGCACTTGCTTCTGCATGACCCTCTATAGATACATCAAGGTAAACATACCCTCTTGTCAGAAAAAAAAATAACTTGAATAATGTCTTGATTTATCGTCCTATAATTCTCTGTAAATACCTTACTACCATGACTACATCTTCTTGAAAATTGCTTTGCAAATAATTTTGATTGCAAATTCGAATGTAATTGATAAAAAATCTTTACATCGGGAATCCCCTAGTGAAGGATCCAGGTAGGGGCACATCTGGCCCACCCCCCCCCCCCTTCGAGAGCCACAAAAATATTATGTCATGCATATACGCAAGTGAGGACCCCCTTTTTTCTGCTTGTTAAATTTTTCCTGGAACAAAATGACCTCGATTCGGTATTGAAGACCTTGGGGGGGGGGGGGGGCTTGTCAAATTTTTCCTGTACAAAATGCCCCCCTTTCGAAAATTCCTGAATCCGCCCCTTGCCCACCCTCATCACTGTAAATACTCTGTTTGAAATGTTAAATTTTAGCAGGTTGTTTAAGCCCTTCACTCTAACACCTATTGTTTAAACTTTTTAAACAAGTTGTTTAAAAAGTTTAAACAATTACAATTTTTTTAAACAATTACAGAAAAGTTTAAACAATTTGTTTTAAGAGTGACAGGCTTCAACAATGTGCTATTATTATTTTTATTTTTTACTGTGATAGAGCATGAACTAAGACTACAAAGGTCAAGCAGTTGCCAGATCCGAGGGAGAATGATTCGGTAGTATTTATATCATAAAAGAAAAGGGGTCGTCTTAATTGTGTGATCTGACTCGTATATAGCACCTGTCAATATAATTAAATATCGAGTTAATGAGGTCATTGGCGAGTTCTCAATGTGGATAATTCTTGACTAAAAAAAATCTTGACTGAGTATGAATAAAAATTGAGAACAAAATATGATTGGTTCTCTGTCTATCTTCCTCTATAACATCCACTTTTCCTCAAACACGGTTTACAGCAAAATCAAACAAGATGTTTATCATTTTGCACAGGTTTGATAGTTTAAAACAAACAAATGTTTTACAAATTTAAACAATTATGTTCACCTTTAAGCAATAAATATTAGAAATTAAACTTTGTTGCTTAGTATATTTAGCAATTTGTTGACATTTAACGATACATAATAAATTCTTAAAGTAGACCTGGTTGTATAATTAATGGGTATCAGAGTATTGTCTGTCTGTCCGTTTCTGTCTCCGATTCTCCCTGTGTCGTTGCATCTTTCTTTCATTTCTACCATCGTATGTCCCTTATCAACATATTCCTTTTCTATATACAAACTTTTTCTTTATAATACACTCTAAATTCCAAGGATTCAAAATAAATCAAGATCGGCTGCGAATAGTGACCGGCCGAATATTAGATTTAGATTTAAACCTTGTTGATTTAAATATAAATATAAAAGATTTGAATTTAAATCTTTTGAGATTTAAAAGTTAATCCTTAAGATTTAAAATAAATTCAAAATTCGGCTGGTTACTATCACAGCCGATCTGGATTCATTTTAAATCCTTGGAATTTAGAGTGTACTCTAAAACCGTTCATGCCTCATAAGTTTCATATTTTATATCGATCAATAATCAATATTCAAACAATAATTACAAATCAGCGCAAATAAAAGCAATGTTGCATTGTATAAATGACCAAAACTTCTTGTGCATCGAAAAAAAATATTTAAATTAAAAGCAAAGACACATACAAACGAATCCTATATAACGAAGGAGAAATGAGCTTGCAGAGCAACCATACACGTATGAAAGTTGTCTTTAGTAAGTGCAAAATTGTGAGTGTGAGATTTGGCTTATATAAATGACGGAAATGTGCTTAAATACAGGAAATATCAATGATTTGCAAAATGCTAAATGATTTGGGACAGTTCTAATTTAATCGTTGTGACGCGGTATGTACATGGAGAGAGACGAATTAATGTGGAGATGAGAGAAAAAATGAGGGACATAGTACATGTGAAAAGGTTACATCGATGGATTGATATATAGGCAGACGAATAGATAGATAGATAGATAGACGAATAGATAGATAGATATATAGATAGATACATTTAAACATATATATATTAGACAGATATATAGATGAATAAATAGACAAACAAACAGACATGGACAGACAGACAGACAGATAGACAGATCGATAGATAGATAAATAGATAGATAAATAGATAGACAGACAGATAGATAGATAGATAGATAGATAGATAGATAGATAAATAGACATCTAATAGATAGATAGATAGATAGATAGATAGATAGATAGATAGATAGATAGATAGATAGACATCTAATAGATAGATAGATAGATAGATAGATAAAATAGATAGATAGATAGATAGATAGATAGACAGAAATGCCCATACCCAATACCCAATAATTTTGCTGGGAATAATAAAGGAAATAAGCAGTATGTAAAGTTCAAGTTACTATGAGTAGAGATGGTAGAAGGCAAACAGAAAATGAATAAATTCACACTAGAACTCAGTGGATGTGCATACATCATGTACATGGTCGCACATAGGCCTAACTTTCTTCCAACCTTAGAACAACGAGTGAGTGTTTTTTTTTTCATGGTGATTCTAAAAATGGAATCTCCTGGATAATTCTGCTCTCTGACAGGAGCTTAACTCAAGGGCATTAAAAATGACTCAGTGTAAAAATTGGACTTAAGCTGACCCAAATGACCCCCTTTTAATGATCATGAAGTGATCGGCAGATGAAATGTACCGTATGTCATCATAAAAATAGTGAAAGAGTAAAATGTCAAAACCTGGGTCAAAACATATCGTAAAATTAGATGTTTGTTTTAAAAAGGTTAAAATTTTTGCTCGCTTGCTTAGCTCGCTCGCATCTCTTTAGAACTTTCGCTCTATCCGCCACATCTGGCGTCCTCAAAATGTTTGGCTCATTACGGCATTTAGATCGAAAATCATGAAATATGGATACGTTTTATATTGTACATCAATTTCTTAGCCAAGGTAACTTTTGTTTAGCCCATATCCCGTTTTCCCTACTGCTAAGATTATGTATTATTTTGGTTCACACTAAACATCTCTCTGATATATTTGACTTCATTATGTGATGTTAATTTAGTTGCATTCTGTTAATGAAAAAAAAATCTCAAATCTCAAATTGTTAGTCAAGTTAATTATTCGTCTCTGCTATTCTTTAAACATATTTGAACTACATACATATTTTAAAAAAAACCCAGACAAACACATGTCCTAAATAGTTGCGCGTTTGATTTTTGGATTTACGTTTGATTGCAAATTTTTCAACAAACGAGTTCTCTATCCTGCGCCCTCTCTCTTGTTACGCCACTCATGTAGTAAAACGTACCATGATCACGTGATGAGGAAAGGTACAGGCTTAATCACTCAATCATCACATTTTCCTATATGTACAAGGGTTGATATAAGGAATAAACCTCATGCAAGCATCATCAAGCAACACGACTTGATATTTTGATAACCAGCTTTCCATAAAAGCTGAGAAAGTGCAGGGGAGGGGATTGATGTCATAGGCCTATGTCACGGGCACACCGAGGTATTAACCGATTCCAGACCGATCAAATTAATTACATTATTTTCAATGGATGATGGTCTGTGTTCTGTCCGGTTTAACATAGACCATGGTCTAAGTCAGTGCTAAACTTATGAAAGCCAACAATGAAAAGTATCATAAAATCACACTTTTCTAATATGACTGTCATGCACTAGCGTACCTACGGGGGGGCAGGGGGGCACTCTGCCCCCCCCCCTGACGAGCCACAACCCATACAAAATACATATCACTGCCCCCTTGACGAACTTGAAAGACCTTTTATGCCCCCCTGACGAGCTTGAAGACCTTTATTGCCCCCCCCCCCCCCTGACGAGCTTGAAGACCTTTTTTTTTTTTTTTTTTTTTTTTTGCTTGTCAATTTTTTTTCTGGTACAATAACCTTTATTTTTTATTGAAGACCTTTTTTTTTTTTTTTTTTGCTTGTCAATTTTTTTGGCGGCCGATTTTGCCCCCCCCCCCCTGTGGAAAATCCTAGGTACGCCACTGCTGTCATGTGTTCTTTTTACAAACTTCCGTGGTGCTGAAAATTATTATCAGTTTCAATCAGTAAGGTATGGATTGAATTCCAAATATTATGTCAAATTGAATCTATACTGTTTGGAATTTCTTACACAAATGGCTATCCATAATATTAATCGACAACTTCATACCAGAGTTAAGATCAAATCGGAGTGCAGAATACGGGCCAATGGGTCGGTTTTGTTTATTTTTTATATTGGTTTATTTATTTTCCACTTGCGGGCTAGATTGCCCTCACCAGCCACAAGCTGTTCTTCCGACAAATTATTAGGCCTATGTCCGGGGAGGGGGGGGGGTACACAATCATGTACATTAAAAATAAAAACATACAATAGAAAAAAAATTATGAATAAAAAAAACAACATTTGTTGGTGGGTGTGACTAGCGATAATGAAGAAGGTGAATGACTGTTCTTGCGTGGGATGATGAAAATATAGAATCTGTCCGAAAAAGGGGGTATTTTTATTAATCACTTCTTAAAGTAAATCCAGGACGCTAATGACGGCATTGGTCAAGGACGAGAATTTGTGACAGGGTTAAATAAATTGGAAAAGCTAAAGTTTTCATTAGGGTCATCTCGTTTAAGAACTCCAGTTTGGATCCAGTCATCAAAATTATCAACGATATAATAAATGCATTAAAGGGTAGACGAGAAATGAAACTACATAGCATTTTGCCCCCCCCCCCGATTTTGACCATACGGTAATATTCAAATAGATATGATGAATTTATATTGTACGCGAGGGAGTTCATATTCAAATTCAAATTCAATTCGGTTTTTCAACAACACTCATCAAATAGTCCGAAGACTAACAATGTGAGTTTACAATAAAAACACATAAAAGAGAAAGTAAATAAATATATATCATAAAGTGACCATTATTCAACCAATTACTCAAAGAAAAAATATATATAATGCAATACAGTATAACAACAAATTGAATGAACAGATGCATATAATGAGACAGATTTAATTAAAAAAAATACAGGCAAGCAGGTGAGGAGCAAGAATGGGGAGCAAGCATGGCCAGAGCACGCATGTGAAAGGGTGAGAAAAAAGAGGGGGATGTAGTAAAAATTAAGGTAAGAGAAAAAAAAAGGATGAAGGAGGAAAAAAACATAAGTAAACAATAAATTACAAATATTACAAGATTTATGTGATCTAGCTGGTCACGACTCTAGGTTTTTTTTTCAAATTGAACACATATACGATCTTGCACATTAACAGTGAACTTAGGAAGAATTGCAATAAAAAAGAAGATTTTTTACGATTTCAGGGGGGGGGGGTGGGTTGGGGCATAGAGCTATTATCTATGGTTGGGGCAAGACTGTGTACGACTGTGGTTATGCCTAGATGATGACTTTTTCATTCCTTTCATTTCTTCCTCTCTCGTTTTTTTTCACCACTTGAAAATTCTTCGGGGTGATACCTATATTCCTTCTCCCATTGCGCCACCCCCACCTTTTATACTTAATTCTCCTTATAAAGCACTTCATAATGAACAGCAACATTTTGTTTTTGTGATATTTCAGACGGTTTGCACTCACCCCAATGGAAACAAAATACCAATACGGCATGTAGTGATTAAATTTTTGTTTTTGTGTTTCTCTTTTTTTCGCCTCTGTTTCATGAAGCATCGAATTGTCTGTCAATTCTCGATGTCGTCTGCTAAATCCATTGCGTTGTATCATCGGATCGGAAACCTCCTGGATTAGACTGGTTTGTAAGTTTGTCTTGGCGGGGATTAAATCCAGACGGAATACGGGGGGGGGGGGGGTGGCAACAGGAGGGGTTCAATGGGAGGATGGGTCATTTCAAGTTGATCTGAAATGAGTCCAAGATTTAAATTAAAATCGAAACAATCGAACAAAGAATTTGGTGAGGAATGAAAGGAGAAAGGGAGAAAGAGAGAGAGAGAAAGAAGAGAGAGGCAAGGGGGTGGGGGGGGGGGGAAGAGCGAGAAATGGAAGAATGAAAGAAACTTGAAAAGAAAGAGAGGAGGAGGGTTGCAAACAGGGGCGGTGTCAAAATTATCTAAAAGGACCCATATTTTTTTCTCGTATTATGGGGGGATAATATTCTTGACTTATACATTTTTTTTTAATTCGTATGTTTTATTAAATCATAAAATTTTTATTCTCTTCTTTTTTTATTTTCCTTTCCCTTCTATTTTTTATTTTTTTCTCTCTCCTATGTTTCTCTTTTCACTACTTTAACAACCATAGATAGTTAATTTGTCAAATCCTGTCCCTCTAATGCAAGCCATGTGTGCAAATAAGCCATTAAAATATTTACATGAAACGAACTCACCCCAACGCGAAATCCCATATGGTCTAGTGGTTAGGATCCGGCGCTCTCACCGCCGTGGCCCGGGTTCGATTCCCGGTGTGGGAAGGTAATATTTTTTCCTCTTTAATTTTTACAATTTTCTTTAAATTCACTCGTCATATTTCATCCCCATTGATTATAAACCATACTTAATAGAAATCCTGGCTGTCTGATATAGGCTCACAAGTATTTATAGCTTCTCTTTTAAACATGATGTCGGTATATACAATTTTTCAAAAACATTAACCGTCGTTTCTCTGTCAGCAGTTCAGGTTAATAGCATTTTTTTTGCAATGTTATCAAATCGGTATTTCTGAAGGTTTTGATTGCAATGACATGGCAGCACGTGAGAAGATCGAAAAATGACGTCATAATCATGTTACATGTGAAGGAATGAAAGATGTATTATATCGAAGCGGTTGGGAATTATTCTGGAAATAAATTCTTCCGAAATGCTGACATTTCGAAGATAAATACCTCTACAGTCTGACAATGATTCATTAAACAGTTAAAGGTGCATGTTCTTAAAGGGATGGTCCAGGCTGGAAATATTTATATCTCAATAAATAGAGTAAAATTCACAAAGCAAAATGCTGAAAATTTGATCAAAATCGGATCACAAATAACGTTAAAAAGTTAAAGTTATTGAAAATTTTATCAAAATCGGATCACAAATAACGTTAAAAAGTTAAAGTTATTGAATTTTAAATATTTGCATTATTCCGGTGAAACAGTTCTAGGCATGCCTTCATGAATATTCATTAGGTGGGCTGATGATGTCATATCCCCACTTGTTCCTTTGTATTTTATCATATGAAATTAGGTTCATTCAAAAATTTTCTACCAAGAACTAAAACAACTCGATTGTCAACTGATTAAGTGCATCAGTTATTTATTGCCGCAACTTATTTCATCATATTGGAGACAAATCATTTACACATGTATGAAAAAAAATGAAACATTTATGATTTCATGTAATAACATAAGAAAAAGGAAAGTGGGGATGTGACATCATCAGCCCACCCAATGAATATTCATGACGATGAACATATAACTGTTTTCACAAAATATTGATAAACTTTAAAATTCAATAACTTTGTTATTCTATTTAGATGAAGTTTTCAGCATTTTGCTCTGTGAAGTTAACTCTATTTATTAAGATATACATATTTTCAGCCCGGACCATCCCTTTAAGGGTCCACGCTTGGATTTTGGATTGCAACTTTACCGTAGGTGCAATATTGCACCCTGAGCGAAAATGGTGCATCTCTTACTCATGTTAATATTCTATCGTTTGAAAGATAATCTCCTATAGCTCCTTAATTCTGCACTCGAAGAAGAAAATGTGCAACACCTGAAGATTTGCACCCTAGAAGTTTAATGGTGCAGAGTTATATTCTTTTATAATAAATGTACAAATTTGCACCATTTACTAGCAAGAATTGATGCACATTATAAGAGGATATACGAAGTTGTATTTTGTAGGTGCAAACAGATTTTCTTGGTGCAAACGAGTTAAAAAGAGATAAAGGAAAAACACAATCTGTTTTATTTTCCAAACATCTTTATGAAATTAGTGTCTAGCTCGTTTTAACAATTCAATTTCATTTTTATTTGTTCGTCCCCCTTTAATGCTTTCTCTCACTTTTCTGCAATTGATAAAAAATGAAACATTATATATATAATTGAACATCTGTGAATTTTTTTTTTAAATTGAGAAAACACCAAGTCCAGTCACGTACGTCCGTGTATTAACCTTTGCCGGATTTCTTTATCCATATCAACTTGAATTTGTACTCTACAAATCCTCTTCGAATCTTTAAAATGAGTAAAATCTGAATGTGAGGGGGAAATTGGCCCTAGATTGGAAAGTTCGGTATCCGTTATCCGTTTTGATAGGGGGTGAACTTTAGAAGATCCGGCTTGGGATAAGCATGAAGCTCGTGGGCTAGCAACGTGGGCATACGTAGTTTGATTCACTTGGCATTAAAGTTCAGTTTAGTTTTTCTCATTTTCAACAAATGAGTACAAAATGAAAGTTGCTTGATCAAAGTAAACATAAAGAACAAAACATGGAATACAAAAAAAAAAAGAATTATCAACATGAAATAAGTATATCAGCATTGTAATCTAAAAATTGGGAATTATGCTTATAGCTAGTGATGGGGAAGTCCACAGAGAAGCAAAGCTTGTAAGCCGTGGACCCCTCAGATAAAGCATTTTTCAATGGTCATCTTAATTTTGCGAGAGAGAAGAGCGAGCGTGCAAAATTCACATGCAGGCCTGCGCTGACTACTTAATAGATTATCTCATGCGAATCTGCACTTATAGGCCCGTATTCTGAAGTCAGGTTTAATTTAGACCACAGTCTAACTCTATGCTAAAATTATGGGGAGCCAAAAGTTCAAATATTCTGTTTATATTGTATATTCTTATGCTTACAATTTTGTTTCCTTTTGCTTTCATAAGGAAGAAAAATACTTCAGTTATCATTCCCAGACAATTATGAACAATTTGGGTGTCATATATGAATTAATAAATTGGATGTATACTGTTAGGGATTTGTGCCCCAATTGCTCTCCATAGTTAAACCACAACTTTAAACCAGGGTTTAATTTAAACCAGAGTTCATAATACGGGCCATAGACATTGGATTTGCCACTGGCATTTGTATTCATGCATAGAACATGTTATAAATTTTCCATCCATCAATAAATTGTGGCCATGAATGCACGTCTGAGTATTGAAATGAGGATAAGAACATTATATAAAAACAAATCATTCAAAAATGACTAGTTAATAGGGTCAGCTGGATGCAACTGTTATTCTAGTCATATTTGACTATTTTCTAGTCGTATTTTACTATAACGGAGTTATTTCTGACTAGAATATGTCAGAAATGTGACTAGACATATCAGTTGCACCCAGTTGACTACTGGTCTAGTCAATTTGACTGATTTGTTTTTTAGAGTGTATCACTTAAAACTTCAGAACGTTATCTTCATGCGTTTTACCGAAAGGCCTGAATAAAACCATGGACCTACCCTCGTCATCGGATCCTGGCTCGCCCGCACATAATGAATATGAGCCTTTAAGGTGATGCATCTTAATTTAACCAGAGTATGATTTTATCGAAGAGACATACTGTTATGATTAAGGCATCTTCATCCCCAGGCTATCATGACGACGTACTTTCCCCCAGGTACTAAGTATATGAGGATTAATATGATGTTCATGACGCCCTGCTTAAGAATCATGAGTGAGTCATTAATTATCTCTGTTGTGTGGTGTATCCGAACCTTGACTCAAAAGAGAGGGCATTTATTTAAGAAATTATCATTTTAGAATAAACTACAGATTTAACTCCCAGATCTGATCAGACCATTGTCATTAATGTTTTAATGGTACGTTTTGATTGTACATATTGTGTAATTTTACACATTTGTTTGTATAAAGCTGAACAGGCTACTCTGGATAAAGATTTGAAATAAAAATAAATAAATAAATAACAATGTGTATAGTTTTACAAAGTCTGAAGATTCCCCCAAACAATTCTTTAGTTATCGCCAGAACGAAAGCGGGATGACCCAAAAGTAATACTACCTAAATGAACTGTACAGTAATCGGAGGCACGAAAAGCAATTAATGTGGGGTTTTTTTTAAGGAAATTTGTTGTTAACAATCCTGATGATAGTTCCCGTTTTCGTTCAAAGTGATCCCATTGCAGATTGAAGCCATTTCGAAAAAAAAATCTGCTTTATTTGAGGAATGTGATCCCCCATCTCGAAATAATTGGGTTTTTTTAAAGACCTTTTTAGGACCTTATGGAAGATATTTGGGATGCGAAATCGCTAGTTAGATTTATCACTGTCACTGCTATTTACCAAAAGAAAATAAGACATGTAATAAGAAGGTTATTAAAGGGCATTAATTACACCCCCAAGAAATACATACATAAATGAAATAAAATGAATAAAACAAATACAGAAAGAAAATGAACGAAGAGCAATGAAAAGAAGAAAAAATAAATGGATATAGATAAAAACAACATAAAACATAGAAATAACGAATAATAGTGATATTTTTGTTTTCAACATGTTTTGTTAAGGATTTCATTCAAATGAATTACATAAACTCCAGATAAATACAAAAAAAATACAAATCTTCATTTTATATCCACAAGGATATGCAAAAAAAATACATATATAATTTACCAAAAACTGAAGCAAATAAGGACGGAATGAAATTCCTTAAAATGATACTTTTATATCTAAAATAAAAACACAAAAACTTACTTAACTGAGCCCCCAACCCTCTATCGTGTCTATGTATTTTAATAATAATTAATATTAAATGACTAAATGATATATTGGACACACACACACACACACACACATACACACACCCTCTCCCACTCAGCCTTATTAAAATAAATGAGGGAATTGTGGGTAGGCCCAGTATAGGGGGGAGAGAAAAATGGAACGTGAAATACACATCTGCCTGAACTCTTTCCAGGTTAAAGGTATATCTAGAATTATGACGGTCTCTTATCCCTCTCTTTGGTTTATGAAAACGATGCCATTATACCCCCTAAGAACAACATTGTCTAGTCTTCGCCTAATCTGGGCTCTCCAGACACCTTGTCACAGCTGGAGCTGCCGCGGGGAGATCCGGCCACTCATCATCACCGGCGTCCGATGGTGATCTATTGGGGATAGCGCCTTCATTAAGTTCATTGTACATAGGCGTATGTTTTTTTTTTTCATTTTCACTTTGCGAAGAATGGTTTTGAATCATCAGTTACACTTGAAAAATAAACAACAATTCTTAAATAATGACATATCAATATGTTAAAACTATTTGGGCATTTCTGGTCCATGCTGCCCCCTTTGATTCAAGAGCCTTTGCCTTGTCATGCTTGTGCAGCCTACATACCCATCTGTCTAGGAAATTTCCTTCCCACTTTTTGAAATATTATTACTATTATAATTATTATTATTATACATATATATATTTATATATATATATATATTAGGGGGCAGTTGTCGGATTTAAAGAAAAGAATATTATCCCCTTTGAAGTAGAAGCTTGGTGATGAGGGGCGGCCAGATATTGATAGAAAAGCAACATAATTGTCAGCCCCCTCTTTTATTACACTCTAAAAACACTGAGTAAAATTTAACCCAATATTGGTAAATGCATGTTTTAAGGGTAAATTTCAACGCAACATTGCGTAAAGTTTACAAAATATTTGGTATCTTTTTACCCAACCAACATGCATGTTCCCATTTTACCCACTATTAGGTAAACTTTTTTTTAGAGTGTAAATGATTTACCATTCAGCACAAGTCTCTGGATATAGGGGGTATGCCATTTCTTTTATATATTTCTAGTATTAGATTATAAATATCTATATCTATATCTTAGATATGAACTTTTTTCTTAAAATCAAATTAGTAATTTTTTTTCGCATTTAATTTGACCTTCATGCACATAATAGTACGTTATTATAGCACGGATACTCGTCGGAAGTCATAACCTAAATTGTCTTTGGCTGCGATTCAAAATTTTTACCTGCTCTAATTTCATCCAATCCGGGCATTGCATCCAGCAAAATATGATTCCTGCAAAAACTATGATTATTTGGCCTCTTTAACATAAAATTTATGCAAAATTTTTAATTAAGCGATCGATTATGCAGGGCAGGGATAGGGTTGATTATTATCACTTAAATACCCTAACTTGAGGGCTAAATATATGAGATAGGTATATAGAAGAAGGAAAAATACATTTGGTTAATTTCAACATGCCGTTATTACAGAATAGATCAGCAACTTCCAAGTAAAAGGGAGACTTTAGAATCTTATCGAAATTAAGACCAATATCTACACTATGCCAATATTTTAATAAGTGCCCCACGCCTATAAAGAATATTCCGTTTTATAAATCGCTTCTGATTGCCTCTTCCAAGATACCACCTCCTTTAAAGACGCATCAAGATTCTTACTTCTAATTTCCGTCACCTTGCTTTAAGAGGCATCACATTGATCTCTTTACGAAAAAATGGAAATCAGTGAGCTTGAAAGGAATTTCATTGAAACGAAACTTAAAGATAAAAAAACCCTAAGAATCCATTGGACGTTATAAGACTTAACCTCCGTAAATATCTAAAAATAAGTGTTATTCAAAGGATTACAAGTTATGCACTTTGGGTTTTAGAATGAAGGTATTTTTAGAAAGTGGATTCTAGATATGGGAAATCGGCGAAATACATTTAGATGAGGATGGTGGAATGCTTATCGAGATATACAAATTATATTTCTTAAAGACCAAATTCAAGCCTATATCAAGTTGAATTTCATAAAATAATTACAGAAAACCCACAAGAGTAACGCTGATATTGTTTTCTTAAATAGGATGTAAAATAAGGAAGTTATGACATTCTTTAGTTTTCGATCATGTTTACATAAAAATTTATATGCACATTATAACGATATATATATAGCAAAAAGAAGCTGCTGAAAACTGCTTATCTAATAAAAGAGAGCCAATGGAGTAAATTAGAAAGTCAAAAAGGGGCCTAAGCTTTCGATCCTAGCAGAATCTTCGTCGGAGGCAAAATGACCTATATATAGCTGATGGTGTCACAAAGAGTATTCATTGAATATTCATTGAATATTTTATTTCTTGAAATAGGCCTATACAATATTTCAGTGTTTGAAGATGTATCCATGTCCATTATTTGACATTGAGCAAGCTCTATCGAGTCACAGTTTACATTAAAAAAAAAATGATAATAAAGTATGATATAAATAGTGAGTTGGTAATGGGTGAAGCGAAAGTAAAAAAAAAAAAAATTATTTTACTTTTATACTAGCTAATGAACAAATAAAAAGATGTTAAAAAATCACGATATTTTCATTCAGATCATGTTAAATTGGGTTCGGTTGTGTCTCAGCGAGTGTGTGCGGGGGTGAGGGTTTTCGCGTGGGTGCGGGTGTGTGTGAGTTTGTAATAACCTACTTCTCGGGACATTTTACCCTTCAACTGGGGACGTCTCCGGTTCAGATAACCATGTTAATCAAATATTCATCCCATTTCAAACCGTTTCATATTCCAAACTCGTGATTTGTAAAAAGTTTCCATTCGCCTAATTCAACACAAGCTGTATATTGTGTAGTGCGGTAGGAAGCGCACCCAGTTAGCGAACTATATAAAGCTCGTATAATTATCATGTCCGAAAATGAGCCCAGTTAGTGGATTAAATTCATTTTTTAAATGTATGAGACCGCAAACAGACGTCCCTACTTTGAAGATCAATATGTGTGCGAGTGTATACTATGTGTATGCAATTGAGTTCTTATAAAAAAAACTTAAGCATTGGACCGACCTTTACTTCACCTTCCAAAAGACGTGACCGACGGGGCGTTTCATCAATATTTTCCTCCGAAAATTTGTCAGATCTGAGAACTTTCCCCGATTTTGATTGGCTGAGAAGTACTGTTATTACTATGGTAGCTGTCGGATAACACAGACCTTGTGAGATAAAACGTCCGACAAGTCCTTTCACGATTTCATGAATCGGTCCCCACGGGGCTCGAATCTAGAGCCTCTGTACTATTAAATTCGTAACTCTCCCATTTAGTTTAGATTACTGCCGCACGCCACAACGAACAGAGTATACAATTAAAAAATGAAATTACAAAGCAGAAGGGGGGGGGGTATGTTAGGGGTTGGGGTTGGTCGTACCCCCATGTAGCCATCATTATGATTGGGTCTGTACATGTACATCATGTAACTTCAATGCACCTTTATAGGTTTTGGGCTACGAATATAATCCCGATATCCCAACCCCAACCAAAAACCATGCATATCATCAGAGATTGCTTAGATGATAATTCCACGAAATGGTTTAAATTTCAAACCACCGCAACTTCAACCGTTCTGCTACCTGACAGTCCGCCCATGCGAGATTAAAAATGTCTATTTAATCGCCAGACGTGAGCTGGATTGCGTGTTAGAGATCAACGCAAGCTCCTCATGCCTTTAATGAATGATGAAAACATAGATCTTTCCTACAGATCATTGAAAGATACGCTTTCCGGAGTTGCATGTTGTGAGTCATGGATTTTTTTTGCCAAATAGGGAAACATTTATTCAATTTTGAGAGTCTGCTTAGGGATCAAATATTCGTGCCTTTAGCCCAACGTTTAGCCTCAACATTCAGCTTATATGTATAGCTAAGTAGCTGAAATGTTTAGTGAATAACATAAAACATGAAAAGTAACTTTTCGATGACATTTTAATTTTGTTGACTTGTTTTTCCCCCTGCAACTTTTGAGCTATTAAAGGGAATTATAGGCTAGCATTGATTTGTTGACAGTTTAAAGTAACAACCGCATTTACAATTAAATATATAATTGGAATATGATGGACCGAAATCCGAGCACAATTGTTACATGCAGATTTAAAATAAAAATGACTGTGATCTATTCTAAATCAATTCATTTAGAATTTTGAAAGAACAGTTTACTCCCCTATAATTGTTATTTACGGTAACAAATAAATGTGAATCTTCTGTTCATTTAAACTTCGGCTTATATGTAAAATAATTAATGTCATTATTATATATCCCAGCAGTTTATCAAGACATATCACCGTTTGATAAGTTCACGAATATAAGTTACAGAAACTGGAGTGTGTCACGACTGAGTAATTATTCTCCTTTTTATTTGCAATATGGAGTATGGAACATACCAATCAAGTTTGGGTCATTATTTATGTGTTCTTCTTCTGGGTCATAGGTCCATGGTCAAAGGTTGTCCACGAACCCTCTCTTGCTTAGATGATATGTTAGGCAATGTACCACAGTAAGCTGCAGATTAAACAAGCTTTGTATGCAGGTTTCTTCATATTTCCTATTTCATGTCTTCCTTAATTTCAACTGTCTTAACAATTCTCATTTAATTGAATGTTCACGTCATAATTATGTCAATTTTAAACTGTCATATATGGATGTATTTTTATAAATAATGTTCATACTATTACTCATGTAAATAATTTTAAATCAAGTCAATAATAATGGAAATTGGTAAATGAAAAGAAAATATTGCAGTCTTAAAGGCACAATGCCATATCCACTGTAGTTATTTGTTTAAATAGTTCTTATATATAGACCTGTCTGAAATGTTAACGTTTGTATGTTTCCATAGTTTCATGAAATTTTGAGTATATTTAAATGCAGAAAGAAAATAACCCCCCCCCCAAATATTGTTTCATCGAAATGTTTATGTATCAAAACAACAACACAGGAGTCTTCATTGGATCACCGCTGTGCAATCGGCCTCCTCTGATGACAGGCATACTCTAAATGAATGCTGATTTTGTCACTTGCGTCCTTTTTGCAAACCCACGGCGGAAAACTACAAGGAACACACCTGTTAATCAAACTGCTTTATGCGATTGCACCTGTTATAGGGAAAAGGAAGGAAGGGATATATTTTGACCTGGTCTAAGAAAGGGGGGGTGATGGTAGCATTTCAAAGGTGAGTGTTTAAAAGGACGCATCACTCATCTAATTCGTCCTTTATCAGCGTTCTGAATATAGGAATTCAGGGTACTGTCACTGAGTGATTAATTTAAGTGACCGGAAAAGATACTGGACATTGAAAAGTTTAGGAAATCTACTGCAACCCTGAGATATTTGCTAAGGCGAAAGAATCCCTTTAGAAATCCAATGGCTTTGTGTTCTCTGTTTTGTGTCGTAATATATATGATATAATACTTATTCTATTTCATCAAGAATAGGGATACGGTTTTCTTCCTTGCCAGCAGGCACTGAAATAAAAGCTCCTTTAAAAGTTAAAAAATACTTTGTTCTCTTTGAAAAATTACGTTGTTTCGTCTGTTATGCTGTAGGGCCAAATACAGAGTGAGTCAGAAAAAATGTCCCACTTTTGTAAAGTTGAATTGTTTAAAATATGAATATTTAATCATTAGTTTCATGATATGTCTTGATAGAGGTATCCTCCCAGTACATTCAGGTACCTTTTTCATTTGATCCCCTGCACGCATGACTGAACAGCGGACAATCTTTAGAAGACTGTCAGATCTCACTTGCGCCAAGTTACAGGGTGGGGAATAAAACACTCTTTTGAACAAAGACAGTCCGACAGACTGAAACACACAACCATGATTCGTGTACTTTTGCTACTGTAAAAAGAGGCTCAAGTGACTGCTGCCAAATCAGGCAAGCCCTTTTATAGGCAAGTGCAACAAAAGCACAGACATCCATTGTAAATTTTCATTGTTAACCAACAAAAGACATAACCAGCATATTGGATTTATGTGCACTTGATGATGATGATGAAGATGAAGATCAAGATCAAGATGATGACAATGAGGATGATGATATGATGGTGGTAGTGAATGTGTTTTAAGGGGAAAGATTGTCGGGAATTGCCACTTAAACATTCAGCGATCTTGCTAAAAATCAATGCTCAATCAGAAAGAAGAAAATTATGAACCAGTTATTACCATGTGTGTTGTGAGTGTTTGTGTGTGTGTGTGTGTGTGAGCATGCCAGTCTGTCTGTCTAACTGTCTTTGTCTAAAGCACTGCTTTATTCATCACCCAGTAACTTGGCGCAAGTGAGATCTGACAGCCTTCTAAAGATTGTCCGATGTTCAGTCATGCGTGCACGGGATCAATTGAAAATGGTACCTGAATGTACTTGGAGGATACCTTTATCAAGACATATCATTAAAAACTAATGATTAAATATTCATATTTTAAACAATTCAACTTTACAAAAGTGGGACATTTTTTCTGACTCACTCTGTATAACACGAAATAGGAATCTAAAATAGGTTTTTTCTGATTTGTACAAAGGGTCTTAAAACAGTGAGTAATTGCACGGAACGACGAAATGCCGAACTTATTACTTTGCTGCAGTCAATTCCAATCAATCAATCAATCAATCAATCAATCAATCAATCAATCAATCAATCAATCAGTCAATCAGTCAATCAATCATTCAATCAATCAATCAATCAATCAATCAATCAATCAATCAATCAGTCAATCAGTCAATCAATCATTCAATCAATCAATCAATCAATCAATCAATCAATCAATCATTCTATCTATCTATCTATCTATCTATCTATATATCTATATATCAATCAATTAATGAATAAATCGATCAATCAATCAATAAATTATTCAATCAATCAATCAATCAATCAGTCAATCAGTCAATCAATCATTCAATCAATCAATCAATCAATCAATCAATCAATCAATCAATCAATCAATCAATCAATCAATCAATCTATCTATCTATATATCAATCAATTAATGAATAAATCGATCAATCAATCAATAAATTATTCAATCAATCAATCAATCAATCAATCAATCAATCAATCAATCAGTCAATCAGTCAATCAATCATTCAATCAATCAATCAATCAATCAACCAATCAATCAATCAATCAATCAATCAATCAATCATTCTATCTATATATCTATATATCAATCAATTAATGAATAAATCGATCAATCAATCAATAAATTATTCAATCAATCAATCAATCAATCAATCAATAAATAAATGAATGAATTAATCAATCAATCAATCATACAATTCATCAATGAATGAATGAATCAATGAATCAATCAATTCATCCATCCATCCATTTTCAACCAAACAATAAATTAACCCACTAATCAATCATTGAATTAATTGATCAATGAATCAATCTACCTACGATAAACAAAGCATAAGTAATATGTTTGAGCCTCCAACTTGAGTGTATTTTGCACTTATATAGAAATATTTGAAACGAAATATCGAATGGTCTTTCATAACATTTATAAACACAGTACTGAATTTGTTTTAGATTTAGAAAGTACATTATCAATGAATGTACCTATTATTGTCTAATAAATCATGTTAATCAACGAATAAAATCATGCTCGGGTACTTTGGATTATTTGACCCCCCTCAAAAAAAAGTTCTATGACCTATACAAAAAAAGATTTAAAAAAGGAGAAAAGGAAATAAATTTTAAGTGAAAAGGGTTAAAGTATTTTATGACTATCAGAATATGTTAAAATCTACCACTAAATTAGATCTTTATGTTAAAAGGTAAAAAACTTTGGCCCATGCGCTATATTCTGATCCCTCATAATTTTGGCTTATTGCGCCACATTAGCATAAATATAATGATCTGTATATGAAGAATTATTTGTATGAGTTTAATAACAGAAAACACAAATAAAATCGCAACGACATTTTTCTTACATTCTTTGGCAATAAAGTGCATTCACAGTGGATTAATTATTACAACAGTCTTTAATGGGATTTGTGCTAAGCATATCAGAAGGGGCCCCTTAACGTATAAGAAACAAAAAATGTTCCGTCTGACTTCCGTTATTTTGTCGTAAGACAATGTCAGAATTTCTTTAAATGAGGTTTTGGGTGGGTGAAGCGTTGACATTAGAAAAGGCTATCGGGTTCAATCTTGTGAGATGGGACTTTTAGATTAAACATGCTGTAAGGGAAGAGGATAAATTACAAGCTTTCCTAATCAATTAAGCGCAGACAATTTAAATTGTTGGTGCATATGCCTACCTATTTGGCTGTAGCTAAATAATAAGATAAGATATATTTCATGTGGTGTTTTAGGTATCAGACTTATTGGCACTGAAGGCAGAAATATTCGAGTAATTTTAGTACACTGCAAAGCCTCCGGTGTTGACTTAACACCAGCCCGGAATCTTTATATGTCCACACCAGAGAAGTATTGAAACAACACCATTTTGCAAACCGATGCTGTTTAAATATTAATTGACGATGTACAATGTATAAACACCTATCCGGTGTTAGACCAAAATCAAACTGGTGTTGTTTAACACTTTTGGTGTGGATATATTTATATAGATTCCGGGCTGGTGTTAAATCAAAACCGGGGATTTTGCAGTGTAGTATGGGTATTTTATTAGCACTGGTGGTATATGTATATATAGTAATAGTGTCATTGGGGGGCCGGAGGGGGCAATGGACCTCCTCAAATTTCTACGACGAAGAAAAC
The DNA here is from genome assembly GCF_037042905.1 of Lytechinus pictus. Classification (NCBI taxonomy): domain Eukaryota; kingdom Metazoa; phylum Echinodermata; class Echinoidea; order Temnopleuroida; family Toxopneustidae; genus Lytechinus; species Lytechinus pictus. Next base: position 19,623,995 of record NC_087260.1, read on the forward strand.
AACATGAAAAGGAAAGAAATAAAAGGGAAAAGTGGTATTATTTTCTAAATATTAATTTAAAAAATGTGTCATAATATTAGATTTTTATTTCAAAAGGTTAAAATTTTTACTCGTTCGCGACTTTTTTTTTTCAAATACACAATGCTTGGCCCCCTCAACCTTTTTGGGCTCATAACACCGCTGTTTGTGGCGTTGGCTGTCGTAACTTTAGTAGTAGTAGTTGTAATAGTAGTAGTAGTAGTAGCAGTAGTAGCAGCAGTAGCAGCAGCAGTAGTAGTAGTAGTAGTAGTAGTAGTAGTAGTAGTAGTAGTAGTAGCAGTAGTAGCAGCAGTAGCAGCAGCAGTAGTAGTAGTAGTAGTACTAGTAGAAGTAGTAGTAGTAGTAGTAGTAGTAGTAGCAGCAGTAGTAGTAGTAGTAGTAGTAGTAGTAGTAGTAGTAGTAGTAGTAGTAGTAGTAGAAGTAGTAGAAATAGTAGCAGAAGCAGGAGATGTAGTAATATAAACACACACATCCAAATGTTATTTGCTATGACTATGCTCATGATAACGACAACTGTTTATATTAGTTTTGATAATGCACGGATAAAAATTCCTGTATTCATCTATTCAGGCAAGTTTGTTTTAAATATTTCAATTTCTTAAGCATTGCGTCACTATGCAATTGATTATCAATATATTCTTGTACTTGTTTTATAAAATATTCTGCAATTCAGCCTTTGCATGCATGGCTGCGAATGAATTTTTAATAGACCATTACCATTACCATAACTTCCATTTTGACGGGAACAACACATACCTACACAATCAATAAAAACAATGATGCAAAACGATTTTGTAAAGGTTTAATGGATGAAAAACACATTTGCCTGGGAACAAATTGGAGCATAATAAGAGATTTTTTGTTGTCAACTGTTACAAACCTGTTACCCGTGGCGTAAACCACATGAGGGGCCCGGCTCGTGGGGAGTTATATTCAGAAGGAGTAGGAAACCGTTGATGTTACCGTGTTAGTCAACAATTAGAGGCAAAACAGGGGTATAGAAAGGCAAAATTATGTTCCATTATTTCGGAACAAGAAGACACCGAAAAAAGGGTGTTTTAAAAGACACTAACGAATTCTGTTCGTTTTGTAATTTATCAAGTAAGTATCATTTTGGGGTCAAATGACCTGTCAAAAGAGAGAGAGGGGAGATTTATTTTCTGGGGAGGGGGGTCGCAAAAAGGTTTTGTATGATTCGAATTGGGAGGATCTCCGTATTTAAAGTCCACTTTTAATTCATATACACAAGGTAAAGTATAAAAGGAAATAGGCGAAACACAACTGCACTGCAAAAACTCCGGTGTTGATTTAACACCAGCCCGGAATCTATATATGTCCACACCAGAGAAATGTTAAACAACACCGGTTTTGGTATAAGTCTAACACCAGTAAGGTGTTTATACAACACCAATTAGTTTTAAAACAGCATCGGTTTGATTCCAAACTGGTGTTGTTTCAATACTTCTCTGGTGTGGACATATTTAGATTCCGAGCTGGTGTTTAATCAACACCGGAGTTTTTGCAGTGTGGGTGTTGTGGCGTGCGCCTGTAATACAAGCTACATGGGAAGGTGTGAATTGATTCAAGGGTTCTAGGTTCGAGCAGAAAGAGTTGCAATCAAACGCAACTCTAAAAAATCATGCGCAACTTGATTTTCAACCAATCAACAGCGCACATTTTGGATTTGCGATTGATTTTGTGACTTGCGTTTAAACGGACCCCAGGACACGTATTTAGGATAATGATTGTTGATGATGGTCCCAGACGAATCTGACTCAGGCTGATATCTGATTGATACTCCTCTGTAAAAACATATGTATACACACAAGTACACACACCCACATACGTGCACACCCACACACGCACATCTCTACCCGCTTCCATGACATTTGCGCCGGCGACAACAGCTCAGCTGCATATTTTTCACATTAATGGAATGACCAACTTCAACCCTGGATTTAACAGTATACCCTATCCTAAACATAACCCTAAACCTAGCATAAAACCATATTGCAACCCAACCCTAACCCTATTATCTTAGGTGAAATAAAGCCCGGAGCAGTTGTCGCCGGAGCCGAATGTCGTGTCACCCCCTACCAACACACACTAACACACACAATTTCGAGGTTCGTGATCTAACTTGGAAATTTCAAACCAATGAACTACAAGGTATGCTGGTTAATTATTGAGGTTAACCACTGTAGATTAGCAAAATAAACGTATAACTTTAAAAGTCATTTCATGAGCTTTGCCAACATATCAATTCAACCATTTACAGTCCATTCGTAATTCAGCTCAAATAGGTCGACACACGTTTTCCTTTTTTGCCCATTTCTCACTAAATTGAAAGGAAAAATGGAGGAACCATTCATTGAATTACTGGACAATCGATTGTTGTAAGGTAATTGAGATAGTAGAGTCTGCCAATAATGGATCCCATGTTAGCCGAATGCCAGAAGACTGCCCCTTTTCGCTTTAATCCTCCCTCTCTCATCTTCTTTTTTTTTTTCTCTTCTTAGGTTTTCGGAGGCAAGGGTGTTACGCCCATGTTAATCAGAGGAGGAGGGGGAAATATACATTCTTGGATGAATATCGTTTAGATAGACAGGAGATTCCGTTCTTGAGAAATCGCAACCGCGATCAACCAATACCTCGGGCACTCAGCAGGATCAGTAACTAATACAGGTATTCTATATCTAGAAAAATAGAAATACTTTTGAAACTTCAAATAGGGTAAGGCGTATACCTCTTCTTCCAGTGTGCTCCCAAAGATGAACATTGTAATAATTGCACGTGGTGTTGTCAAAATATATCGTTAATATGTTTAGAATATATTCATACTTAAAACAAAAACGCATGGTTGATAATATCTCACACTCTAAGAGAATACGTTCAACGTCAGGCAGCATATGTCATCTACTTCGACAAAGTGGCCAAGTTGGATTTTTTCACTTTCGTAAATTTGGTGACATCACAAGGAACAATTTTCAACTTTGTGTCAAATTTCTAATGGCTATCTTGACCATGTGAGGAGTGAAAATTGGGTCAATAGGGGTCAGTTTTTAAAATGTCCTAATTGTGTATTTTGCCTTCCAATGAAAGTTCGTTGACATTTTGACCTTTCCGGTCATTTCTTTTTAACGGGAGGTCAAGGGTATGTGGTGTTGTGCACTTTTTTGTTCAGTATAAAATACAAACAATTCAATGTATCACTCGACACAATCAGGGCATTTTAGTGACCTCCATTTGACCCCTACCATGATCAAGATGACCATTAGAAATTTGACACCAAGTTGAAAGTTGTTCTTTGTGATGTCACCAATCACATAAAAGCGAAAAACCAGACCAATTTGTCGAAGTAACCGTTAAATCATGACATATGCTGCCTGACTATAAGCCCTGTTCAGTGACAGATTAAATGAACTTTGAAAGTTTGCACCTATCAAACCGGAAAGATGCAAAGTTGCACCTTTCAAACCGGAAAGGTGCAAAGTTACACCTATTAAACTTCTTAATCCAAATGTGGGAAGAATTTGTACCCCTTTTCTTATTGTTAAGTATGAACCCAAATGCTACTTCGGATCTCAAAAAATAAGAAAATGGCTCAGTCTTACATAAATGGACGAACAGAATATCATGAACGATATCTCCAAAAGGTATGGTCGCTCCTAAACAACCAAAAAACCTCCACAGCCTTCAATTTTCTCACCTGGGATGAACAACTCTTTCGTCTTCTGTCGCACGTGCCAAGTTACCATGGTAACGCGGAAAGCTATTAATATCATCCCATACGTGACTAGCGACCAGAGAGAGTTGCGGAATCATCACCAATAGAAATACAAGTCTGGTAAATGTCACCCAGGCACTTATCTTGAAATCATACAGGGCTTAACATTAATTGATTAGTTAACGAAACCACAGTATTGTATTTTATTCGTGTACCGCACAATTATTACGAATATACATATTTTTAGTTTGATCAAGACCGATTTTCTTTTTTGGTAAGGGAAATTGGTAGCAGTCTTCTAAACTATCTTCAGAGGCAAAATAATTTGAAATGGTCCCTAAATTTTCGACACTGATTATGATGTAATGAATATACGACATAGACTATTATGCAAGAACGACCCCCTTCTAAAACAAGCGAAGTAGATAGATCCTTTTGAAGAAAAATACATAAAAACATTCTCACACACAGGCGCTTTACTTACAAATGCAAGAGAATATATGGGAAATAACCCTTTAAATAAAAAAATGTTTAACATTGTCTGTAAACACAGGAGTGGTAACCGTAACGTCATGAGCAGGTTGGTTGATGTTATTTATAATTTCTAGGATTTTAATCTGGATGTATGGCTCATTTACGTTTTTACCCATGTCTCTACAATATTGTCAACTCCTACTTACAACGGAAACTGACATTCAAAACAAATAAGTTAAACTTCCAATTCGGTATCCCATGTCAGATAAAATGCGATCATAAGTTTTCATTGATTGGGAAGTTGAAACCTTATTTAGGTTAATAATCAAATTATCATATCGACATCCGACTAATGCCGTTACACATCAATGTCAGGACGATCAGAATATAACTTTTGGTGACTGTATACTTGCACTATTTTGCCCCACGTACTGAAACTGGAAGAAGAAAATTGTAATGGGTATTGAATGTGATGTGCTTCTATCATCCCTTAATAATTTAGTTTTTATCTCATTTTCGATATTTTACTCGTGGGGAATTATTATCTTGTTTCATCCTCTGTATCATACGGTCCCTGTTTCTTGGAGATAAATGATACTCATCTTTTTGTCTGCATGCTCCTGGGCCATTGTTCTTCAAAAATCAAGAAGCCTCTTTTTTATGTAAAAACGTCATATAATTTCCTCAAAGGGGAAATGTCGTGCCATAGCCAAATCGGACTGTAAATTCTTTAATGATATTACAGGCACACTTTCCTTTTTTCCTTCTTCTTCCCCTATAACTTTGTTTGTTTCTGTTTAAATTGGTTGCCAAGTCTCGGCGGTTTCGAGTTGACTTATCACTCTAGACTTTTAGTTTCATACATGGATAAAACCGTCTGATCGACATACTCCTTTTGCATTTCCCCTCTTTTCAAGTGGGAAGCCAACATTTATGCCAATTTAATATCTTCCTCGCATGTTGTCCGTTCCTTTAAAACAAATAAATGTCCTAATTAGGAACTCTTGATAAGATATTACTGTGAATAGTACGATGAGGGATGATAATTACACTGGAATAATTATTTCCAGATGTTTGGAAAAAAGGCTAGCGCCCAAAATCGCACAAATCCACGAGGAGCTTAAACCCGATATCTCGACTGCCGCGTTTTAGCATTTGAGGCTTGCCAGGGAACCAATAGAGGCATGGAAAGGGGGGAAGTGGCTTACAATGGCATCAAGTTTATAAATACTGCCCTGTAGCCAGGATATCCGAACATTTTCGAATTTGAATTGAAACAACTCAGATGCTTTTGAGTGTTACATTTTCAGCTGGGCGATATCAACACCATTGCCATTTCATTTAGAACTATCCAGGCACGAGGAACGATTTTGGAGCTATTCTGGGGAGGTGTGTGCCGTCCGTCTAAAATCTATCACCTCTGGTGCGCTTCCTGCCACTCTATTTCAGAAAGTGTTCCATTTTGCGTCATGTGTTTAGCGATGATTACGTAATAAATTTTGGTATGAACCTCTCGATGGGGATTGTGAGGATCTCCTGACACCATTACATGCATCGCGCCTCTAATTCGACACACATGCCTGGCCTGGGAGACAGTCCATTTATTTTCTCACACGCATATGCAGGAGAACCACCATTGGCCCGGCGATCCTTGAAGCGGTTTTCGACATTAACTGGTGATCTAATAGGACATAAACACCCTCGTCATCCCGGTATTGCTCTGACCGACAGGACCTGTCATCACGTAGAGCGATGTCAGATTCGATACACGGAATATAATTTTTCGCGATGAATATTTGAATTCAACTGAGGACCGAGTTTTTCCCTTCATGAAACATGGTTTTGGGTTAAACATGAATCTAAGTAGGATCATGTGATCAAATAAAGAGGAGGTGACTATGCAAAGTGGTGTTACTTTAGTGATAAAAAAAACAAATGTGCAAGATTGATGTGGGTTCTCATGTAATGTGCATTCCTGTAACTACTTTGGTTTTTACAAGGAGCTATATAGAACATCATCCCTGGTTTCCCGCACCGTCTAGAAGTCAACCGTGCAAGAGTTCAAATTTTGGCCTTTTCCTGACAGAAATTGGATGACAAAAGTTGTGTCACCTTGCCATTATTATTCATAAGCGAGACGTCTAATCATATTGAATTAAGATCGCGGGGCCTCTTTAGGTCCCGGTGGAGCTTGCACTTGGCGTTGGGAGTCATTCTGTGTGTTCAAGACATTGATGTCTGCGTAGGGGTTGAATTGAGATGACCTGGATCACCAACCGAGCCCGGAAATATACACAACGTGAGTTGGTGAGGTTTGGGCATTCACGGAGATCGTAAAGACATTTATAGTTGCACACTAGGAGTGTATTTTCAAACACGGTACACAGTTGTACCTCACAGGCCCCATGAATATGAACTCTACTTGGAATTAACATGGTGAATGTGTTTTTTTTTCTATGGATGTTGACAATTGATTTTTTGCGGAGGAAAACAAGTGATAATTCTCAATAAAGGGTTTGCGATCTGTTGTGAGGAGCCAGCAGGTAACATGTCTGTGATGTTTTTAGAAGTCTAGTGGAAACGGTGATAAGGGACGCCTAGTGTGAACTGGGGGTTAAGGTCTTGGTCTGAGTAAGAGGATCATAAAAGGGGTGGAGGCGAGCAGATCTGGGGGATAGTAGCCCAAGGGAAAAAGATGGCAGGACGGGACCTCGTAAACACTGAAGGTAAGATTGACATTGAGTTGTCGCAGGAAAGGAGCGACACTGCTGATAATGATCAGCTGGGAGTTCCACCCCAAACGGAGGCCAGGAAAGAGAGAGATCTGACACAGAATTTCGATCACATTTATTCTCATGTTGCCACCGACCATGAACGCAGGCGGAGCAAAGACAGCGACCAGTACAACACGCTGTTCGACTCGCAGATCGAACTGCCCGACTTGAATGACTTGATCGACAGCCCGCTAGTGCCTGAAGTCCCCAGAGACTTCACCTTGACAAGAAGTTCGTCTGGTATTGTGTTCGGGGGCGATGGGAATACGGTTCAAATCGAAGAAGATTCGATTCATAGTTTTGACACAGAAGGCGATTCTCGCTCTTTATTGCTTAACGACACTCTCACTGAGGTTTCAGAAATGTATGCTAGCGCCACCACTTGTCCTGGCTCGGACAATGAAATCTATGCATCGCCCGATGACGAACACATAGAACCCGTATATGAGGAGATTCCTTTCTTGAGAAATCGCAACCGCGATCAACCAATTGCTCGATGTTCGGCAGCATCGAATGAGGGTTCACCTCAAGGGGAGGACAATCCAGTCGACTGCCATCTAACGACGAAACCGAGAGAGCCTGCACCGATTCCTGACACATCCGCACCCCCTGATACTGGGAGAGTTCCTGAGTGTGACGTCATCTATCAGAAAGTAAGTACTTCAAGCAGCCGAAGCACTTCAAGCTCAGTTGAGTCGAAACCACGGGATGACACAATGGCATTTTTCAAGCGCTCTTTCGCTAAGGTTCGACTAGACTTACTCTTTAGGAAAAAGAAGAACACAAAATTTGTGGAATGCGTTGAGAAAGTTATCGAGGCCCGACGTAGTGGATGCATTGATGAGGAAGGGAATTTTGTGCAAGCTTTGGATGAACAATTAGCGAAACATGCCAAAGAGACGGCGAAGGATAAGAAATCCAAGGAGAGTGGTGGTGATGGCGGTGAGAAACGATCGGAGGATGAAGTGAAGCCTCCAGAGCTGGGGGTTTCGAACCCCAACTACCGGGAATCATATCCCTTGCCCGAGGAAGACGATGGGTCGGAAGGGTACGCTTCAGCTAGTGAGATCGAGACAGTAGATTCTTCGAACAGTAGTAATTCTGGCCCAGAGAGAAGCCCGAGACTTTCTGGAATTCTCAGCAACAGGAGTTCGCATCATGAATCTTCCGAAGACAGCGGCGATGTCGATGGTGACGGGAAAGGGAAACGTGTATCCCGTCGTACCTCCTCTCGCCGCGTCCGATTCTCCGACGAAGTCCAGGAATTCGAACACATCCATCTCTTGGGTAAAGAGGACAGAAGTTTCGTGTTGTCGTCATCGGACGACGAAAGCGTGAATGATGACGATGTTTGCGTTCTAAGCTTGACCAGCAAGATTTCTCTTTTTGAGAACATGAGCAAAATGAAGGACCCTTCAAAACTTCATCCAAAGCTGACCAGGACATCAGGGCATCGTCACAGTGACCCAGGTCCAACCAGAGACTCCATGATCCCCGATTCTAGCGAATTTACAGACAGCAATGACGGAAAATGTAATAAGTTAGGTTCCATCACGAAAGCCAGGGTACAGGTCTTCGAGAAACTGTCAAACATGAAGCATGGAGAGGTGGTACCAAAGCCGAAACCCAGAACGAGTTTGCTTGAGATCAGAATGAACCAGACAAAACAGAAAATTATGTTTTTTGAGCAACTGAAAAGCGGACAAAATTTGCTCCTTCATGAGGAGGACGGGGAATAAAGCACAAACCTCAGAAAATAAAGCAAAAATCTTATTTGTCAAGAATAAACTTAGGATCCCAATTCAAACTTGTAGAGTCTTTTCAAAATACTATGTATATTTCCTATACCTCAAGACATTTTTAAAATTTGTTATACATGAACATGGAACATATTTCTGTTCTCATTCTATGTCACGGTGTTTGATGTACAAACGGCAATAATGATTAGAATGGTATGAATTCACGTGTGCACCTTCTAACGAATTTGAGTTTGCCAAGGCATGATTTGCTTCTGTCAGCTTCATAATATACTGTGCCAATTTCCACCAATTATCAGCCTTAGCTGTAGGCAGGAAACCCACACCACTGTTCTAACCCATTCTCCTGTCAACGAACACCCCTTCCGACGTATTAAATGGGATCATAACAAGGAAGGGATGCACACTTCGGGCAGACAATTAGTCGGAAAACAAATGTCTTCCTCTCGGTGAGCTGTGATGCTTCGACACTAATACTGAAGCCAGTGGTCACCCACTTCAGGTAGCAATCGGTAAATGAACCTATGCGGATTACTTTGAAGGTTCTTCCGATTAGCTCCAGTAGCAGGTGTGCAGAGAGACAGGGGGAACTGGTAGCGGAGCACCATTATGATGTCAGGTTGATCACCTTTCCTGAGCAGATCGCACACAAATCTCTGGTACCTGGAATTAAGAAAGACAACCTGGTTGGGCGGATATGAATAATCAACCCATCATGTTGGGTAATGGTAGGGGGTTGACCGACCTGGGAATCCTATTGTCGATGCTAAATTTAGAAGAAATCAGAAGCACGTGCATTTGTGGATTAGAATTTGAAGCTCGATGAGCTGCTCGGACGGCTTCCGTGTAATGGAGAGGGTCTTTAAAAGCAGGTGTTGCTATAATTGCTGTCTTCCCTACCAGATAATTCGTCACTGGTGTCATTCTGGTATACATGTACGCCCCTTACAATATGCAATGTCCCTTACGTATTTGATGATATCTTGTCCAAGGAGTGTTGCTTGATTATTGTCTGTCGCATGCAATTTCGATCACTGTATTGTTGACGCGGATCTGCCTAAACTGACGCAACAATAAAATGACCGCATGCACTAATCAAGTATCTTGAGGTTATGAATCGTCGTTCAACAAATCTGATGTTTGATACTTGATCAATTAAGCTTTGGCGCAGTTGCTCATGCAGTGTTGCGTCAAAATGCAGTTCTGCGTCAATAATGTAGTGACGCATCGTATACACTAGGCATTAGACTGGGTGATGAATGGAGAGGGGAAAACCAGTGAATAGGTAACCACTCCTCCCAATCCACAAAGCTACAGCCACACCAACGAAACCGACTCTAGACCGACCAAATCTATTACGTTGTTTTCAATGACATGTCATCGGTCGGGTTGGGCCGATTCTGTTGGTGCGGCAATAACTTTAGAGCAGACTAAGGGCAGATGCATCCTCTATTATGATTCATGTTTAATTATCATGTTAATCATGGAATTTCCAGTCGGACACATTAATCAAAAAGGGAATTAAGAAAGGATGTAGATGTTCATTTATCTCTTTCCTTTGTCTACCAAGATTAAGATTTAGTTGATTACGAAAAGTCATTATCGATTGCCTTGTGTGTGTGTACATGTTTTAGATCTTTTATAATCGTTTGCACTTTGTGTAATGGGGCTAATGCCTTTGAGATGACAATGACAAGTATGATCTAGATGGTTCGCACTTTGGAATCAAATACCGAGATCCTTCTGGGGAAGCAATATGAAACATTTGATATATTAATCGCTACAGGGTATCCATTTGTCTCGCAATCTACTATGGTCAACAAGGAAATTCGTGATCACTCTCGCTAAAAGTGTTCACTAGCTTTCTAGGAAATTCGTGATCACTCTCGCAAAAAGTGTTCACTAGCTTACAAGTTCACGAGCTTTCGAGTGCCGCTGCAACTCTTTATCATTTCCTTGTTGACCATAGTAGATTGCGAGACAAATGAATACCCTCTAGCGATTATTTCAGTCCGCAATAATGAACCTATTTAGTATTTGATATATTTTCAAGACGTTTCGATATCAATCTATAATTACTTAATATGTGAATATCAACTTTACCATGGTTACAGTTAAGCATCTAAAATGTAATTCCACATTCAAAACACTTGTCTTTATACCTCTCATGTGCAATCATAATGCCTTTCATTTTTTTCTTCAAATTTATAGCTTATCATATGGGGGGTGACGTTTTGGCGAAACAGCCATCAGATAGAAGTGGTGCAGATCAATTTGATCTTTAAACCATGCAATATCTCTGATAACAGTGTATTTACTGGAGACAATGTGCAATACAAAGATATATATTCGTGTTCAATAATTACATCTGAATTCATTCGTGCAATTATATATGTTGACGGCAAGAAAGTAGTCAAGTTTTCTGTTCGTCCCGAGGTCGGGACCGAATCAGGTAGCAGTAGCACAATTCCTGAAATATTTGAAAGAGAATTTCCAAATGAGTCATCATGCAGAAGACAATGTGCAATAGTAAAATTCATGAAATGTATTGAATGTTCAAGGACGTCTTTCAAATTCACAAGTGCAATATTGATATCTGGGTATGAATCATCATAAAATACTTTCATCATTTCACTGCTAACACGCTAAATGTATTAAGTTCATTCTTGAGTGATATAAAAATGGGAGTATGTTGATTAAGCATTGCCATCTGAAAACCTTAACATGAACCCTTGTTCAGGGCATTCATGATAATAAAAATGTGATGACCAATTCTGATTTCTTTTCGATCGTTAGAATGCAGTGAAGCATAAAGCTGCTTCCAAAGACTTGTCCTTTTTATAAATGAATGTCCTTAGTTTAGTGACATCACTGACGCCAAAAACTCGTGACTTTGCTACTTACTGTACTCATACTTCGACAGAAGGAATGATTGAAAGTTATTGAAGATGATTCATTCTCAAATCTAAAGTAATGATCAAAAAGAAAATGTTACCACAAAAGATTTGACCACCAGGCACCGTGGGACCACGGTGAGACACAGCATGTCCTTTAATCCAATTTACCAATATCTTAGTCACCGGGACAACCTCATTGTCCAAGAGGACGGCTCAATGTCACGAAATTATCTTCTTTAATATGACACAGAGTGAATGAAATAGTATTGTTCATATTTTAGACATATTTTGACTACTTTCCGCGATGATGACGAATTCATCGAGATAATAAATCATTTCTCTTGTCAATTTATAAGCTGCAGTCACACCACCGCGTTACGATGAAACTGACTCCAAACCGATCGATGAAATGTCATTGGAAATAACGTAAAGGGTTTGGTCGGTCTGGAGACGGTTCCGCAGGTGTGACGATAGCATAGAGGTTCACCCACACGGTCAATGCTCCTAAGAAGTTGAGTCACTCCGACATTCGCATGACCTCATCGACATGACGAACATAATCCCATAATGTATTTTCGTGAAAGGAGATGTCAACGCAATATCGTCTGGCATGTGATGAAATGTGATTGTTTTTCTTTTTGGCAAAATAAGATTTCTACTTCTTCAATATTGTTTTCGAACCCCTGAGTCATTCTGATAACCACATTTTCATCCGCGAGAAAAATTACTCGCATTTTTTCGATACCAGTAATCGAATTAGAAATTAACAATAATATTTCAGATGTTTATGAATTGAAATTAAATTCTATGTTTTTTCAATGTATACGTATGTCATATAGACATGTGTGTTGTAAATGCTGCTACTGAAAATAGGTACAGGATGTCTTTTTTAAAAGGATTAAATTTCATTTATCTATATTTTGGTTTTATCAGGGCTTATGTGATGTGCCTTCCCGAATACTCGTATGGCTCATCTTGGCCACCAGATATAAAACCCTTATGACTCTGTGTTGATGAATGGTGTTTTTTAATGGTGGGCTTTTTAGAATCTGTAGTCTTTAAATATATTTGAAAACACTTTCAGATCGATCGCAACTCTTACACTAATCCTAACAAATGGACTTCAGAGACAAGAGTTGAGATCAACCCCACAGATATTAAAACGGGTTCTTGGGGTTGGTCATGTCTGCACCCTCATAAATGAGGTCTGTGATGGCAGTTGTGAAACGGACCAGAAATCATCTTACATCAATAATAGTGTTTCTGTGTGCTATACCCTAGAATAATGGGCTGTCAAATGCCATATCAGCCCCTTGACACCGTATAGTTGCGTCAGACACAATACATGGCGCATTGGGTCCGATTTTATGCCTCATGCAGTTATAGCAAGGAAACGAACTCCACACCGACTAAAGCTATTTCGTTATTACTAATGGGAAACCATCGGTCGCTTTTTGAGTCGGTTTCATTGGAGTAACTGTAGCACTACAAGGACTTTCAGTCCACTAAGTTTGCAATGGGCATAAAAGATATACGAACATTGCCTAAACATAATTATGTACTCATGAACCATGATGATTCATTGGTATCGTTAACAGAAGATACACCTGCAGTAGGTTTAATGAGGCGATGATAATCACCTAAGTCGTCTTGATTGCTCATTACGAAAATGATAGCGGCATCTGATGCCATCCGATGCCGCCATCTTCCGGGAGACGAAGCGCGTGCTATTGTAGTATTTCACACTCTACGCAATGTGATAGATGACAAGTGAGACTAATTAGTCAAGACCTGGAGATGGGGTCAGGAAACGGTTCACATAAAGGAGAATGAAGGCATTCGACCCAGGCATCATTGCAAATCGGAACTATTTACTTGTACTTCTAACCAAGAAGCGAGGGCAAGTAGGGGTGATGCATTCATTAATCACTTAAACGCTGCCTTTGTCATCACTCGTGTGGCATAACTCTGCTTCCTTGTCTCTGCGCTGTGAGAAAATATGATAAATGGAATCAATTTATGATGGGCGTTTGGCGAACAGGTGCACCGTGTCATAAATTTGTTTAGTCATAAATGGCCATGGATTGGTTAAAAGTTGGTTGGTCACGTGACTTTTAATTTGACAGCATCATCTCAACTTGGTCCTTCGCAGAACAACTGACGCGACCTACGGTTACCCTTACAAGTATCCCTTTGGTTATTTGTTTAATAATATTATTTACGACCTGGATAGAATAACACATTGCGATATCACACTTTCTTTAATGCAATTAAATCAAAACATTTCATTGAACGCTGTAAAACATGAGAGTTTCTAAACAAAACTCTGTGGATACAAACACCACAATCACCCATTTGAACTTATCAATTTAACCACGTTCTTAGATGGTAATTCCTGAAGATTTGATGAACAAGTGGGCGAGAGGTTTTGGATCAATTCCCTAGAACATTTCTGAGGCAAGTGTTTCCTAAAGAAGATTCTCCTGTCCGCTCAATGAAACAGCAGAAAATTTTGACCATGAAGACAAATAAAGAAACTTCCTTTTCTGCTAAAAGTACAAGGACAAACAGTTTAAGATGGAGGAAAACAGGATATATGTGAGTGCACTTGAAAAGAGATACAAATTGTATCTACAGGTTTCCTGATGTTTCTATAAAATATTGACTTTATTTATAATTCTCTTAAAATTATTTGGACAAATACCCAGTGGCCTCTGAGTCAATGAAATGTCATCATAACCGTTGAGATTTTTTTTAAACGTCAGACAACTTTCTTCGTGCCTTATCATTCCCAGAGATATGTCGTGTTTGAATCTTTCCAAATGTACCTGTTACTAACACTTAACATCCGTTGCACTAGAAGCGTCACTTTGATTGACCCATGAAATGAGCGAATTGCCAATATGAGGGTAATAAACCTACGTATGTATGCGCCAATAATAAAACGGCAGAAATGCACATCAGTGCTGATCCAGTATGACTTCACTTTCACATGGTGATTTGCGTATTTTAGCATCCACTTCGTAGATGCTTTTTGAAGCTTTGAGAATCCATTGAAAATGCCATTCAAATCACAATGGGCAGATTAGAGGTCATTGTCGAAAGTTGGTGGACCGGGACAGCACATCGTCTTAAGATTCGGACCCGACGGAAAATTGCAAATTTGTCGTTTCTCCAGAGCCCAGGATGACACCGCTGTTTTAATTCCACAATTTTCGACAAAGGCTGCTTTGTTACGAAGGGCTTTTGACAAAAGATTAACAGCGTAATATATAGCGTGTGTGAAGTGATTGCAAAATTATTATTATGACAAGCTTTGACGCAGTTGACGCAGGAAAATAACGCTTCATGTGCAACGGAGTTAAAGAAAAAAAAAGTAGAGGCATCTCTCCATTAACTCAATTAACCATATTATCTCCATGAATGACTTATATTTTGCTTTTAGTATAAGTATAGATACGATCATAATAGAAACTCACGCATTCTCTCTTCGTAACTATGAAACAGATTAAGCAATAGGCATGTAATATCTAATACGTGAAAATGCTAATGTTTTAATGCGTAACTAGAAAATTTCCTTTAGAGAAATGACTACTTTTATATTTCGCTGTTAGCATAAGCTTAGAAACGAAAATAATAGAAACTCAGTTTTATTTAACAATTACGTCTTCTAACTGATTTTAAGAAAGTGTACTAGATTAGGCTTGATCCCTAATCATTTTGCTTCCAGCATTTTTACTTTTTTGCAATTGATATCGTCTAAAGCGCTTTAATATAATCGCATGTTCTTCCTTAGACGCATTGTCAGCAATGTAGTAGTCTGAAAATTGTCAGCATTCCCTATTTTCACCACTCTGTCTACTAACATTAGGTAACACTTCATTTTGTTCAGGGAGATGGTTATGAAGGGGTTTGTATTTTTCAGCACGTACAAAACTTTTTTTGTGACTATGTTCTTTGCCTTGAGCTAAAAGCAAATTAAAGCAAAATATGTCGCGTATTAAAGGATTAAAATGAAATTTGACAGTCACAAGATACAGAGAAAGCCTACCATATTAAAACCACATACCAATAACGCTCGTTTATACTGAATGTTTAGTGGAAATATCGCAAGCGGTGTGTCACTGATTGTTCATTTGGATTGTTGCGGTTCAGAATAATTTCCCTTTCGTTTTCCTCATAGTTATAAAGTTTGAACTCTTGAGACGTGAAAACAACTGTCACTCAGTGAACTATTGTGTTTTCAAGACGTATGTTGTGATCCGTCACTCACTCTACCGCTGGTTTACCATGTCGTTGCTTCACCCCACCCCACCCCATACCGCCAGAAACACAGTGTTGATGGCTATTCTTGAATGCGCAGGAACCTGTATATTATCTGTCTCTCTGATAATCTTTAGAGAAGGAAGTCATTTTGACATACGCCAGGTACGCGGGTTCTTCGGCGCTGTGACAGCCGTCTATGATCATGAGATGACTGGCGCAGGAAGTTCAATAATCAGGGTCACATCTTCGAGGAATCTAGGTAAAAAATAGCGCGGGAAAGAATTAACGTGGTAAAGTCTCTGGATAAAGCACGGACAGATGATGCGTAAAGCCATGTTTGTGGCCTAACCAAGGAGGTATTATTATTAGGGCTCCTTGGTCTAAATGGACGAAAATATACCGTCAAAGACTTTGGGAGGATGGGCTAGCAAAAAGTGTAAGACCCAAATCTGAACTAATGAAGGAATCTGCATATCGAAATTTCACTTAACTTATCAGTCAATACGTAAGTAATTTGTATGGCTATGTTAATTCAATCATGTTTTTCAAGACAAGCTTAAACAAAGGGGTTCTCCCTATTTCATTTGGGACTGTCCCTCCATAGGGATAGTCCCACTCAGAACTAAGCTTAACTTCGCTTTAATAGAAAGGTCAACGCTTCTGATTTGTTGCTGTTGAGTGACGTTGTTTTGTAGCTTGGGCGTGGCCGACGTAGTGTCCAGGAGCATTTAGGATGAGGGTGTCCAGTGTTATGCAGTCTAGCTTCGGTTTTAAAGAAGGGGGTAATAACCACGAGTATACTACCGTCATCTTCGTGGTATGGGGACAGCCAGACAGCTCTCAAGACTTTCTATGTCCATTTCAGACACAGTAGTCCGCGAGGCTGCTGATTATTCTGTTGAAAAGAGAGACCAAGGCCTTAGAAAAACGATCCGTTGGTCTCGTCGCATTTCTTGAAAATTTTGCAAGACTTGCCATTTCGTCTTGTGGTCTTTCAGCTCCATGGCTTTTAGTCGCCCTCTAGGCCCTAATGATGACATTAGTAATTGATAATGACATATACAATGATATACAAATCCATTTTGAAATTGGACTTGGGGTGGACCGTGGAAGTATAGGGTAAAGAGAAGAAAAAGAACATTTTGAAAGCTGAAAATTTATGTTAAGTTTGTAACAATGTCAAAATGATTACAACAGTTTCATTTACATTATTAAGATACAAGAACACATCATCGGAAACGTCGTCAAACAAAACATCTGTTCATAATTTTTTCGTTGCTGTGATATCATTTTATAACGCCTCCTGCTGCAATTTCATTATTTAAAATTACAAAAGATTAATTATAATGCTTGTTTCATAGCCCTGCCCAAGAGAACTTTCTTTGATTAATAATGTCGTAAATAATTCGTCATCCCGTCTTGTGAAATGGTGCCAAGCGCGAAAACTGGGCCAACATGACAAATTAATTGCCCAGGATATTAAAATATCAGTAGACCGCATACAGGGACTCCTGATAAGAACATTCATGGTATTAATCACAAATTTTAAATAGAAATGTCTTGGTCTTTCCAAGGCCAAAAAGAGTTGGCATACTTAAACTGTGCTTCCAACCTAACGCATATATACGCGTATGCCTATGGCTCTGATTCAACAAGTGCTGGCAAAGAGCAAGGCAGGGGAAAGATGATAAAATGTATGACAATAAAGTGAAAGATGCAATAACAATAGATTTCATTACAACTGACCATGACAATTCACATGTATTTAATGTATATTCTATTGTAAAGAATGCTGTAATTTCATGTATCATTCGTATTCAAGAATATAATTTTTAAGATGTAAAAAAAAATCGTCACGGATGTGCTCATCTTGCTATTTTGTCTTTCATTGCCTTATTTCTGTTTATCCAAACTTTTCTTCAGAGGATACCTTATATATGTATATGTGTCAGGGTTTTTTTTACGTACGTTTTCAAAGTTAGTATATTTTGTAAAGTTGTATACTATTGTTTCAATTTGTTTTTAGCAACAGAAGGTGTATATATCCAAACATTGATAGTTTTCTATGCAGAAACCACATACGGTTGTAATATTTTGGAATAAATGATTTGTATTTTGTACAAAATCTTGAATTGAAAACGGTTAATTTTGTAATGATGTTTGATCGAAAAAGTGAAATATGCAAAGGATGCAATAGGATTACTTTTAAGAGAAAAATGAGAAGGAATGACATTGGTATGATTGGATAAAAAATAGAAACGAAAAAAAAAGAATAATATTGGGATGAGAGAGAGAGAGCAAGAAAGTGAAAGAGAAAGTATTGGGGGTAAAGAGAAGAGGCGGAACGAAATACACAAATACAGAGGAAGAAAAGTAATTAAAATAGAGTTAGAGAGACAGATAAAGAGAGAGGAAGGAGAAGGCGACAGAGATGGAGAGAGAGGGAAAGTGAGAGATGGGGGGGGGGGGGATAGAGAAAGATACAGACGGAGAGAGACATTTTATTTTCAGAATGAAACAGAAATGTGATTGAAAAGCAATTCCACACTAAATCAGAAATAAATGCTGAACAAAAAAAAAAGAAAAGGAGATTTGCAAAGACCAACACGCCATTTTTATATTCTATATTTATATCTTGGGAAATTGCAGAATAAAATTATGACGCATTTCTTAAATGCCCCTGCCAAAACTTTAACAATTATTAGGATTACCATCCCAGTTTTTGTTTTAACTCTGAGATGTCTGCCAAAGAGCCGTGATACGTTGACTAATAATTACAATCAAAGGTTGAAATTATTACCTGGATACGATACAAGATCCCGTTTTCTCTAAAAACTTGGGGGTCTCGCGATCAAAATATATTCTTTGATTATTGTGTCACATTCAACTTTTTCTTTTAATTATATGTTTTATTGTTTCAAATCAAATCAAATCACAAAATTTACATATAATTGACAGTCATTTGAGAAAAAAATAGAAAAGATACAAAAAAACAATTCAAGTACCAATACACAGCGCACGAATTCGATCAATAAGATAATTGAATTCACAATGAAGTGAGTTTGAAGGGGCATACATTTAACCTTCGCTAATTCAAGGTACTCCGTGATATCGGGCAGTTAATTTTATTTTTTCCGTGTCCCGCTATTTTGTCCATGTTCTTCCCTCATTAATTCACATCAATGCTATTCATTCTTTTTTTTAAACCCTTATTTACCACAGTGGTGGCAGAGTGTCAAACTCGGGTGTTAGAAGGAAAAGTGGGTTATTATTTGGCGGACAAAATATTTTGTTATCAGCATCTGACGTTCCAACACTTATGTAGGAACCGTTTAAAAATTTTCTTCCAGTGATTAAAACTTTCTTCGAATTGTTATTACTCACTGTCAGAGATCATGTAATTCTTTCAACATATGTATGATTTACTGTTTACGATGATGTGATGATTAAAAACGTTGACAATTCTCTGTTTTTGGTTTTTTCTGGGACGCGTTGGAATGGAACAATTCATTGATTCATTCGTTTTTTTAATCTATCTTTTCGATTAAATATTCATGTACTGGAGCAGCTCGTCATTCTCTGAAACAATAATGGATTCGCCCCTGTTGGCTAACCTTGAAACGATGATGGTGTACGGATGCAGCTGGTGGCCGTTGTATCACTCAGACGAGTTAACGAGGTTCCTAGGAGGCTTGATTGGAGAGGGAGGGAGTCTTTCAATGAGGGCATGACCATCATGAACATGTTAGCCCTACATTCTCAAGGATTTCTCTTCAATCATGATAATGTTTTCGGGCACGTTTCGCACATTTACTAGTTAATTTGCTTAATTTACTCGTTTCTGCCTTATTCCCCGATTTCCCCTCGCCAAGACAAAGGATAGTTAAAAGCTGCCAACAATTAAATAAGTAAGAAGAATCAGTTTAGATATTGTTAGGTCAGATCTTATACAGATAAAAAAGGGCAAAGTATGTTTTATTACCCATTTTGCATTTCCAAATATTTCATACAATTTTCTTGCTCAATCAAACTAAAAGAGGTTAATTTTATATAAAGCACATTGTGTAAGTAATTTTGAAATTCCACAGTGATGACTTAGAGAGTGCACATAAGACCTGGTAGTGTTTTGAACCTTTCGTCACAAGAGTCCGTTGCATTAACCACTAACCCAAGTGAACTCGTAAACCCACTGATGCAGTCGTGCTGTGGCCGGAGGCATTAACAAATCTAATGATATACAGCTATGAATCAGACCGTCTTGGGTCACCCTTAAATGCAGCTGTTCGGTTCAGCAGGGTTGCCCAGTCCATAGTTAAAAGGGGTCCCTGTAACACCGAATGTAGGAGGGCATGGGGTGAGATACCTGTTGGTCTTTACTTTAATCCAAATAAACTAGGCAACATATAGGCATGTATTATGAATACGGTTCAACTTAAAATAATTCTGTATCAGTTCAACATAGTTGACCCCTCGTATGAGGTCTTTCATTTTTTGTTTCTGTTATCTTGTCCCTTCCTTATTTCGCGATTCCGTTGTGGGGTTCATGGGCTACCCCACTGCAGCTGTTGGATTTTGTGACTCGATTTGAGTCTGACTAAATTCCCCCAAAAATGTAAATGGATAAGAACTGACAGGTTCAACCCCCAAGTCTAACGAAGAGGATGTGAGATACAAGTGAATATCACGGAATTCTTTCGAATTATTACTAGATTATTTACAGAATCCGAATTTAAAGAGATAAAGGGGGAGAAGTTTTGAAATTAGCTTCACATAAGTATTTCTTGACATCAGCTGCCCTGGTGGTGTTTCATAATTTTAAGCACGATTGAAAATCTGTTCTCTGGTACTGCCTGAAGTCTCGCGTAACTAGAGAAACAGCTTTATGGAACTAACGAGGAATTATTTTTCTGAGGGGAAGAGGGGGAGATGAGACCTTTTAGAGGAAGAGATGGAAGAGAGAGAGAGAGGGAGAAAGATTGAGAGAGAGAGAGAGAGAAAGAGAAAGAAAGAAAGACCGAGAGGGAGGGAGAGGGAGAAAGAGATAAAGAAGAGGCTGTGATTACACAAAACTTGGAAACGTTGATATAGCGATAAAACAGTGCTTGTAATCAATTGAACAGTCATTTTGAGGAAGTGTTGATTCTTGAGCATTCTGTAAAGGTTCCCTAACCCCCCTCACCCCAGAATGCACACAGGTAGCTGTAACAGAGTGGGTCAATGTGCAAAGTCAATCCTTAATTGCGTGCTACATTCTTCGTCAAGTTTTCAGTGATTACCCATTACCATTCTCTCCATTGTGACACGGATAACCCATGTACACCGGGTACATTCACTTGGTTTTATAGCTCACGTCGACAGATGATTTCTTTCGCATCCTTTATACATGGCATCCTCGTTTCGAAGTACAAGTCAATGTTTGAATTGCTTGACGAGATTCATCAATATAATGAAGAGGAGTTTGGTATTACTCTCTTAGTCCCATTTTCGTAGACAAACTGTTCTTTGCTTTCCGTGTAACTCCCTAAACACATACAGCCACCCATCTACACTTACAACTCGCATATCGATGTAAATTAATAAAAGTTTGATCTTGACTTGATTGGTCAAAAGGCATTGGTCAAGCCTTCATTGCATGCGAACCTCTTTATCACAGAATAAGTCTTTGATCAATGATCAGTTACTACTCTCTCCATTAGGACACGGATAGGGCGAGTATTCGTGAACACTCACGTCGTTAAGGTCAACCTAATCCGCTGTCAAATGAACATTATTAGATTTGCGGTTTACTTGACCGTACTGACAGTTCCCCTCGCACCTTAATATCCGATTTCAGAAGAAGAAGTCAAAGATCAAAGTTTAAAATGTAGGCTGAAGCTTTGCTTGAGAAAAACACGATATGAATGAAGAATTTTGTGTTGATAATTTTTGAGAAAGTATTGAGCAAGACCATCTCAATAAAAAAAAATGTTGCACACATTTACTATTTCTTTTGTATTTTAATAACTATGAAATTCCAACTAAGGTTTACATATAGAAAATAAATTAATATATGTAAACTTGGAATCAAGCTCGGCATATGATTTTCATCAGTTGCTACTCTCTCCATTAGGACAAGGATAAGACGAGTATTCCGTGAACGCTCACGTCGTTAAGGTCAACCTAACCCACTGTCAAATGAACATTTTGGGATTTGTGGTTTGCTTGACCAAGTTGACAATTTCTCTTGCACCCTAATATCCGATTTCAGAAGAAGAAGTCAAAGATCAAAGTTTAAAATGTAGGCTGAAGCTTAACTTGAGAAAAACATGATATGAATGAATAATTTTTGTTGTTGATAATTTATGAGAAAGTATTGAGCAAGAACATTTCAATAAAAAAAATTATTGTACACATTTACTCTTTCTTTTGTATTTCGATAAGTATGAAATTCAAACCCGGGTTTACATATAATGTAGAAAACAAAATGAAATATGTAAACTGAGAATCAAGCTTGGCAGATAAGCTTCATCAGTTACTACTCTCTCCATTAGGACAAGGATAATGCGAATATACCATGTACACTCACGTCGTTAAGGTCAACCTAGCCCACTGTCAAATGAACATTATTAGATTTGTGGTTTACTTGACCGTGTTGACAGTTTCCCTCACAAGCCAAAGTTTAAACTTCCTTCATGGGATTTACACATATAATGAGAAAAGTGGTGTTAATATCTTACTTCTACTTCTCTCGCACCCCTGTATCCAATTTCAGAAGTAGAATTCAAAAATCAAAGTATAAAACGAGGGCTGAAGATCTGCTTGACAATTCCTCGTACGAATCAAGGACTTTGTGTTGATTAAGCCCATCTTTTTAGAAAAGGAAAAGAAAGAACATCTAAACAAGCTGAAAGGCATTAACAAAAAAATCCTACATAACACTAACACCTTAACTTTTTGTCAAAAGATGGATCTGAAAATAATCATTAAAAAAAGGAATGAAAGGTTGTTTCCGCTAAATTTAACAAAATTTGTCTAAGCAAATGCTGGTTATATGCAAGTTCGAGAGGTAATTTAGTCATGCAGTCACTATTTATTTTATACTTAATATAAAATAAAAGAAATTTAAATTTCTAAGATTTGATAATAAAGAAGCTCTTACTTAAATCACTGTAATTTAGAATGAGGATTTCACATATTAAGAGTGAATTCAAACCAGGGTTTACACTATAAAAATAAAACTGAAATATGTATACTTGGAATCAAGCTTGGCAGATGATCTCAATTACCGCAAATAAAGATAAAATCACAGTAATATATAAAACAAACATTGGGATATTATTTGCAATATAAAACAAGTAAGTACGGTTACCGAGTGAAGATTTTCCCATTTTAACACCCGTTCTTAATCTCTATAATAAACCCTGAATGGTATCTCAATGGCGGCTAGGATACTGCACGTATCCATTTTTACAGGTCAGCAAATTATTTGGTCACGCAAATGTCCACTAAAATTCAAGGCTGACCTGACTGATGGCTAAGAGACCTGGCAGTGTCCACCAAGAAACGGAAATTGTTGATTTCTTTTTCTAATTATGGGGATAGGATAAATACTTAAGGGACTGAATATTGTGGTTATGTCCAAATGAAGGTAAATTATAGTTTCAATACTAGTAATTAATGCCTAAACATGAAGAAACAAAGTCAAAGTACCGAATTTGTTCAAAACTGTTTCTGTTCAACATGCTTTCTCATCGTGTAGTGACAGGGGAATCGGGTAAGGTGTAACTACACCCATGGTTTTTCAAGCAGAGCGATGAAACATTGATATATATTTTTTTAATATATAAAAGTAATAATAAGAAAAAAATATTAAGAATAAAAAAGTATTAGCATTCGAAAAAACAGCAACACATCATATAATTCATTCGTAGTCATAGAGAAATCATGAATAAAAAGCAGATTTGCTTTTTCCACATTCTGCATAAGTGGAGATTTCACACGGCTCGTTTAACATGAAGACGTAATATATGTTTACATTATTCAAAATTGCCATCTTACGTTGGAACAATATCAGCAAATATATACTTTGGAGGCTTCCTTCGTTATTTTCAAATTTATACTATGACTTTAAAAACCGATGTAACTGAAATACGTGCTATCATATTATACTAGTCTAAGTCAAAGGTAAGGTTACCTTTAGTTCTATCATTCTTTGGGGTTAAACGGAATTATCAATTTCAAACGATTCCGTCCAAAGTTTATCTCAATTATGAATCATTTATTCATTTCCATTTTCGATATTTCATATTTCGATCTCGCCAATCTCTAGAATCTTTGAGATCTATTTTCTACAGAAAGCGAAATCTAAACGATGTATTAGACATGTTAAATGAGTGATTGCGTGATGCGATGGTCCGTCTCATACATGTCATATTACATCTATTGAGGTTTTGAAGAGAAATAAAGAGCTATATGACTTGCAGGTAAGATTCTCTGATTAACCAGTATCAAAAATCTTGCGGTATTTGCTCCTGTAACAATATTGTTTCAACCTTAAATAAGTGAGCTACAAGTCATCTGCCTTAAGGTTACTTTTTAATTACGTTGCAAATCGTCATTAAAAAAAAAGACATTCTCCACCCTGGGCTAGTGTAGTAAGGGTTCGTAGCATGAGCTTTCCAGGCGCATATGGGCATTTCCGCGAACAAGGTGGAATAGAACATGTATTTATTTAAATATGTTGCTGGTTTTGTTGCATATCACACTTTAATTCTGAGAAAGTAGTCTTAAGGCCACCGCACACCTTACGACTGTTCATGATCCGATTTTGGAACAAATCGCATTTTGCTCATTTTCTGAAAATGTGAATGGAACATATCATTTTATTTGAGGTAAAAACTAATTGAAAGAATACTAATATAACCATTTTGAAAGATTGCAAGCCTTTCTTTTGGAGTAAAGGCCAAATTAGTTTCAAATTGTAGCCAATCGTACGACTGCTATGACGTCATTACGACTAGATATTAAAGTTGCGTTTATTCTAAGAAGGATGATAGCATAGTCACAGATCGTAAGATGATTTCGAACATTACACAATAAGATATTCCAAGTCTCAATATAGCATCAAATTCTACTACGTATATTCCAAAAATTGAGACAGAGTCGCAGACCAATCGTAAGGTGTGTGGTCGCCTTTAGTAATCACTTCGTAATATTTCATTCAAGTTTCTAAAACCATATATACAGATGCTTCCCAGCCACAGTATGTTGATTGAATATTGCAAAAAACTAGGAGTCATTCATTTCAGATAACGGCAACTACCATGGTAACAGAACTCAACAGCCAATCACAATCCAGGATACAATGGTAGTTACAATAATGGACAAAGTTAAAATAGTTGCCGATATCTTTATGAAATGGGGGTCCTTGTCCTTCAGCCTGTGCCCAACGCCATTACATACCTCTGATTTTTTTTTTCTTACAAAAAGAATCTTGGCTTAAAGTAGCTGTGCCTAAATCAAAGGCCTTTTAGCAAGCTTCGGGCGATCTTTCTTGCGTGTGATAAGGATCGAAGCAGTTTTTCTCTCTACCTTCCTTAACTCGATATCGTATTTAATATCTGTCATAAAAATCAGACAATCTTGTCGTGAAATTTCGAGGACCCAGTTCCCTTCGATGAAACATTGCGTCCGGTGTGACGTCACGACGGACTTGGGCTTCCTGTCTGAGTCTGAGCACTTCCTTTTATGGCCTGAGAATGTTCCTTTTTGAGGGTGTCATTGGATTTCAAAATGTGAAAGTTGGAATTGGTTCATGTTAAAACTCTAAACGTTCTCTGGTCAATTTTAACTGGTAACTCAAGCATGACATAAGTTAGTTAAGGTAGATGGCATGAAAAACAAAAACAATCAGCATGATTAAGAGGAGTCATGATAGACAGGGGCGATGTAACATGGTCTCGCTAATCTTCCGTAACTTTCCCTCTACCCCAGTAACTTACATCTTAATGCTTTATTTTGGTTTTCAAATTAACGTCGTGCTTCCTACTTTTGCTATGAAAATATAAAAAGCATATCTATCTCTCTTCAGCATCCAATAAAAAATGCAAAGAAAAGTATGGCTTTTGAAAAGGCTTAAAACACATATCTGTTGTCAAAGAATTATTCGTTCTAGTGATATGAAAATTTAAAAGATAAAACAGGCGATATATAATGATTCTTGGCAATGTCTGGTGTTTAATATCATTTCATCTCTTTGGCAAGGAGATAGTACTACTAGGTATTGAAATATCTTCTCCTGTTATGCACTACTTGAATATATCAAATAAAAATCACTTACTTGAATAAAGCAATTGCAATTCGTATATGAAATTTTTAATGCCAAACCGTTACAGTTTTAGAGATTCGTGACTGACAACTTTCAACTAGTTAACATTAATACGGGTATTTGATGAATCTTATTTTCATCTCTAAGGATAAAACGAAACCATCAATAGCATCATTATGCATGACTATGATCAGCCTACACATCTGAGTAATAAACGGTATCCCTTTTTGAAGATTTTATGTGATTTTTGTAAGAAAATAAAAGCGTACTGAACCCACTAGTGATGATTTAAGTAGCTAACACTAGTGTACATATGTGGGGCTATATGTAGTGATTGTTTGAATAATCATGGGACTAACTTTGTCAATGAAACTTAATCTATCTTGAATTAACAGAAGTTCTGGCTCCATCAATTATTGTATCTTAAATTAGATAGAAAGGGGATTTATTTATGTATCGCACAATTCATTTCGAACGTCTACATGTTTTAGTTATCAAAAGCTATTTTGTGGGATTAATCGGATGGTTGTTTGAAAATGGCTAATACAACTCAGATTCTTGTTGGTTAGCGGCAAAAATGATAGCTGAGAAATGAGAATACACAGTTCAGATGCTGGCGGATTATTAAGATATCACATTTTATCACACTTTGGAGACAGTTTCAACGCCTCCGAGAGCATGTTTAAACTGATGATATATGGCAAGAAAAAAAATGCAATTCATACCTAAATGTAGCAAGATTACTACCACTCCTTGCTACGTAATTTCGACCTAACCTTGTAAGCGGAGAAAATCAGATAACACCGCGGAAGAAAATAAATGAGCCTTAACTTGAAACAGAAGAAGAACCAATTTACACCATCAGTTATGATCAGATCCAGTTTTCCTCTGTAAGTTTTAAAGACACAATTCGGAATTAGTAAAGATGATAAATAAAAACTGAAAGTTTTCATTCCCATTTGGTTTCTTTTCTTGACAAATCACAGTTCGGTGGAATTTGTTGAAGAGGTTCTATTTGGCAAGTTGGGGGAAATGTCTTTGCTTTGGTTGTTTCACAAATATTAACGAAACTTGCTACACCCTAACAACATTAATAATGAGCATGAATCTCAATTTCTGCACAAAAAAGTCCAATAATCTGTTTCCATGTTATTGATAATTTTCTACTAAAACGATGGATCATTTTTGGTCGAAAGTTGAAAATTTGCTTCTTGATGAAATGCATTCCGAAAATTTTCAAACTGCACGATCAATGACACGGTGAGTTATAGGCTAAATGGAAGTCATTAATTATCTTTTAAATTAATAAATAAACAAAACGAAAACTGATCTGCCGTATACAAGAGGACAGAAGTTCTGATGATTTAAAAGAAAAAAAAATCAAATTTCAGAATAACATTCTATTACTGGATATGTTACCTTTAACATTTCACCACGTTGAAATTCCTAACCGGCGTTTTGAAAATGATGATTCAACAATTTAGTTTTCATAATGTACATTATCTCTAAACATGAACAGCTTCTTTTAAAAATTAGTTCCAGACAACTGTTGGTCATTATCATAGAATGCCCCAAAGTGGACTTTAACTTCGAACAGATAGAAGACCAATTTACACCATCGGATCGGGTTTTCCTACGTAATTGTTCCGAAGAGGAACGTTTTGTGCCGATTCATGCCGATCTGTCATCGTGGTGAAATGCATACTCCAATAATTTCGTTTTCTTCAAGTTTCCTCAGATGAATGGTCAGTCCTATATTAATCTACGGTGGATTAAAGCGGATTACCATTTTTGTGAAAAGTTTCTTGTCTGGCGCTTGTTTAGATAAAGATAGAAGAATCGGTTGGTAGAGTACTTGCCAAGAGGCGAAAGTCACCCATAATGGTTGACCTGCATCTATCGTCCGAGTGAAACCCGAGCTTCTGAAACATCTCTGTGTACATTTTTTTGTGTTCTCTGTAGTAAAAAGACAAGAGTTTTGAGGATTAGATTTTTGGCAAAGCACACTATTTCGAAAGAAATAAAATCGAGAAAGCAAAGCGAGCGCGTGGAGTTAAAAATGACATTTATTCATTCATTTTCCGTCAGAAAAAATACAAAATGACTTGGCTGCTCTGACACCAAGTCCTCTTGAAGTCCATCACTACCCTTACTCATCCTTCCCCGTCATCTTTTATTTATCTATCATTTTGGCAATCTTTATGCCACTCTTTCAACATATTCAATAACTTTCTAATTTGTATAATTATATCTAAAGCAAGAACAACAATCGCAAAATTCATGACGAAATTTCAACAAGCACTGCAGTAATGTCATAACGATACGCCATACAAAAAAAATCATTTTCAATATTTTTTTTTACTTTTCAAAGAATGACACAACTCTTGTAACAATGTATATTGTTTATTGTAATTTATCTATCAAGCATATTATGAATTTTCTTTGTTGAAATATCGCCCCTATTCTATGAAGTAAGCATGTATGTATGTTTTGTGTGAATGTTTTTTGTATTATTCTGAATGCTTCCTGTATCCGAAATAACCAGTTGCCCGTAAAAGCACTAGAACATCTACTCTGTAAAACTTGTAAGTCTGCTGCAAGTGCATATTAGTATAATGTTCTGCATTGCATACAGCATGATTAAAGTTTGCTCTATCCTTAAACTAATACATACATCTTTGGGGGTCACAAGACAGCACGGAGTGTTAATTGACTGTCGACTTGAAACTGAGAAATACCGGAAGATTCAATTTCCTAGAGTTATTTAGGAGCGGAAGAGTGGAGCTGAGAAGATGTTTTTCGAGCTCTGTATCAAGGCAGAAGACATGTACCCTGTCTCCGACGATATTAATAATTTTGTTCGTTTGTTTAATTTAAGAAATTCTGTTCGGATTGGGATTTAGAGTTCGGTTTCCTTTGACGCCTACTGAAAGGCGCTATACAATGCAGGATGATCGCGCTTTGAAGTTGGTTCCATGCACTATTTTTGAAGTGAACGATTTATTTTATCTATTCTATTTATCAGTTCATTTAATCATTTACTTATGTATTTATTTACTTATTTATTCATTAACAAATTCAATAATTTATTTATTTTCTTATTAATCAATTAATTAATTCCTTAATTAATTAATTAATTGGTAATTAAATAATTAATTTATCAATTAATTAATCAATTAATTTTATTTGAACATGGTGGTCCCGTCAGCATTATTAATTTCCAGGAGACCAGGCAAACAATTATATTACAACATTAAATTTATTGAATAATATAGACAAAATAGAACGCATTAATAGGGCCTACATAAAAAATGTACCAACAAAAGGGTTTAAGACGAGTGTGGAAAAAAACCCAAAGCGAAATATATAAGGAAGACAAAATTTCAATAAGGAAATATAATTACAAATCAGCGAATGCATTCTTACAATAAAATATCAGCTCAGAATATATGTTAAACTAATGTAAAAAAACCAAATCAATAATTATTTGCAAACAATAAATAGGAGGGCAACCATTAGCATTTAACCTTGACGGATGGTATAATGATATTCATATTTATATAGACATTAAATGACTGTCATGGTAATCACAATTCTCTTTTTTATATTTAAGGATTTATTGAAAATATTCCAACATAATCAGCACAAACTTACAAATAAATCAAGAGAATTGTGGTGAACCAGTAGAAATACTATTACTTCAATTACTAATATTTCTGTAAATAAGAAATTAGCAAGCTATAACAAAGTGGTGATGTTAATACTCATGATAAATGCAACCAATTTACCTCCACTTATAAGACCTTTTTTTCAAAGTCACTTTAGACAACTTTATTATCACTTTAACAATTATTAACAGTACAATAGAACAATTTACAGACAAATACACGTCGTGAATAATTATAGATAATGAAAGGGACCATATTCGAGTAATGACAGATGATTTTCAGATAAAGAAGATTATGAATGCGTTTTCACAGTCATGATTATGACTCAACATAGTCTTTAATTTGTTTTATTCACACAATTTCCACATTTTGTTTAAATTATGATTTAAATTGGAAACATAATTCTGATAATGCAAAGCACTTCATTGGCATCCCTGCTTGAGTTATCTGGCCCATTTTAAAATCACAAGTAATTGCAATATCATCATTTTTAAACCACTTTCAGTTTCACTTATATATTGTTCTAAGTGGGTTAAGGAAACACAGTTAAGATGTCTCTTGTTCATCTCTTGGCGATGAAACAAGTGGTTTGTCCCCAGATACTTTATTTTACGTCAGCAAAACTTGATTTTTAATCCCTGTACAATGAATAGTACTGTAAATCGTGGATCGAATACAAATTAATTTCACAGACAAGGTTTCAAAACTTCTGTTTAAAGAGAAATGGATTGTTAAAGTATAACCTGGATAATGCAGATAGATCTCAATTTAGAATAAAAAGAAATAATTTTGTAATTTCATGGAAGCCCTTTCATTAACGATACCAACATTTTGACTGAACTCGGAACGTTGTCGCCTGCCTCTCTTTCTCTGTTTCTGCCCTTTTCTTCTTTCTTTCTTTCTTTCTTTCTTTCTTTCTTTCTTTCTTTCTTTCTTTCTTTCTTTCTTTCTTTCTTTCTTTCTTTCTTTCTTTCTTTCTTTCTTTCTTTCTTTCTTTCTTTCTTCTTTTTCTTCTTCTCCTCCTCCTCTTTCTTCCTCCTCTTCTTCTTCTTCATCCTCTTCTTCTTCCTCCTCTTCTTCTTCTAAGACATAATTTCCGGGGCATGAAGGGCAGGGCCATTGCCATAACTGTCCGAACCCAAGGCAAATTGCCGACAAGCCCAAGATAGTCATGACCTCCAAGGACAAATCAAATAAATGATAACTTTCATCGAGGCTGAGACGGAGCTCGGGATCACAACGGGTTTTCTAATCAAGAAAAGTTATATCAATCGACTTATTTTTACCTTCTTGTTTCTGAAAAATTTCTTGACCTCGTCAGAGGACCTACCCCGAGACCGAACCAAGACCAAGGCCAATGTCCAAAACCAAGAACGTTAGATCTACGGTGTCTAGGCCAAGGTTGAAGACTAGACGCCCAAGGCCGGTCTCCATGAACACCACACTAGTTAATAAATAGTTCTGATAAGAATGTTTATGTCAGACAATTAATGTGCGATCGTTTTAGCTCCTTGAAACATGCCAGCCATGAATTAGACAAATGAAAATAGTTGTTTATGCTTTGTGGCTGCTCTCTCACTCCCCTCCCACTCTCTTTAGATTTATTTGCACTATTTGCACTGAAAAAGAAAATTATGAAAACGTATTTCCTTATATCAAAATGCATCACAAAACAGGTCTGAACAATCGCAATTTCGCAATCTTATTCTGGTGATATCATCCAATCGAAAACAGCCATAACATTCTTGTTTCTTCAAAAAATAATTTTGCACTATTGAGATTGAAAGCAGGCTTTCGTGAGAGCTTTTGAGATCCACTATAGATTCCACGACACGGTGTATTTTTATAGAAGTGGACCTTATTAATTTGTGGATATTCTTATCAGAATTGAAGATGACAACTTCTGATTTTCTTTCCTTTACGTATGTGTCATATTGACTTGAATTAAACCAAGTTACCAAGCGAGAAAGTGCAGTGCAAATCGTTTTTGGCCAACCTAGAGCTCGTTTTATCGAATTCTGCAAGTGTGAATCATCCAGGTTCCT
This sequence comes from Lytechinus pictus, assembly GCF_037042905.1. Taxonomy (NCBI): domain Eukaryota; kingdom Metazoa; phylum Echinodermata; class Echinoidea; order Temnopleuroida; family Toxopneustidae; genus Lytechinus; species Lytechinus pictus. Next base: position 19,655,948 of record NC_087260.1, read on the forward strand.
AGCGATTTCAATGTCTTTCTTAGTCTTGGACAAAACTTTTGTTTGAACAATTAAAGTATCAGCATGCATGTGTTTGTTAGGTTGTATCTGGGGTGTTTTTTAAGATAAATCACATGAAAACGGCATAAATATTCAAAAAATTAACTTTGCAGAACAAGATTATTACAGGCGAAATGCAGAATCATTTCAAGCCAGATCTTTGTCCCAGTATAAAGTACAGAGACTGTGCTTTGGTGTGCATAAAGTTTTAGCATGATTGAGGGAAACGACTGGTGATGCAACTACCTTCAAAATGGCGGAACTCTGTCACTCTGGGGGCGGAAACCTATTTTTAGCGACAGCCTTGTGCCTTGACCAACTAACTCAGAGTGGGAGGACATCGACGAAGATTTCCATCATTTTAGCTCAGCGTTGAGAGTTTTCTGACACGATTGGGCGTTTAAAGGAAAGTCTTTTCCTACCCCTGGGTTTTGGATCGAGAGCCGCAGTATTTGGCGATCAGCAGGAGCATCATTTCATCCGCGTGTAATACAAGTCTTTCCCTCTCTATTCTTTCCGGCACGCCCTTTTAACCAGAAGGCGGCTGAAGATATAGCCCTAAGATGTCCTTAGATAAGAGGGAAAGAATGAATATATTGGGTCTAATTATTCTATACCTGCTGTTCAAAAATCCACAAAGGAAAAGAAGGGGGGAAATACTGGAAATATTAGAAAATCAAAGTACTGTAGATAAAAGGGGACCAAAGGAGAAAGTGAATTAGAAACTAAGAGACTACAGATCAAGAAACATTAAATGAGTGAAAGACATAGAAAAATAAAAGGGGGAAAGAGAGGGTGAGAGAGGGGGGGGGGGGCGAGGGAAGGAGTAGAGAGAGAAAGAGGAGAAGGGGTTGGGATAAAGTAAAAAGGGATGGTTTTATAACTTTTTATAAAGAAATTTATTTTATTTAGCTTTGACGACATCAACAACGCGTCTACAGCGCGACAACCCAATGTAATGTTACACGTGATTTTAAGAGGTGTTTGCCCTTGATGGAAGTTGTATCACGTTAAACCCACACCTGGCAATTTCCACTGCCTGGCTAAGCAACTAGTCCACACAAATATTCCCACTTGAATGAGAATTCCACACCTTCATTATTTCACATATATAACCAGGGTGTGGAGTGTGGTATTTGAATGGTAAAAGAAATAATACCTTATAAAGTCACAAAAACTACTCTTTTTATAGTATTTCGTGTTTATTAATGATATTATAGAAAGCTCCAATACAATCCCCCCCCCCCAAAAAAAAAAAACAAAAAAACATGACGTCAAAAAACTTGAACAGTTTAAGTAACATCTGGTATTTCGGGAACGTATAGCGACTTTGTGATATGCTTTTCATTTGTCGTGTTCATGATTTGCGTTTACCATAATAACTCGCACACCCATGCTATAAATAAAGCTCAAATATGTTGGCACTATAATGAACTGATTAATTTTGGCAAGAGACCTGTATGCATTTTTCAAAATTAACTAACAAAGATTATTCATCAATAAGAGGTTACCATGAATTAGTATCAGGGGTTCAATGTCGTGATGTTGATTTATTGTGATCAAATAGATGACATATTGTTCAAGCGATATGTTTATTTTCAATATGAATCGACACTATCTATTCTATGGAATACGTGTGCAATTAATGTATATAATATATGCATAGCAATTTTACCTGGTGAATGCAACGAATACTGTCGGTTTCCTGAACATACAGTGTGCAAGTACGCAAAAACGAATTCCACGATATAGTCACATTCTGGTTTGCAAGGGCAATTAATCCCGTACAAATGGAAAAGAATAATTATGATTCGTAAACTTTATTCGGATACCATAAATATATAACTCAATAAGGTTAATACTCGATACAAATCAATTAAGTCGATCTTGACCAATTCGTCTATTGTATCAGCTTATATGCTGTCGCCTGAATGTTATCTCGATAAATCGGATATCAATTAAATGGTTATGTTATTCATATCCGTAAATGCATAATATCCTTATAAAGCATTAGATATCCAGAATTCTGACTAACTACAAATATTAAACAGCATGCACTATTTAAAAAAATATGGTCAAAGTTGGGTTTAGGCCGTCATTGTAATGAAACCGGACACTCAGTTTGGAAAGAAAAGAAAAGTGAAGTAGACAAGGCCGATCTTTTCGATTTCTAAAAATATGTTTTCTTGGACCGATTCCAAAGTTCCGGCAGAAGACTTTGCGTGATGAAAAATTGCGAGAAAATCTTTAAAATATGTCTAATCAGTGACGCCATCATTAGGCTTTTATCTTTTGTTTGATATTCCAGTCATTGACATAATAGTGGTCTGCATTGGTGAAAGAAAATTAGACTAAACTCTAGAGGGGGATGGTGGGCGGGGAAGGGGGCGTGGGGTTGGTGCTGTTCAGATTGAAGGGGATTTAGTGCTTGTTTTCTTCTACAATGTTTATTTCTTGTCATCTCCAGGCCTAAATTTATTTCGTGGTGATGAGAATGCTGCAGAGTAACAAACGTTGCGCATCGTAATTAATTAAATATATTTATATCATATTAAATATTATACAGCGCTCTCGGAAAATTTGATTTAAGCTACGTCTACTATTATTCTCTATCCCCATTTCTTTCACATCATATTCAAATGAAAAAAATGCCAAAGCTATTGTACATGTATAATTTCTCTCACTTACGTATCAATAAATCAATACATCAATAATTATATACCAAGCATACTTGGCTCACCAACTGCTTTGAGCAATTTCTAGATCATGCTGTGTGTGGTCACCAAAATCTGGCATTTATAACGAACCGACTAACTGTAATCCATTTTATACTGGAATATATTTAAAAGGCAAAGTTTTTGATGACTTAAATCATATAATTGGAGACGTTCGTTCGTCTCATCTATCGAGTTTGATTCCTCGGATTATCTTACCATTGGACTGCGTGGTTATGTAATTTGAGGAGCATGTCATAACTGATGAGGTTCTGGTACAGTTGTATATCGTATGGAGTTATCCCATTTGACACCAAATGAAAATAAAAACGTTTTAAAACCAAGGTTGAATTCAACGGCAGAAATGAGGCAGAGAGGCGACGCAGCGTAACCGAAAAGTGATTCGAAAAACTGGAACTCTGATGAAATAATAGCACATACAGTATGTATATTGTGAATAGCTTGATGGGGGACTTTCATATATCACTGTGTAGTTTCTCTAGTCTTTTAAATAATGTATCTTCCATATATAATTCCCACTATTTATTCATCTCTTCGAGTTAAAGAGAGCATTGAAATCCCTGCTTTCACGGAGAGAATGGTATGGAAGATCAGGTTTTACTTTATATTCTTGATGATTCTATATACTTGAAATATTGACGTATAAGACGTATGTGGAGCGTTGTGGCCCAGTGGATTAGTCTTCTGACTTTGAAACAGAGGGTCGTGGGTTCGAATCCCAGCCATGGCGTAATTTCCTTCAGCAAGAAATTCATCCACATTGTGCTGCACTCAACCCAGGTGAGGTGAATGGGTACCTGGCAGGAATTTATTCCTTGAAATGCATGTGCGCTGTAATCTTAGTAATTACGGCTGCCAAGCTACAGCTGGGGTAATAATATCCAAGTCCTTTGGAAGCGCATAGAGACATTATTCACAATGTGATATGCGCTATACAAGAACTATATATTATTATTATTATTAAGAAGTATAATTATATGTAATCCCACCTATCTATCAATAAAAAAACCCAAAATGAACCCCTGCCCTCATGGAGAGACGGGCATGGAGAATGAACCTTTATCCTGTATTTCTGACCATGATTCTGAATCATTAATTAATTAAAGCCACTCTTTCAAGACTTGTAGAGGGGGTTAATCTATCATTAAATTGGGAATGTATTGAACATGAACATATTAACCCTTAACGTGCCATGAACTCTGTGTATCCACTGGAGTGCCATGAACACATTTTTGTTCAATGGTCATACAATTATTGTTATGCCTATTGCATTTTGAGAAGTGCATTACATGCATGAGTGATTCCATTGTTCAGTTCAGCTTATGGTCAAGAGGTTCAACATAATTGTCTCAGGAGTGATTCCCTTTTTTTATAAATAAAACAATTAAATATAGACTCTTTGAAAAAAAATGGCACTCGCTGATTACAGTGAAAGGCACATTAAGAGTAAAGCCCCAGTCACATATAGACACGGATCCTCACGGATCAACACGGCAACGCCGGCATGATCCGGGGAGGTCCGGGATCGTTTTGCCCCGGATTAAACGTTGATGACTGTAAACACGGCATCTACACGGCATTTTCACACGGATCTACACGGACCATGCCGGCAGAGCACGTCGTCAACACGGACCTACACGTCAGCAACACGGACCTACACGTCAGCTACAAGGACCAACACGGACCAACACGTCAGCAACACGGACCAACACGTCAGCTACACGGACCAACACGTCAGCTACACGGACCAACACGTCAGCTCAAGGACCAACACGGCAGCTATATTGACCAGCACAGCAAATGAAAATCTGCTCATAATAATGAGCTGATATTTATTTATTTTTTCTCATCCTTGTCGCAACATTATATTATGTTGTTTTTAAAAAAGATATCAAAACTTAAAACTTCCTTAACCAGTAAAAACGCTGTTTTTTTATACAACGCAGTTTACTGTTTTAACAGTAGTTAAGTACTTTAAATATTGAACGACAAATTTAATTTCGATTTGATTTGATATCACTTTATTGAAATCACAGTAAAGGAAAGAAATTTACAAAGTCAATAGAAAACATAATAAAACTTAATGTACAATTTTGATGTAACAGTAACATAACATTTATTTTAAGAAAATGAAATGTGAAATAGTAATAACAGACAAAGTTGGGGTAAATATTTAAAAAAAAAATTATTGATACATGCACTAAGTTTACAAATATTAGGTTGGGGCCAATCTCCAAAGCGTAAGAAAATATCCTGAATCGTTAAATCATCCATTTTGTCATAAATTAATTAAGCAAGTTTGTGTCAACTGTTAAACAACTCCTGAAAAGTTCATAAAGTAAATAGCGTTGTAACGATTTGATGGGAAAAAAAAACACGGACTTCCAAGGATACTCCAGGCAGCCACACGGACCTACACGGCAGCTACACGGACCTACACGACAGCCACAGGGACCTACACGGACCATCCCGGATGGCTTTGCCAACCCGGCAGTCCACGGATGACGCCGGATGTTTTTGACAGTCAAAAACTGCCGTGTTGGCCTCCCGGACGTTCAAGGACCAACACGGACCACCCCGGACCTTCAAGGATGCCCAAGGCGCCAACACGGATCTCTCCCCGGACCACCCCGGATCAGATCCGGGATGGTCCGGGGTGGTCCGGGATCTATATGTGACTGGGGCTTTAAGATGAATGTTGACATGGAGCCTCTGCAATCATAGAGAAAATGGAGGATATGCTATGATAATTCGTGCTAATATTGATAAGCACGTCCCGCTTTTATAAAGCGCTTAATAAATCGGGACGCAACTAAGAGCTTCAGATATTTCTACAAGTGCGTCTTTATTTTCGTTCATAAAAAGGTAAACTAAATACTTCTCTTTAATGTTCGGAGACACGACAAAAATCTTTATTTTAGTCGACACACTCGCTCGAGATAAAGATGGAATTCGTGCTCCTGTTCTGGAGAGAAGGACATGGAGGAAAAATTTGATTAACTTGGCTTGAAAAACTATATTTTAAAAAATGAAGAAGAGATATCATATATGTGACAAAAGTATTCATTGCATTGAGATTGAGGTGACATTAAAACTATGTTCTCATGGAGAGAAAGGTACGGAGGAGTGATTGATATTTCGCTTGATTGATACTACAATTACATTCTTTCGAGACTAAAAGAAAATACATCGTCTTATTAGAATGTCCATGCGACACGGGCATATTGTCAGAGGTTTGATAATTCTTGATAGTAATGTTTTGTGAAAATATTCATTCGTAGAATTATTGTACCGGCATAACTTAGAGTTCTTATCGTCTGAACGTTTGCACCGAAGAATGATGACAACAATTAAATTTCAAGATTTAACGCCGAAAATGTTGTGTTAATGTAATGAAGATTTTGTTGACAAAACCACCGTTTAGCGTTCAATATTTCAAGGATTGCCATATATAATGGCAAACCTCTTATTTTTTCAATGCACCTGTCGATTAGCCCCAACCAGTCCTGTGTTGGTTTTGGTATTCAGTTCCACGGGTCTCCGGTCACCTGTGGCTGTCAGCGGGCGGAAAGCTGTCTCAAAGCCAGTACTGTTCGCGGTGTCTAGGCTTGCTTTCCTGTTCAATGACACAACAGAGACCGTAAGTCATATAAAACTAAAGAATGGCGATAGTCGAACTTTCATCAACGAAAATAGATTAGATTTTTAATCGGCTTCCCCAAGGCTGTAGACTTAACAGGTATCGGGGGCCAGAAGGGAAAGGAGAAGGCTAATGGCTGGATCAGCTTTCGATAGCCATACTTTCTGTGAAATTGCCTCTAAACTAACACACTGCATTCTGTAAGGTAACACTTAGAAAGATTAACAAGGCCTTCAATGCAGCTTAACCAAAGCATTTAGGAGGTTATAAAAGTAGTCAGGTCAGTTTTTGAAAAATAAAAAGACAAAAGCGTCACAAAAGTTTCCTCACTAGGGAACTTAGTGGTTATATTTTTAGCATGTTTATGGTTATCATGGTCACGGCACGGATCATGTATTGCAACGTTTCAGAAATGCTTGGGCAAAAAAAAAACTTACTTAACCCACTTCTTGATATCGATGATTAAAAAGGTACCAATATTAACAAGTTTGATGAACATAATCCACATGGCTTCCCAGAAGAGGCTGGCCGCACATTTTACTCCCTACATGCATGCCCAGTGGATTATTTCATATTGATGTTAATTTGGGCATAGACTATCGAAATGTCATGAAAATTGAGAGATCTAATGTTTACTTAGTCAGTTTACTCTCTTTTGTTTAAATGACTGATCTGTGTCTTTGTTCGTTCACTCCCCCATATTTGTTACACGTGATACACTATTTATGTGATATGATAGCAGATTTGAAGATTCTGTTCATTTAGCAGGAATAATAGGAGAGGTAGCGCCAGTATGAAATAAGCTAACAAACAAAAAACGTGCAAGAATACTTGCATTTCAATATTGATTTTGTGAATGTTTCAAGGACGTGGAAGTACCATTTCTATAAGCTGCCTAGCTTCCGAGTTTGAGAATGGGTTACGAGTCATTCCTAGATGTCTTCATCCGTCGAAGAGAACGAAATGTAAGAGGGTTCTTATTTCTGATATTTGATGGCGCAGGAGTGGTTCTTAGTGTCTTTTTAGAGTCAGTGGAGATTTATCAAGGTCAATTATGTCTTTCAAGAGAGATAAGCATCTTGAAGATGAGATGAGGGCGTTTTGATGACAACTCCCGGGGGTCGGGTCGTGGCTTCTCATCTGGGAGAAGATGGCGTGTAGAGAAAAATTGGGAGCAGAGACGGAGAGAGTGGAAAAGAGAAGTGGAGATACGTTGGGAAGAGAGAGGGAGAGTGTGTGAGAGAGAGGGAGATGGAGACAGGGAGAGAGAGAAGAAAGAAGGGGTGATGTTGAAGATGATATTCATTCCATACAGTGTAAAATTATGAAAGATTGGAAAACCAAATTAAGTTGCTAACGTATGACTGACATGAGGTTCGAATTCTTATTATTTTGGTAATTCCATCATTTTACAGTATACACTTATTTTAAAGATGCATAACAATCTACTTAACTAATCACTTTGAGAAGACGAGCAGCAAGCAGAAGCAGACTGATCGAAGGGATGAAGAAAGGACAAATGAATTTATATAACGCCGCAGGAAGCAATAAGATTTTCCGAATCATATTCTGTCAACATTGTCTTATAGATGCAAATGCTTTTGTCCCAATCGCAAATGATCTTGCATTAATGGAGGAGCCTTCAGTCATTACTGAGGGTACTCACCATCTGCTTATGAGCTTACAGATTAATCTAAGGGGCAATCTAACTTAACCCCTGGAAGTCCATGGGAAAACAAAGGGAATAGACACAAAAACGGATGGGAGTTTTTGTGGATGATGTCGGGCTTACTAAGGCAACAGGAGAAGCTCAGATCTGCAGCGATCTTGTGAGGGATATCGGTGATCCATCTGCAATGCAGGGAAATATCTCAATAGGGAGAGGTCTGTTGCTTCTCTGTGACCGAGGCAACACCTCTTCCTGTCTCAGGCTGCAGTACAGTCACACCAACGAGACCAACTCCAGACCGATCTAAAAGCTTATTTCGTTATTCCAATTGCGCATTGTCGATCGTTCTGAAGATAGTGCCATCTGTTTGACTGAGGCATAACGATGTAGAATTCCCCATCAATGACAATCATGGCATATCCAGACTTCTTTAACAAGAGGGAGGGGTACAGACTTGTGGGAGATGATATCATTTCAAAGAAGATGCATTAATGGTTGAAGTGTGAGCATTTAGGCTTTAAGGTAGGGGGTCTACAAAGAGAAAATACTAAGAAGCTAAAAGATTAAACCTAACGAAAGACAACCGATGTTCCCTGTACATGCTGTATTTTTTTACAGGTACACATATACCTATGACAGGTCTCTTTTTGCCTAATGGGGTTTTTCCTTTTTTTGGGGGAGGGGGGTGGGCTCGATCCAGGAAGAAAAATAGATCAGATTTGTTTCAGAACGGAGGGCTTTATTGCACTAGGGGTTCGACAACAGAGTTTCCCCTGGCACAGTTGTGAGTGAGGCAACCTCTCAAAAGAGAAAAATGTGTAGGCCTACGTGCAAAATTGCAAGATGAGTCATCGTCCTTCCCGAAGGAGAGAAATATTGAAGATTTCGATTTGATTTTGATCTTACAGTCATCCAAAGTCTCGATGATGTCGAGTATTTTGTTTTCAAATCGTAGATGCATACAACATCCATGCATTCATTGTCTGTAAAAGTTTGAAAGAGGAACATGTACTTCATGGGCGTTACATTATGTGAAGTGTTGAAAGCGGCCTTAAGAAAGTAAGAATTTTAGAAAACACATTTCCCAGCTCATTATGTACAGAGTCCGCGCAACATGCCAGGGTAACATGGGTCAAGCGTGCTATAATTAGGAAGGCTCAGTAAATAGCATTCAGAATAATTAGGGCGTTGCAAGAAACTTTCCTTTAATTGCCAATCAAGCGTTGGTACTAACATCGAGAGTAACACATTTGGTTAAAATGTATTTGAAATGCGTTTAAATACAACTCAGCTTTTGGGATTTACTAATTTCACATTCTCATCACACTTAAACCAAAATAGAAACATATGTGTATTTACTTGGTGAAACGATGCAATATATAATTCGCGTAGAGCTATTTTTTAAGCAGCTCTAAATATACAATATGATTTATATACAATCATTAAAATATATTCATGTTGTGATATTGGGTACGATTATGATGCTCATATTAGATTTATATATAAGGGTATTGTTAAGAACAGGTGGCAATCTCTTAAGATTTTTGCCCTGTTCTTATCTTTGTTTTACATTGTCTGATTGTATAGGCTATAATAAATCGAGTTTAAAGATGAAGTCAGACTTAAATTAAAGTAAATGTTAGACAATGAGTGTGCAAGCCTGACAAACTGGAAGGCCTCCCTGTGACCTTGAAAGAACAGCCATACCGTATGGCCACACAGGATTTGAGACGATGTCTAAAATAAAGGAAGGGGTTCTTAAGGTTTCAAAGGAAAGCTGATTATTCATTTATTCATTTATCTATCTATCTATTTAGCTATTTATTCATTTATCTATCTATTCATTCATTCATCCATTCATTCATTTATTTATTTATAGACTTATTCATTTATTTTTTCGTTCATTTATACATTTATTTGTTTATTCATTCATTTATCTATCTACTATTTATTTATTTATTCATTCCTGCACTCAATCATTATGTTTCCTTTAAGTCTTAAAGCAAGGTAAACCCCATAAATAACAAGAGTATTGTTTGAAACGGGACCTGTATGGAAATGATATAACAAGATTGAACTTCTCGAACAATATAGACTGTCTAGAAACATCATACATGTAGCTGAATATAAAAGCAAATGTGTGTAAAATAGACAATATCTTCAACCAAACAATGAACGTCATATCCAAAAAAAATTTCCCAAGTTTTCTTAAATAATGCACTATAATATGTCAAAACAATATTTCCATGGGCCGTGCACCAACTTTGTTTCATTTTCTCTTGTTCAGAGAGCAAGTCAGAACCTTTTATGATTAGTTTTTAGTCAGGTGGGCATCTTTCCTATTTTCTGTCTTTTTACATCAACATGTATGCTATATATTATTACAAGAACGTTACAAGTCATCAAAAATGACTGTAAAAACATAAACATAATAAATGTTATAGTTTTATATGTGAAGTATCTTCTTTGGTAAAAGTCTTACAAAATATTTTGTTTCCATTTCATCCTGACAAATGAATTCGAATAGGTTGCTCCTGCGACAATTGCTCCGCCCTATATTCCACTTATTAATCGAATGACCAATTAACTTCGACCCTGGGTTTAACATTATACCCTATCCGAAACCCATCCCTACGTATTAGACGAAACTAAGCCTGGAGCAATTGTCGCAGGAGCAAATGTCGTGCGACCTTCATTTGTATCTAGTCTAAATCAATTTAGAGCGTAATTTTATTCTCTCTATTCACGAGTGAATAGGTTCATGAAGGGATGTCGTCATGTTCACTCGAAAGAGAACTTTGTCATACTACTCGATTATGAGGGGAAGTCTTTCCACTCCTAAAAAAAACCGAGTGAACATTCAACTCATCCGAATTAAAGGCATAAGTTACCGTTTGATCAAGTTGTCAACAATATGGATTAAATGCACCAAGGAAGAAAACAAAATCAAATTCATGAACACACTTTCAAGATATCTCAGACTGACAAAACCAAATCATCATTTCAAATCTCGTGGGGAGATATAACATGTTCGTGTATGGGATGGAATTGAGTTGTGACTCTATATATTTCACCCTTTTTAAAGCACTAAAGAAATGATTTTGGGCGCGATTTTTTTTTCTTGGCTTCATTTTATAACACATCACAGACACAGGTGACAAGTGGGATCTTGTCGCTCAGATTTTTCAAAGTCAAATCAATGTTAACTTATGCATAAAAAAGATAGCTCAATTTATGATACCCAGTAAGTAAGGCATGATTCCGAATTAGATATCGATAGATTACAAGTTCATGCATTGTCTATGTTAATGACCTGCTTGTGATTTTACCTTCGTGCCTCTTTTTGGAGTTATGAATAAGAGGAATGATTCTGAGTCAAACCATGCGGTCTTCGTCAGTATCAAAATTAGGATAAGGTCAAATAGAACAGGTTGTGCAAACGGTTATCAATCGATCATATGAAAATCTAAAAATATTATCAAATCTAGTGCGGAGTTCAGATCAGGGTGAAATATAATGTAGTTTATAGAATTCCTATTTGACTTTGCAAATATTGACATTGTAACGAAAAGAAAAATTTATTTCGCTAAAGATGTGAATGTCTATCATGACTCTATATTGTCGCATGACGCTCATTTAAAACGAGATTGTACACTTACGATTTTAGAATCCCCAAATAAACCAAGTAGTTGCCAGTTTGTATCAAATTTGGGAATAACTTCAAATACACATCTTTTTATTTGTTTCAAAATGATAGGAATCCGGTATTGTATTTCTTCAGAAACCTAGAGATGGGCTGATATGGATCCTACACGTTCCACTTTTTATCACTTTATGATGGCAACGTCAGGCCCAAAGAACAATCTGAAAAAAAGTAAATTTGATATTGAAAAATTATCTCATTAGCTTTCAAATGTTAGAAGACGATCCAGTTTGTATGTGATAGTATGTCTGAATTAAATAAAAATCCTCTGTGTTCATTATATGCCTGCGTATCGGCTAAAAATAATAAGCTTTCTACTTTGCCTTTTCAGATGCTGGGTAGTGCTATAAGAGATGTACGTCTATCTATAAATCCGAATTTTCGGTAAATGAAAATGAATGTACTTCCCGTGTATAATAGTCGCATCAAGAGCCTACTATAGTTGATTTCCTAAGAAATATCATTATTCAGTCAGAAAACCCCAAAGATTTATAATAGCATTAAATGTACAAAAGCAAGGAAGTACATGGGAATTCCATTAATTATTGCAAAAAATGAATGGGAAATTTAAAATGACATGTTTGTTTTACTATAGGCCACGATGAAGCCATTACAGTCACAGTTACCTAAGTCCCCTTTCCTTTAACACTGGTACTAAGAAAGCTTTAAAATCAATTAACCACATAGATTATTTTATTAGAGAAAATCATTGATGTTGATGGCCAAGTACGTATTTCGGAAACGCGCAACTTTTAACATCATTTCTTATCGCTCGCGAAAAAATGTCTTGGTTATTTTCGGATTCATTTCGGGACTGTGCTGAGAAACCGCCAAAATCAATCGGTTCAAAAACCGCATCAATTAGTTCACGGACGGATCATTAATTATGTAGCTATGGCAACGTTGACTCTTCAGGTCATGTCTAAAGGTAGTTACACTTCCCTAGCCGAGAGGGGGAGCGGTGTATCATTACGAGCCTTTTCAACCGCCCCCGTTTTAAACCATCATCCACCAACCTCCGCCGTGTTTGCAGTAGATAAGAGACGATTTCTTTTTAATTGTTCCCACATGGCCGGGTAAAGAAGTTCAACTGTTTTGTAGTTCAGTTCAAAATGGCGGCAGTATCATATCACAGCACCTGATGTGAATATTATGGAAAATAATATATTCAAATCGTTGGTAATAGAGACCCGTGCTTAAGCCAAAGCAGTGATGATGCCATACAGTTATCCTACAAGCACAGACTCCAACTGACGCTTTAACCAATAACAGGTCTAGAGTAAAGACTAGACGCCAAATGCTCTGTATGTGTCAAACAGAGCCAGCAACAGTACATAGTGAATCTAGTCTCACTACTTCAGACTCTGCATTATGCACTTTGCGAATTGCGAAAACCAAGGGTCTGTGCCTGTAGACTACTATACAGGCTAGGGGCAAAGGGGTTCGAACGCCAATTTGACTTAGCAGGTAGTGAAACAAAATAGGAGAAACAAAAGAAGAAGAAAAGAAAGAAGAGTATAAAAAAGGAGTTTTCGGTCGTGTAACTCTTAATTTACCGCGGTAATTAAATTGAAAAAAAAAATTATATTACCATTACGTTGTCTTGCCCTCTATCAGAATACACTACCGCAGCCCGTGAGTCCAAGTGCAACAGCCATTTTCAAAAGCATCAGCTTGAGTACCTCATTTTTGTCTGCAGTTCCTTTCCCAAAAATGCAACATTACATTCATAAATTTTTACAATATATAGTCAACTGGAATGGTTACAAATAGAGTCATGCTACTCTTTACAAGATTCATAACAAAATTAAACATAATAATAATCAGAATCTATTTCCAAACAATTAGGAATTAGTTCACTTACTTAATGATATCATTGCAACACTGAAAATTTTCCGCACAACCAGTTACTACAGTGATTTGAAGGATTAATTGCAATAACAGTTTGTAATGTCGCACTTTTTTTCATTGACACCTAAAAACATCCTAAATTTATCAGTACCTGTTTTGTCATCAATATGAATTTTCGAGAATCTCTTGATAGTGATGATAGTCCATTTATCATGATGATCTTCAATCTTCATAGGTAAACCTTGTTCTAGAGAATATTCATGTCTATGAGGCAAACTATGATCAATATCGAGCATTAAATCGTATATGACTAGTTATTAATCGAGTTTGAAGTAAAAAAAAATTATTCTGATTAAAAAAATCCATACCGGATTTAGGATATCCAGAGGGGATGACTTGATTGACATAAACATTTCTGACAGTTACGACGGAAGCGAAATTTTAATTTTAATTCTTGTAATCACTAAGCATTGGTATTAGAGCAAAGGGGCAAAGTACTTATTTTTTTATCGAGAAAAAAGTATAAATTATGTCATGTTCGGTTATACAGATAAAAGTATGTGACTAAGAATTAATATGCCAACAGAGCCAGAGACATGTTGACTTTCATTTGTAAACATGGGTTAATACTAGTTAATCTGTTAAAATGACAGGTAGATAATCCAAGACCGGTTTTGGGCGATAAATGTTTTTTCAACAATCGTCACTTTCATCGTTGACTGTTCGACATAACTCTAAAAAAATGCAATATTAGCGTTTTCAATATTTTCCGGAGCCTGTCATGTCAGAACGTTATTAAATTCAGACTGTGAATCAACATTTGTCATGATTGTGACATTAATGTTTTCGGGCTTATGTGCGCCTCTAAGCTTCCCAATGGAATTAATTGAGTCACCGATAAGGCATTTAGATAACTGATTGAAATTGTTTTCGATGCCAGGATACTTGGCCCATCTTGCCATTAAATTTCATTGTTGTGTATTTGCTTTAAAAAATACTTTATTTTTCAAGTGAAATATTGTTTAAAATATCTCCAAGTTTATTTTTTTACACATGGTTGTATGAAAATTGTAACTACTTCCACTGAACATGCTGAAATGAATGTCTTTATTAAATAAATGAATGACTCCATTCAATTATGTTGCTTTTAGATACCCTTTTTACTATGAAAAATGAATCAAATATTGCTCAAGCGGGAGCGAGTGTGAAATAAGAGCAACAAAGTGAATGTTCAAGTTGCGATGATTCATTTTCTGTTAACCAGGTAAACAAAAGAGAGAGACGAAATGCAATTCAAAATATCAATTTGTTAACCCAATCCAGGAAGTTTTTTAACATGTCACGTCATGTTAACTGGTCAGTGGAGTGATGAGTCAAAAATAGAGAAGGGCAAAACATGGCGTATAGACAAAAATCCTTAAATAGCCACGAACGAGCGCGGCGACTTAGCAAAACAAAATAATGAAAATTTGATTCTTTGACAAATTTTTAACAAATAAAGTAGGTATCACATAATGATATTTAAAAGTCTGATTACTCATGGAAAGTTGCGTCAGTTTTAGCATGATGCGACATGACCCTTTTGTCAGACTAGTGTGTAAAACTACAATCACATTTCATCACGAAAGTGATGAGTAAGGGACTGCCCCCCCCCCCTCTCTCTCTAGCAGACGATAATCATGACACAGGCTCAGGGGAAAACATAGAATTCATCGAATATTGGGCACATGGTTCATTCACAGTACGAAAAGTTTGGCAAAATGTGAATTACTGATTAGATATATTTTGTTTTTATTCATATTCATCTGATGTTTTACAAAATTAATAATAATGTAAAACTACCGGAAATACGGACCCAGTGTAGTGTAAAGCACTGGGGTTGAACTCCTTCCAACTTTTGGCAAAAATGTGTGGGTCATTGATGGGGGGGGGGGCTATGTAATTCATTTTTTTAAAGTGCTTCTAAGACTCTTATCACTTATTGTTACTTTTTGTTTAAAAAAATAAAAGAGCGTATGTCAAAAAGAAAGAACATGCTGAAAAAAATGCAGGGCCAGGATAAAACTCCAACACTGATCAGGGGGCCGTTTCATAAAGCTGTTCGTAAGTTAAGAGCGACTTAAAGAACGACTGGTGAACCATTCTTACACACATAACCATCGCCAATGAAAACCATTTACCACAAGAAAGGGTCACCAGTCGTTCTCAAAGTCGAACTTACGAACAGCTTGATGAAAGACCCACCAGGCGTCTTAGACCAGTCAACTAAATAACTTTTTTTTTGCGATGAATCGTAGGATATAATCTTTGATTTACATGTTTAACGGGCCATGAAGCTGATATTGAATATTGCTTTCTGTTCGATATTTTTAGAACAACTTGTTCTTTAAATAGTTTGGAAAATAATTTTAAAAGCGCGAACCGAAGTTTTGAAATAATCTGATCGGAGAAAATGGACATATTTTACAATGGGTAACCCAATAAACAATTAATCCGAAGATTTTTATATTTTTTATATTTTGACTTGGAAGGAGCCTTTTAGGCACTAATTCCTTTCCTTTCTTAATTTTTCTCATGTCTTTCCTTTTTTTTTCTTCTTTACGCTGCCCATGGGGGGGGGGCACTTCGCCCCCTGGAGCCGCCTATAATGTTAAATACGAGTTCAGGAATCATATCAATGAATATGTTTTCATATTGAGATTGAATGGAATCGACAACTCTGATCAAATCGACGCCAAGCTAACCAGTTTAAACCGGTTATCAACCAAAATCGTACGTGGTCACTGGTTCAACGAAGCAATGAACGAGGCTTTCCACCCGCTTTTCATTCTGACCACAGGAATGATAAAATGATTCACTAAGACCTGAATCATTTCTAACCGAGATAACACGAATCTTATGAGATTTCATTGGTCGACAGCTTCTTAAGATCAATTCAGGTTACTTGTGATTCATCCTTAGGAATCATATGGACCGCAGATGATGTCGAAATTGAAAGCAGATGACGTCAGATGCTTATCGAGGTACGAGCTTTTCCCTCGAGCGAGACGGGAGAAGCGAACCTCCCTACTTTCCCGTGACTCAGGGGTGCATTTTATGAGGAGGTTTGTCAGTGATTTTCATTGACTAATTCGCTTTGAGCCAACCAGATGCGATGATTTCCGTAGCTTATAACATCTGCTGAAGAAAGTCACTGTCAAACATCGTCGTGAAACGCTCCCCGGTCTCAGTAAGAAGGGCTAATTTGTCCTGGATTTCTCCATGCATATTTAGTATGCCTTTTATGCTGTTTCCATAGTCTATCCCTTTCGTTAAAATGAGAACTTTGATGCATCACTATACCTCGGTCACATTTGCTCTACGGCGGCCGTACGGCAAGTCGAAAACAGCCGTTTTAACATATTTTTTGTACCAGCTACAAATAGGTGGTTTGAATAAAAATGAATTAAACGGCTGTTTTCGAATCGCCGTGTGGCCGCAGTAGAGCAAATGTGACCGAGGTATACTAAATGAGTGTAGGGACAATCTACATGCAGAAAAAAAATTAAAAACGCATAATAGTTCTGGTATTTTGAAAGGAGTATGGGGGGGGGGTAACTTTGTATGTAGCAAATTGATACATCAAACGTGAAATGAAACCTGCAGATTATTTTTTAGTTGAAATACTTTATTTATAAAACATATCATGATGCTTTTAATAGAGTTGTTTTTGCATCATATCCATTTATTGGATGGTACGTAGCTCATTTTATTAACATTGAATAAAAATGATATTGACACATGGCGTTCACTGCAGGTATGAATAATTCACATAATTCATAGACGAGACAAAATTACTAAATAAGTAAAACCTTTCAAGTTTGGATGGAAATCGTTATGGAACTTATGAAAAAGATTAAGCATAGACTTCAAACGCGAATTTGGCAAGCTTGATGCATATTATCTCGGCCATCTCAACCTCCTTCTTGTGAGATACACATCGAAAGAATTTTATGACACATACAACTCAAATGAGTTATTAACATGATTAAGCGGAAGAATAAGGATGTTATTAGAAGACGGGAGACGTAAGAATACATTCAAACAGGCATGGCCTTTGAAATGCCAATTTCATTCTTGCTTTGTCTGTGTTAATTGCTAAAATTTTGCTCAAATTGTGTCACTTTTGTGTATTGGCGGTTAAATAATATAATGAAGTGTTCGAGATTTTATTATTTATGATTCAACTGCCATCGTAGCAATAACTAGATACACAAATATACTTAATCCACAATCCATATTTTTTATAACTCGATGTGATACCCACTTTCGAAGAGAAAAGACGACGCCCCAAGTTATAACGGTTGGCACATTTAAAAATTCAAAATAGCAACCTATAGTACATTCAGCTGGTACATGTTTTAATATTTGGGTCATGGTGACATTTGTAATCCGTGCTTTCCACGTTTTTAGATTTCATCGTGGGTTGTGATCGGATGATCTTAATCGAGACCAAAAACCCGAGAGTCTTCGACCATGTCGACCTATTTCTTGTTCCAATTTTCTTGAATCAAGGAATGGTTAACGGGTAATGCAACAGTTACACCGGTGAAACCGACTCCAGACCGACCAAAGCTATTACGTTCATACCAATGACAGACCATCGGTCGGCATTGAGCCGGTTTCGTTGATGTGACTTCCCCCTCACTCCCAAAGAAATGCCAGGGACGTGTGCACCCCCTCCCCCACGCCACACCGCTGGAATAAAATGAATTTTTCCTTTTATACAGAATATCACAATAAGAGAAATCTGGGGCCTGTTGCAGAAAGAGTTGCAATCAATCGCAACTCTAAAAATCATGCGCAACTTGACTTTCAATTAATCAACAGCAGAATCGGCATTTGGATTGCGTTTACACGTTGTTACAGCTCCCGGTTCAGAACCGCGAGCCGATGCAAAAACTTGAAATGATACGCATACCTACAATATACGTCATAATAAAGACAACGCTGGATCAGTGCGCTAACAATTACGTCACAATGGTAAAGTAATTGAAATGCGCACAAATTGCCGGTGCAGAATCGGCTTTCTGTTTACACGTAGTAAAAAAGCCGATTCTGCATCGGCTCGCGGTTCAGAACCTACTACTTTGGTGGTGCAAATTGCCGGTTCTGAACCGCGAGCCGATTCAAGTTACTCGCGTTTACACGCTATGAAAAAGCCGATGCTGCATCGGCTCGCGGTTCAGAACCGCGAGCAGATTCAAATGCCGATTAAGTGTAAACACGGTAAGAGTTGCGTTTAAACGCAAGTCAAAAAATCAATCGCAAGTCCAAAATGCGCGCTGTTGATTGGTTGAAAATCAAGTTGCGCATGATTTTTAGGGTTGCGATTGATTGCAACTCTTTCTGCAACGGGTCCCTGGGGAGTGTTTCATCAACATTTTCATCCGACAAGTTGTCAGATCTGACATCTTTCTCTGATGTTGATTGGCTGAGAGGTACTGTTACTATGGTAACTGTCGGATAAAGTGGGACTTGTCGGATAAAACGTCTGACAAGTCCTTTCATGAAACACTCCCCGGGTCTCAGAAAGACATATTTGAATCATATACAGAGCACATTGACAACACAATTTTCTTTCTTATGGTCTGTTTTCAAAGACATGCAAACATTATTACAAGAGCTACAACGGATATAGTCTTTAGACATGTTAGATGTATTCACAAAAAATATGAACATCGGGTGTTTTATCAATCCCAAATCTACTGTTCCTAAATGATATGAAAAAAATGTCTTTCCAAAGTACGTTCTGAATTTTAAATTTCGAGCGTAAAATCATCACACGGTTTAATAAAGATAAGGAAGACCTATCATGCCTACTGGTAGATATAATACGATATATTACGACATAAAATATTCATTAAAATGTATCAGAGAAATGTCTGTATCCTTTAAAAAAAAAGTCGCTGTCTTACCCTTTCAGTAACTCGTCAGTGAAGGTTCGAATTTCACAATGACATTAATGTAGGTTATCTACAATGTTATCAGATTTGTGGTTATGATTTCATTGTCTTTTGGGATAGTATGGGAGAGATGAATAATTTGATGCGAGCTTTTAAGGCCTTCTTCATTGTGTTTAGGAACGATAGGGTTTATCAAAGTAAATGATTCACTCTAAAGGACTGCTCTTCAAAGCCCGTCTGAAGGTTTTAAAAAGGGTCAATAATCCTGGCCTTGATAATGTGAATTATGCTCGAGTATCTTCTTAAAGTTCAATCTTACAAATAAATGAAGTGGCAGTTGAACCCGTTTTCTTCGTTGTGAAATGTATTTTTTTTAAATCAAATATCTAGAGCTCAAAACAAATTTGGTTATTTTGCCCAAAGAAAAGCTGGATGTATCGTAAAAAAAATTAATAATGAAATGGGATGACTTTAAAAACGGCTACTTTCTTGTGCGGTGAATTTTTTTTCTATGACTTTGGGCTTTGTAATCATTCCACACCAAAGCGTTTTGAAGTCTCTGAGTTGAGCTACAATACTTTGACTTGTATTTTGTTCAAAGTCTTGTCACAAATTTCATAATAAAAAGGATTTTTTTATCAAGTTCTTGCATATATTTGGATTCGAAACCACAACCTTGCCATTGAAAGCCCAGGGAATACCTAATAGCATTACGATTTGTGTTCATGAATATTCATGATATGTAGTAACTAAACCCCATTCTGACACCGGAGAGAAATAGTCGGAGGAAAAAAAATGCCCGCATGGTCTCCGTATCGAGGCCTCTTCAATTGCCCTCAGTGCTTGAGTCGTGGGGACTGAATTATTTTGGGCGGGCGAGAAAGTTTCGTCGTAATGCGAACTTACGCAACTCATTCCAAAACGGAAAGACACAGAATACAAATTTACCTTCCTTCTTCCGTCTCGCCTTGAATTCCTGACGAGTCACCCCCGAACAGGAATTATCGAACGTCTAATTTATTTCCTCTTCATCCCCCAGACGAAGAGACAAAATGATTTGATTTAGAATTTCCACCTCGTTTTCCCACAAGCAATTATGCTGACAGATATCTAAATGAATCTAAAACCGGGACGTTTTCGAGGTTAGAAATCGCTAAGGGTATTGCTTTTACGGAACTCATTATTATCTCCCAGGCTTCGATGTGATAATTAAAGCGAATCAAAGATCGACAACGGGGATAAGAAGGAAGTGCCGATTTGTTTTGGGAAGTTTTTAACAGTTTCACATTCGCATTCTAAAATGGAGAGGGGATAGGCGTCGTGTATTCTAAAGCAAAAAGATACACTGTTCTGTCACTAAGTATGATACAGTAGCCAATATAATAAAATGAAGCCAGATCGATAGTAAAAGGGAAACACTTAATATGTTAAGAAACGTAAGAAGCAGAAATGCGCGAGTTCTTCACTATAATTATAGTTTGTTTTAAAACACCGCAATTTATTAAATGAGTGTAGGTGTCTCAAGTTCCTAAACCCTGTAGTTGCAGAGGCAACGCCAGCACCAGTACCTACCACAGCATTAACTTGTGTCTGTTTACAGTCTACACCAGCGTACAGTATGAGAGAATTTAGTCATATTTGATAAAATGCTACTATTCATGACAATATCCACGCTATACTGCTCATTATACTGTTTTTTTTTTTTACTGACTATGTATCTATTGAAGCATCTCTCCTAGATGTTGTAGCTGATCTAATTGGCTGAATCGAATTGCTTTCAATTATATTGACACTAGCTGACAAAAGATATTTTATACGACATACTCCTTGTCAAAAGGACTAAATCTCGTTTAGAGTAACAATGGCATACACGATATTTTGTATGGTTTCTTCTCTGTTTATTCTTTTATATTGCGGTTACATAAAATGTTCACTTGCCCCTTCTCCCTCCCCTTAATGCGAATAGAATCATCTGCTTAAAAGTCAGATTTAATGATGATTGTCGCTAATGAATTACATCCATACGCTGTCACACCTACGACATGTACCAGCCCCAGCCGTAATGGAGAGACGCGCACGGAAGAGCTGACATGATTGTCAGCAATCGCAGCAACTGATTTCTTTTCTTATCTTACTACGCTCATCTTTGAATTTTGCAGACAAATTGAATATATTCTATAGTAATAAAAAAATATAGAAAATATATTGAAAGACACCATGCGGTAGTGGCTAATATGGTTATGTATAGGCCTGAATATATTCATTTCGAAACTAGTTTATTTGTCATGATTATATGACTACAAGCAGAGCATGAACTCTGAAAACGAAATATGGAGGAAATAACACGTTTATGTTTATATATAGATAACTGATATCATGAACCTATAGATGGGGGCTATAGATTACTTCCCATGTTCCTGGCGGCCATTTTGGTTCCTTATCGAAACTATTGTCCATAAATATACTACTGGAGAGGAACCATCATTATAATGATACATTACTAAATTAATGCTGACATTTCAGCTAAGTAGTATGACATACATGTACATGATAATCGTCCTACATTTTTTATATTTCATCATTTCATTTATTGATTCGTTTTTATGATTGTACTTATATGGAATCACCCGAGATTTTGTCATCGAGTATATCGGTAGCACGTCAGTGTTCAGATTCAACGCCGTCTCACCTGACAAGGGCCATCTTGCAGACATTGGACAAGAAGAGAGGCTGGAAATATATATATAAACTTTTTAAACAACTGTTTAAACTTTTAAAACAAGTTGTTTAGAAGCTTAAACAATTAAACAAAAAGTTTAAAGAACTTGTTGTTAGAGTGACCGCTTAAACAACGTGCTATTTTTTTAACGAGTCAAACAAAATAATAACCGAGTCTGATATGAAATTATCTTGAAACATCAGAGGAAAATTTGGTCCCTTTAACAGTGTGACTCTTGCAGATCTTGGTTTATATCTATAAGGCTACGCCCTTGTCATGAACAGTCAATTATCTTCTGTTTCGCGTTCCAATGTCGCCAAAGATGACGTCGTCTTTACGATTGTAGAAAAAGATAGATGATGAATTTTGTGGTAGTGAAAGACTGAATAATATGTTTTCATATTCAAAGCCATTTACAAAATATGTATTTATGTTCAGTTCATGACAATTTTATTATTGATAGGTATATTTTTTTAAATTCAAAACAAGAATAATTTGAAACAAATTAATAATAATTCGTAACAAAAGTTCAACTTTCCCTTAAATTCATAAGCATGGCTTGGATGTCAATTAATTCAAATATCATGTCTTAGACAGTGGATTCGTGTAGAATCCCGTCATCTGTAATGTCTCATTAATTTATTTTACTTAAAAGGCAGTAAAAATATGAAGAAGAACATTAAAAGATACATACATTTACAACCCGGCCAATAACAAACCAACTGATATCTATTTGGGAACGCACTATAGAATATGAAATGAACTCAATAACTGAATTTTCCTTGGAGAGAATTACGAAATGATGCAAGAGTTCGAGGTTCGGCCTTGCATGGGCACATATTGGGATGGGTGACAGACAGACAATTATAATATACGTCTGTATACGTCTGTAAAACAAAAACAAAACAAAAACAAAAAACAGAATCACACACACTCACACGCACACCGAATCGGAGAGAGGGGTATTTCAAAACTAGTATACTCCTAAATGCCTACTTAAAGTAAAATATCGCCTGATAACTCCTTGTCATTTGAAAAGGTTAAAGTTAAACGTCTCCATCCCTTTTCACTTACAACTTCCAAAAGTACTTCCAGCTCCTTTGAATACTTCTAGATCGAGCTTGATAAGACCCCATGCGTGGTCAAAGCGCGGGGAAAACGGTCATGACATGGGAAAGGACCTGAAGTGGGGCCGGAGATGAGCGAAATTGGACAAAGTTTGTTCAGAATATTGTCCATATTATTATAAAGTATTAGGGCATCAGGCAAGCGTGGCTTCCGCCCGTTGACATGGGGTGGGTTAGCTTGGTCGAAAATAGAATCTTGGGAATCAGAGTTGGTTTCTCAAAACATCAAAACTTCATTCGAGCTTAAAAACAGTGGACAGTTATATGGCAAAAGTGACACAGTCAATAACATTTACGAAATTATCTCTAGTAATTTGTTACCTTTGGATAGAGGGCCCGGAAGTGGAAAGTCTGAATCGATATCAAGCACTCAATAACATGAAAGTCATTGAAAGAAAAGAAAGAAATTATTTACATGTATGTTCATTTTCTTCTAAAAAGCAACCATTTTATTTTCCGATATTTAAAGTAGTCACCATTTCAAATCCAGGAATCTATATTTTGCATTATTTAATACGGTTACACTATTATTCTTTTTTTAATCTTTCCTTTTTCGCGTACATAATCTACGTCTATTAATTACTGTTTTAATCAGAAAATGTTATACGTGACCTGTGATCAAAACCGATGAGAAACACCTCTAAAATTCCCACATGTTTCTATACATAAAACAATTGTGATCAGGTTTATACTTTGAAACATTATTCATTTCGTCTGTTTCTTCGTCGGATCTGAATAGAATTGTGAGGTATACAACTGTAAAAGACAATCAGCGTATTTATCTGAATTCTCTTGGCAAAATCGTGACAAAGAATGCGTACAAATGATGCGATTCCTGTGTCGTATTAACTATGTCCTTCTCATGTTCCGTAGCATGAGTAGCTATCTCCGTGTTAAAGCATTATCATCAAGAACATCTTGTGGCTTTTAATAATTACCATCTTTGTGAAACCGACCCTTCGAGCGTCCGTGGGATGGGGGGAAAAGATGAGTCGGTGACGAGTGATGGGGTGTGAACTTGATCCCTAAAGAGGGGTAAATGAACAGATTAAGATCTCTCTCGGTCTATGATTGATTTTAGGAGGCAAGGGTCAATTCTTGAGATGTGAACCTACTTTTCAACCCGCCTCCATAAAACTATAAATTCGGGATTCAATTGAATTTGCATAGGAAAAACAAATATTTCGTTTGGATTTAAATTAGTAGAAAATGGTACAAGTTTGTCACTTTGATAAATCACTTTTCATAAGTATTTACCATAGTTAAGGTCTTGTTCAACAGAATAATTTTATTGCAACTGCATGTCACTAAAAGACAACCCTAAAAAAACGGTTTCCTTTTCTATGATCCAAACAAACACTAAGTAACGCATTTAATGACTCGATATTATTAACTATCGGGAGTTTGAAGTCCCTCATCTTTTTCTGAATATTTTTTTTTCTCAGAAATATATTCCAATTTGTTAAATATATTGTTATATTTGACCCCAAAACTATCAATTTGTTTTGAGTCTTCAGAAGCAAGAGAGATATGAGAAGCTATAGAGTTGGAATTATTTTCTATTTTTTTCTGAAATGAATTATATAGGTATTAATTCACCACAGCCAACGTTTCTCTTTTTATAAACCATTTTCGTTGAGTTCTTTCTTTTATTCCTCTTGTTTTCTTTTCGTTTCCATTTTGTAAACTCTATATTTTTTGGTTTCGTTTTCTTGTGCATCGGCCCCAGAAAACATTTCAAATTTGACTAGATTATTTGAAGTTTCATAATCAATTTTATATGTACTCTGTCCTTTTATCTACAGGTACACTTCAGTTTTGTTATAATTTTATTCTGTTAATATGACTTATGTATATTGCCTCCATTCTCTTTGCATTTTAGAATGGTAAAAACAATCGAAGTATATCATTTCCATTACGCACATTGTTTTTTATTTTAATGCCGACCAACCCATTATTAATACTCATATAAAATATTTTTAGAAATATCTTTTATGAGATATGAATTCGTGATTATGAAAGACAAATTTATTTTAAAAAAAGGTATAATATATTTCGTAAACTTTTAGTTTGATATACCAAGAATTAGATTATCGAAGGGGAAATTGTACTTCCAGAAATGATTTTTTTCTCTCTTATGCAACATAATTATATTATTTTATGTCATCATAATCGGTTTCGTTTATTTTTATTATCTAAATGTTAATTTTAGCAATATTTGTAATTGTGATTTTTTTTAATGTGTCATTATGTAGGGCTATACATGTAGAATAAATTTACAAATTACAATTAGCAATTTTCTTATTTATAGGCCAACAAAAAATAAAACTGATATACCTACTATGATATCTAACCTAACATGGTTCAAATTCTTAAATATTTTCAAACCAGTTTGAGGATGAGAAATTAAGGAAAAGAAGAAAGACAGTCGAACATAGTTATAGTTCTATTTTCGTTGACAGAGCCTCTCTTGTCCCCGAGGAGATGAAGCGGCAAGTCGGTCTCATTCCGGTCCGGTCACGCCGGGGAGTAACCCGCTCTGTGAACCGTACAGTGCCGCTGACCATCCATACAGCCGCTGAGTCATGCATGCAAAGGACTCATCCTCGTCACATCGGGGCAGTTTCGGGGGATTTAAGGGACCACCCGTGGCATTATACAGGCTGCGCTTTGCGGTGGTAACTTTGCCTTATGCTTTTGAAGTATTAAAAAATACAGAGATATCAGGAGGAAAAACAGTAAAAAAGGGAAAAGGAAAAGCAGAGTATAAAAAGTGATATGAATCGTTTGAGCGTAAAGGCACGACACCACCTTTAGATTGTCTAACCCCTATCAAAATATCCCCTGGCGCGGGTTGGGATTCTGTATATCATTTTGTTTATTCATTGCAAGAAAAAATATATGTAACTTTATTTTCTTTAAATAGTTCTAGTACTGTATAGCATTTTCCCCTTCTTCCTATATACTTTAATCTATTCATATTTATAAATTTCTATTCATATCTATAATATTTCTAAAGTAATTCGTCTGTACTGATGAGTGAATCATAGACCGTAACTATCTTTAGGTCCATAATTTATTGAGGTGGAAGTCTAAAATTTCCTTACATCTCTCCCATGCCTTCCTCTCTTTCTCTCCATATTATACATATCTATCTCACAGTCTATTATTGTCCTTTTCTGCACGCCCTCTCTTTCTTCATTTGTCCTTCAATTTTTCAGCTCCGCTTAACACAATGGCTTTTAAAGTTATTTGCTCCAAAATGAATGTCATTTTAGTTACAGTACCTATCTCTAAAGTTACCGTATTTCCAAGTGCATCTCCTTTGTCTGTAATGTAATGTAATGCATCTGCGCACGCTCAGTTCTTGCAGATTTAATAACGCGCAACGCGCATGCGAAAATCTATATTTTTTAACCAGCTTTTTCCATTCTTTTGCCTACAATCGTGTTTTCGAAGTTTATTGTTCCCCTGAAACGTTCTCGCCCTGCTCCGTAACGTTTTATTTATTAAACTCGATTTAGATGTTACAATGCATGGTTTTGATAAAGATAAATCTTTAGCAAAAGACCCGGGGCAAAAGAATGACATGACATGTAAAAATGAAGGAGTGTGTTACAGATACTGCGGAAAATAGATTAAAAATGATGAAATGAAGATATTGCAAACATGACATTATGACGAAAGACATCAGTTGTCTGCGTAAATCCAAGGTACGGGCCAAAATCATACAGCTCATTCACTTTCACATTTCCTTGACCTCATGAACCCCGGGTCACGTGTTTCCGGCAAGGTTTTGACGAATGCATGACAACCGACAATATCCAAGACGTTTTGCTGACATCCCTCTCCTTACCCCCTCCTTTCCCTTCGCTTCCCTTCCTTCCCCCAAACAAATTATGTGATATATACATGTATGTAACATGATAATTGGCATTTCTGCATTGTAGAGCACCATGGGTATATGCTTATCTTTTGTTGCTTAGTTTGAAATTACGGACGAATTCATTGATGTATTATGTATTCATTATTTATTTACGCATTCATACAGTCATGCATTAGTGCAGTCGTAAATGAAATAATTCATTTATTTTTCATTAAATAATTGACTAATTCATTCATTAATGCATGGAGAAATCGTTTCATTCATTCTTTTTCTGATTCATGTATAAATTCATTCATTCAATCCATCACTCTTTCATACATTTATTCAATTGTTCAATATCTACATTGAACAACATTTACAGAAATTCAATTGCGCATTCACGATTTCATTCATTCATGTGCTCATTCATTTATTCATTCATTCATACATCTGTTCATTCTAAGCAAGATAGTTTCGTGCTTACAAATACCAACAAATTCACGCAAATGATTCCTTGATCAAGAAAATACATGCTTGTCGGAATGTCATATAAGCTGGTTTATGACAAAATTTTGATGAGTTCACAATTACGAAATAGATTTTAGCCTATCTTTGTCAAATATGACAATAATAAACCAACATTTCTGCATAATATCCATCTCTGTTGGCATATACTCTTAAGCTCACAGAAAATAAATTTAAAAATGCATATTTTGTTTCATTTTATATAACGTTCATTCAAATCTGCAAAGGTGTATCAACCCATTTTAAATGACAATGGAAACTTGGTTCAATTCACAACAGGGATCGTTTGATTATGCACATAACATTCGCATCCATTAAAAATCACAAATTTTGATAAAATTCGATCTTACAAACTGTGCGTTACAATCGTGATGTTTTAAGTATCAACCTAAAACTCGGGCGTTAAAATCACAAGCTTGGTTGAAAACTCGAAGATAAAACGCTTCATTTGTTTCATAAAAATTTTGTTAACCAACAGTTCTCCAACGAAATTACTGTCCGAGACTTTGGAGTGCATAAACACTGTAACAGTGTGTGTTGCAATTTGTTTCCAACAATCACCATGCACTCTTGTAATCAAGCGTGAAGGAGATTGACATATACCAAATTCTAAAAAATCATTTTATTTCACCCCAGTTTACCCTTCTCGACGGATTTCTCATCCAACCAACTTCGAACAATGGCAGGAGATCTGTCCGTTATATCTTAAGGCTAAAATCTATATATAGTAATGTGCATATGGTCATGATAATGATCGATATATAAGCAGATACATAACGTCTCATTTTGTTTTGCTGACGTATAAAGTGTGTCGACAGTTAACATGTTTCTATTACGGTCTCGACGGAAAATGGTGATAAGATAGTGAAATGTCACACGTAAAAGTCACATTCTTTGATTTCTATCATAATCAGATGATACTGGGAAAAAAAATCAACGATATTTCTAGGGCAATATCAGAGTTAGCACGTGGGATATGCTAAAACGGATGAAAGATTATATCTGTCATGTCTTTAATACTTATTTTGATACTTGAAGCAATGATCCAACAAAATGATTGAAAGTATTGATAAGCCCTGTAGCAAAAAACTAAGAAAAATATGTGATTCAGTTTGCAAGGTATTTCATTAAATAACGATATAAAGCATACAGTTATCATTAATCATTTTTATTTATAAAACTCTTTATCTAATACAAGTGCATGCGATTCGTTAAAATATTCACAAAATATGTGGTGATGGGGAGGGTGAAGGATGGATTGCAACCATGTCACTTGCTGTTTGAAAACTTTTTGAACAAAAAAATAATAATAATAGGTAGCCATATGCCAATTTTTTACTCGTTCGATCACCATAACGTAAACGTGTAGAAAATGAAAATCTAGCGACCCCCATTTCTTCCGTGACAGCTCACTCGCAATGCTTGTATTTATGCCAAGTGTATTTACCTGTGCTTACCTCCTTTTATCTCTTTACAAGATTGTTTACATTTTATCAACAAGACCTGGACAATCGATAATTAGCACGCGATCTTTGTTAACAAGAGACAACCGTTCAGCAGGTGTACAATTGATAATTATTTGGAAGATAACTATTGAAACATATTGCATTGTAAAATAAGAAGTAAATATAGTTCAATTGTTTTTGTTTTAATGGAATGCAAACGTGAAGGGGACCATTGTGGCTATAATCAGCACAAATCCTCCGTACCACCTATAAATTGTTTCGATAATACACTAAACACGCGGTCAAGGGCATTATTTTTGGCTAATTCCCAGGTTATATCTGTCGAGGCAACAGTGACAGTGCGATCATGGTCAGAAGAAGACAGTGTCGCGGAGAAGTGAGGTATGGGGTCGATGAATATAGAAATGTTGGATATGTTAAAAGAGATAGAGAGAGGGAAAAGAGGGACCGAGAGAGAAAGACAACAAAAAGAAAGAAAGAAGGAAAGAAAAAAGGGAAAAAAGGAAAAAATGTGGAATGTGTGTGATGTATGCGCGGGCGTGTGTGTTTGGAGATGTGTGCGTGGGTGTGCAGGCCATTATGAGCAGATATGGTGTGAAGATGTGTATGTTCGGGAAAGTCGGTGATGTGTGCTTGCGGACGTGGATGAGGGTGTGTGAGAGGGAGAGAGAGAGAGGGGGGGACGGAGAGAGAGATTGATGTTGGAGAGGTATTGAGGTATTATTGTAAGGAAATAGTAAATAACGAGAGGGGAGAGAGATAGACGTATGAGAGGTAAACTTTGCTAAACAGACATTTTATTTCTTTGCACTAACACCCTTTTGGCAATTAGGGCAATGTCAACTGACGCCCCTTAGAGCTAGAGGTGGTGCCCCAAGGCTCGCTGCTATCACCCTTCTTGTCTTACCATTACTACGCACATGGGAGTTAAATCAACGCTCCTTATCATTCAACATCATTTTTATATAGTTGAGCCAAACTACCTAAATACTTCATGAATCACGTAGCAAACCCAAATTTGATAAAATCCACAATTCCACACTAGTAAAACTCCAATACTTAACAAAGGAAAATTGAATATAAAAATAATTCGATAAAGATTCACATGAAGTCATTTTTATTTAACGCATAATTAAGCTTTAGATCTGCACTGAAATGAAATATTCAGTCAATGCCGAAATGTGTATAAAGTATTCTATTATCTGTTTGAAAATTACAGGCCTTTATTGGTTTTGGGGTCGCATTAAAGTAGAACTATTTCATTTGGTGACATTCAAATTAATTTGTGACATTCAAATTAATTTGCAATCTAAGGAATTGGGGACTGATCCGCGCTCATCGATGCAAAATGCTACTTTAAAGGCATCCGTTTCATGTTACATTCGCAAATTTTGGTATCATTGATTGGACTTTATCTAAACGGTCAACATTATGAAATACGAAGTACGAGTTTGCCATACGCTCAAAACTTTTTTGTCCGACCTAGCTCCCCGAACATTGTTTCGTTTGCCCTCCATTCACCATCTACTTTAAAAGCCATGGGGTCGCTATAGATCACACATGCAGCGTATAGACATGGGAAATATCACAATACAGAGCTATAAGATTCGTATCGATTTAATGCTTGCATGAGAAAGTGGTGTCATCGTCTTTTCTAAATACTACTGTATATCCAATTCAATCCATTTGGAGTGAACATTTATTTTTCTTGCGACTGATATTATTTTTCACGTAAAGCCATATAAATCAATTATTATGGTAGAAGCAAACAATATGCAATACAGAGGCATCCATTAAACGTTTCTCATCTCTGCTACGCCATGTGACATGTACTGAGAACTCTACACTTATTCTTAAAAGGATTGTCCTTTTCAATGTCAGAACCGGAGTTAGCACCTTATGAAAGAAAGGCTAAAATAAGGAGAACAATAAGATTATCTTTCACGATATGAAAACAATAAGAGAACAAGGATGAAAGGCGACCTCAACGAGGGGTGACGCATTCCGCCGGTCACTTCCGGTCGGTCCAGATCTAGCTTCTATTTTCATCGTACCCAGACGAGAGGCAGTCGATTGACATTATAAAAGTGGGAAGTGGGAGAATAATGGAATATTTCCACAGGAATTGGGAGTCAGAGACAATTTCTCCCTGGAATCCTATGGGACAACAATGGGAGGATGAAATTCAGGATGGCATCAGGGGTCAAGGGTCACGCGGAGAACATCAGGCAGTGTGTCTGAGAGACGGTTGAATTGCCGGAAGAGATTGGAACCAATTTGTCCAAATTAAGAGCATCGTTTCCATAATTATTTCCATCGTCTCTGTTCAGTCATTTCTATTTTCTTCATCACCCATGGAATATGGGGGAAAATAAGAAAGGGGAATCCTCTTTTATTTTTTTTCTTCCTGATCCTTCCCATCAAACCCTCCCCTATCATCTATCTCCCCTCCTCACAATATCTTCCTCCTTTTCAAAATTATCATTTCGAAGAAAAAGTCAATGTGTTCATCATAATCATAGTTCCATACTTTCACTCTTTCCCCATCATTCCAATTTTCTTCCATTGGAAACTATTAGTTCTATACAAACAATTGTCTATATAAAAAAAAATTCGTTGTTCTTTTTCCCTTTTCCCTCTATATTCTTTTTCTTCTCCCCTCCTCCTCCGTCAGAAATAATTAACTCTAAAAACCTTCAAAAAGAAAAAAAAAAATCAGTGATAAACAATGCCCTGTTCTAAAATTGCAGTTCCTCTCTTTTTTTCATTTTCTTTCTGTTTTTCTTATCCAAGTTCTCCGTTTCACCATCAACTGAAATACCCTCTAAAAGAAAGAAGAAAAAAAAACCACCCAAACAAACAACACGGGTCGACAAATTTGCAAGATGCTGATCTGCATTATTCCATTTCCTATTTGCCCTTTCCTCCTCTTCCTCCATCGTCAAAAAGTATAACGTCTGAATATACCCCTCTTAAAAGAAACGATTCAATAAATTGACAATGCCCTGTTCTGAATTAATTCAGTTAAAGAAAAATAGACGATTGAAATACGGCGCCATCTGGGGCCGGTCGTGATCTAAATTCTAGACAGGACGAGACGATCATACCCCATACATATTCCATAGAGATTATGAGACACAAAATGTATAACCCAATATGTTGATAGATATGATAGAGTTCCACTGTCTCGGATAAATTTATCCTACATGATAGTTTTCATGAATAGGTCACTAATGTTTTAAAACTTTATTCGTAAAAAAAAGTCATGTTTATCCGGACAACTGATGTCGACGCGCCTCCGGACATTGCGGTCGCGTCCCCTCCAGAATAAACTTGAAGCAGTTCTCCCTCCCTGACAATAAATAATAATACACACCAGTGATGAAATAAATAGTGCTTTCTATGCTTGCTTATAACAAATTTGATTACAGAACATTTCAGGACACAAAACGACACCTTGACTCGCAACGTGTATCCAAAAAATGACAGGCAAGGTTTTACGACCAACAACCGTCACTTAACACGAGCTACAACTTTCATAAGATGCAACATTAGCATGCAAAAGATCGTATCTGCGATATCCTCTTCGGGAAACGCGGAAATTGGGCACAAATCGCCACCGACTGACAACCTAACATTGAAAGTAGTGATTTTTTTTCTGCATCGTTTTCCCCTCCTGAATGTCGCTGTGCCTTAAATAGAAAATTGATGACCATGGCAAAGATCCTGATCAGAATGTTTCTATCATCTTCTTCTTGAGTAGCGTGCGAATGAATGTTTTTATTTGCCTTGTTTTTATGCCTCGGTCACACTGGTAAATCCGACTCCAGACAGACAAAATCTATTAATAATATCTTATTTCCAATGATATACCATAAGTCGGTTTGGAGACTTGGTAGCATACCATCAGTAGATGTCCACATTGAAACCAAAATGAAAAGCTTGGTTCCATGGTGTACTACTGTGAAACCTGTATTCTGTGTAAAGACCACCCAATTGACTCGAGAATTGTCTTTCCGGACAGACTCTTGTAAAACAGGTATCAATGTGGTAAACCATTCAAGGCAAACTAAACTTCTGATTATATACTATATATTATATTCTATTACTACCACTACTACTACTTCTACTGCTACTACTGCTACTACTACTACTACTACTACTACTACTACTACTACTACTACTACTACTACTACTACTACTACTTCTACTACTACTACTACTACTACTACAATAATGATGAAAATTATGATGCTAATAATAATAATAACAATAATGATAATAATAATAATGATAATAATAATGATTATGATAATAATAATAAAAATAATAGGTACCTATTCACCTCACCAGGGTTGAGAGAAACACGATGTTGGCTTATTCTTGCTGAAGGAAGACACACCATGGCAGCTGATATTTCATCTAAGTAGATTTTTCTGTATTTTCAATTTGTAAATCAGAAACAGACATATTAATTTTGTTCGTAATAATTTTTTGACAGGAAAAGATGCGATATTGGAAAAAGAAATTTCTAATTCAAACCATTTTTTATAAAAGGCACTTTTGATTTTATCATTGTCAGATTGTATGATCTGAAGTTAGAACAATATTTTAGTGGAATCATCTTTATCAATCTTAACTAAATTTTAGATTGGTTTTAATAATAATGGTAAATATGGCGCCGGAAAAAAATAGTTTCCTGAATGATCAATGATGTCTCGAGAGGAGAAACAAACATTTTCAATTTGGAAACATTAGAGGGCGATAGTCATCTTGAAACGCACGAAATTTTTTTTTTTCGACAGCATCAAAATTGACAGTTTCTCTGTTACTGTCATGACTGTTGAGGTTGAGAAATGCGGCAAGGCGATGATGTAGGGCTCATTTATTTTTAAGGGCTTTATATTTATTCGGGACATTGTCCTTCTGGTCATAATTATCGAACTTTTATATCTACGGATGTGAAATATGCCAGAATAACTCTTTGCTACCATGTCTGTGGTTAAATTTGCCTCATTCAATTGAACGAAATCATGTACATCAACCATTACTTTTGGAGCGTCAATTTTGAATTGCACAAGTCCAACCATCGATAAGCGATGATATACGCTCTAAATTATATTGTTTTCTCCTTCTTCAAGTTTTCCTCTTATTTTAGTTATTATTCTTCTTTATCGTCTTCATTTTCTTAATCTAGTTTCCTTTTCTATATCTCATTGCTTCTCTTCCTTTTCTAATGATCAAGTTCAGGGTCACCCATAAAGGCTAGAGGTTAGCTATAGTTTCGTTTTGAAAATATGACGTCATAAAAATATGTTCTTTCCTCGTCAAGCTACCTTACGAGAAGTAAACTATTGAATAAAGAGAGAAAGAAACAGAAAAAGAAAGTGGATAAGAGAGAGAAAGAGGGAGGTAGTGATATAAAGAGGGTGTAGCATTAGTAAAGGTGAGCGAGGGGGAGAGAGAGAGAGAGAGATGAGGGACAGATGTTTTCAGGACGGGTGACCTAATTACGAGAGAGAGTAACATCCGAAGAAAGTGTTTGAACTCGGCAATATAGGTCGATGATGTTTTATTATAGTCTGCTCGGAATAAAAATGCTGGTAAAATTTTCATACTTGACATGTTCATGATGTTAATCTTCACTGCAGAGTTTTGAACATGAAAATATTCTCTTAAAGAATGGATTAAAGTATGGATTACCTTTGAAAAATAATCGTCGTAAATAAAAGCATAGCTCTAGAACATCTTCGTCAATATTTACAACGAACTGAATTGGGCGATACCGTGATAGTTTGATTGTGTAGAATATTGTTTTAAAACTAGACACACGTAACCTCCTCGTCGTTTTTTTTTTTCTTTTTCAAGATATTTCTTACTTCTCAAACCCATCCTAGTCATTCAAAACATAATGTAAGTAACACATGCACAATGAGAGTAACAAATAATCTAATCATGCATGGTTGTAGTAAATGCATTGATGAATTTATATTTGATACAAAATATTCAACCCCCCCCCCCGTCCTTGAAAACTATCGTTCTCTCATTTTTTTTCAGAGAAAAGAGGACAAAGGGTTAATATTCCTAAATTTACATTGATATATGAAATATCTTGCTAATAGCAAAATATTTGAAGATAGAAATCGAAGAAGAAAAAGAAAAGGAGGAGAGAAGAAGAAGACGCTTACTTCAGACGCGTTGACAGGTATGTCTCTATCGGGAAATGGGCTGAAATTTTCAGATTACCTCCCCAAGGTCTCATTCATTGGATTATTGCCAATTTGCAGACTTCATAATTATGTTCCCTCTCCATGTTCTGGTATACAAGAGTACGAGACATGGAGAGACGGAGAGATAAAAGGAGAGAGAGGGGGCAGAGATAGAGTGAGCGGGAAAGAGGGGAGAGGAGGGCGGGAGAGAGAAAAAAACGAAGGCATCACTCATTACTTTGACATGACAAAATATCAGACATGACGATTTTCCTGACATAGCAACGGATGTGCTGGTACCCAACGAAATTTAAAGGAGCTAGCTCGACATCCCATCACGAGTTTTGCTGATAAAGATAAAATATGATGTATATGAATTTGAACTGTTTTTGCCTGTAAATGGATAAAAGGATATTTCTTGATGAGTTGTTACTTTGTAAGTAAAACCTGAACTTGAACCTGAACTTAAATACAATTATCATTGATATTTAAAAGCCAAAATTTGACATTAGAGATAGAACGAATGGAAGCTGGAAGAGAATTCTACCGACGTGGGGGCAGAGCTTGAAAAGGACTTATCACCAAAAAATAGTTTTTGCTTTTACAGCTAATAAATTTTGATTTGCAGAACAAATAAACCTCTTGGTAATTAGTAACAAAGTAATTCTTTTAATATTCAAATTGGCTTATTAAAGCAATGTTAGTGTGTATACCAAAGGCGGATCCAGGGGGGCAAAGCCGTGCCCCCCCCCCCTCCTTGAGAGGCCCAATTAATAATGTGTAATGTTAAAATGTCTTTAAAACAGAAATGTGCCCCCCTCCCCTTTGAAAGTGAAGACCCCTTGTTTGGGGGGGGGGGGGCTTGTCAAATTTTTCCTCAGGAAAATGTGCCCCCCCCCCTTAAGAAAATCTTGGCTCCGCCCCTGGTGTATACACTGCTCGTCTCCCTTCGCTTGTAGGTTTGTATATATGTATAGGTATGTTGGGGATGCAGGGTGTATCTTGATTTGCAAATAACATGACGAATGATAAGGGATCTTTACTAGAATGATCAATAAAATATTTTGTATCTCGAAGACGATTTTGTTTTACTCCACTAGTTGTTTAGTTCACTAGTGAACACTTAAAAAAAAAAGAATTTCCAGTTGTTCGGGAGGTGTCTTGACTTTGGTTTGTCTTTAATGCATAAATGCAGCGATGAAAAAAACCAAAATTTAGAGGGTGTGAAGTTTCAGATATACAGCACGATTCCGGCAAGTGGAAGAGCACGAAAAGTCGACATTTTCAACACATTTTTTTTAAAGTAAATTTCCACTGATTAGAATCTGTCCTCTTTTATGCTATAGTATAGTATAGTAAAGTATTTATTTTCCGTATAAAAAAAACACAAAAAGAGCAAAACGGATGGATAGCCCATATTCAGTTTAGTCGACATGACTATACTGTTCTTCCATGGGGTCCATATACAATACAAAGTAAAAAGTAAACACATATGGAAGAAGCATAACATATATGCTAAATCAAACAACTTAACAAAAGTGATATAATATATGATGTTACTAATAAGAAAAAATCATAAAATTAAATTGTTTGGCAAGAATTTACACTAAATATTTTATAAAATGAATGAATTGAATGAATTAGGCTGATATCATATTATTGAAAAAAGGTTTTCACAAGGAGCAAGGAATAATAAAATGAATAATATAAATAATATGAATATACAATGAATAAAAATGAATATGTAATGATTATAAACTGTCGTAATAACACAAAATTCTGGTTCACATATACAATTTTAAGAGGACAACAATAAGAGCGTAAAAAATATTGAAAGGAATTCAGGATAAAAGTACAAATTGCATTGAGACAATCTCGGAATTGAGACCATATCGGAATGCTAATAAATAGAAACCAAAAAAATCACGTCCAGTAACAAGATATTCAATTTTATGTAAATTACATATGCTAAATCATATAATACATTTATAGAATAAAGGAAAAATAGAAAATTCGAAAACATGAAATGAAGTTTGTTTTCAGTACCCCTCCCACATCCTTAGTTTCCTCTTCTTTTATTTTTTAACTGAGCATTATATTCAATGTATCAAGAAACAATATCTATAGCTTGGAATTAAAGACTGGGATACAATACACGCTGACCCTAAATCCTCAACAGATGGCGACACTCCTATCTAATTAAGAAGGTCGATTTTACAAAAATATATATATGTATTTCAGAGCAGCTCTGTGAGATTGTTATGTGTGATTAGCGAGGTAACATACGAGGTATTCGTACAATGTTCAAGAGACGCGAGACGAAGCCGAATGCTTTTAGATCCACAGCATTTTAAATACCCGATTTTCAAGCCTTTTTTTTTGGGGGGGGGGGTTGTTGAAGAGTTGATTTACCATGGTGTAAGCAGGGAATGAATAATCTGGTTAAAGTGCCTAACGAAAAATTATTTCTCGAATTAAGATATGAAGGGAAGTTGTGTGAGTCATTGCTTCTTATATCTAGAGCAAGGCATATTACCATTTGTAACATCAAACCGAAATCCCCTAAGTATTTCCCTAAATCTCAAAATCAGTAGTTACCACAAACGGAAGTCCCCGCCCACCTTTATTGCCGTGTTGTGGTGAAAGCATATACAACGTCTTAAAAAAGCTGCAATGATGGCCGTACACATATTTTTCCAAGGGGGGAGAGATGCGTAAAATATAACCTAAAAGCGAGGGAGCTAGGCGACCAAGCTAGTCATGGGGATGCTTTTTGCATTTTTTGAAGTAAAACGAAAGGATTTCGTGCAAACTTTTGGTCAATTTTTTGAAAGTTTTCAGTACAAAATCTAACTTTTCAAAATTTCCGGGGAGATGCCCCGTCCCCCCCCCCCCCCCCGCTGCTTACGGTCGTGGCTGAGATAGGTCTAATTGATCTCAAATATACAGAGCCAGCAACAGCATAATTTTGAGGACATAATTTCATATGGTTGTTTAATCCTTATGACGAATGTTCGAGATCATGAATTGATAGTGACAGTAGTTTAATCCGGAGGGGGGGGGGGGCAGTCATTACAAGTTTATGGGCTCCATGCTCGCCCATAATCATCCTTCGATCTCTGAGTACCCTAAACAACTATTTTGTCATGTTATTCCTTCCCGAAATAATTCCTCAAATGTTTCATTTAGATGCTAGAGTTGAAAAGTATACTCCTTTTCCTTGATTATGCTCTTAAAAAAATCACTATAGGCGCGTACATTGCTCGTCCGTGGAAGTTATCCATTTTACGTGCTTTGTGGACGAACATGGTGTCCGCGTTGTATTGAGAGTTGCATCCCCCTCCCAATGACCGTATAAAGGAAACAATGCGTTGTCACTGCGGTGGCTTTTCAAACAAAATACCAACATAGAAAGTAAATTCTTTCTTAAATGAACTTTATTTCATTGTCAAGCAATGAACATATAGGACTCCGAGTTGGGGTTAAATTAAAATCACCCCTTAACATTTCCCTAGTGAAGTAGATCTGCTAATGACCTAAAGGCGTTATCTTTTCTCTGCAAGCAATGAAATAACCGTGAACCATAATTGACTATACTCATCATGGGACCTTTGAAATTAACTCTTCAACATGAAGGTTATTTATTATCAGCAATTTGCGAAAGGTTTAACCACAAATCGTATACAATGTGGTAAAAGGATGATGCCGGGGAGTTTGAGGACAGAAGGATGTCGCCAAACGTATACAATGAAAGGATATCATAAGAAGTAACGAAGATACTGTACCTTCATACATAATTGGAACTTCAAAAGAGTGCACGCTGGTACAGGGGTGGCCCCATATTTTGATATTTAACTATGACGTCATGTTTTCAATAGGAATTTAATTAAAGGGTTATCAAAGAGTTACGCCGTCCCGATTGTCTCCCATTAATATTCTTCTTTCTACCTTCGCTTTCCTTCTCATTTTTCCTCCTTTTCACCCATGCATGTTGGCCGGTACACATGCACACTCTTAAAAATGTTGGGCAACATACTGTCCACAGAACAACTGGTTATTATTAAACCTTTAATCCCTGCACCTACGACTCGACTTAAGACACAGTCGTGGAGCAATCGGCAGGGTCGTGTCGTCTCAAATTTTCAAAACGGTGAGTTTTAGAAGAAACCGCTATAATTTCTACCTCAATATGTCATTAGAAAAGGATATTAATTAATCGACACTTCTCCCTAAGACGGGCTTGGGTGACCCTAACAGGAGCCGAAGCTCTAGCCAGCATAGCTCTTGGGGCCACTGAGACACACAAGCTCCAAGACCTCATCAAGGTTGTGATCCTCCTTTGAGCAACGTCTTAGGGAATAGTGTCGATTAATTAATATCCTTTTATAATGACATATTGATGTAGAAGTAATAGCGGTTTCTTCTAAAACTTACCGTTTTGAAGGAGGATCACAGCCTTGATGAGGTCTTGGAGCTCAGTGACCCCAAGAGCTATGCTGACTGGAGCTTCGGCTCCTGTTAGGGTCACCAAGCCAGAAAGGTCAAGGGGTAGAGTCCAGACTAGGAGTGATCCCTGGCCCTCCAAGTTGGGGGTTGGGCACAGGGCTAACAACCCTGTCCCATAAAAAACAGTGTGTTACGGAAACAGCAACGAATTCTCAAAGACTCCTTTGACCGATTGACTTTCTCTGTTCTTTAATAAAAAAATCAATTTATTTGAATAATCAAGCTAGCCTTCCCGTAATCATTTTCGAAACATTGAAAGAATCGTAAGGGGGAAGGTGCATGGTTTAACTCAAGACTGCTATCATGACATGTTTCATCATTATGACATTCGGTGTGTGTTTTATAAAGCTGTTCGTAATGTTACAATCGACTTTACGAACGAATGGTGACCCTTTCTTAGAAACTAAATCAACGCCAATGGTAATCAGGTGTGTATCGCTTACCACAAGAAAGGATCACCATCCTTTATAAAGTCGCTCTCAACTTAGGAACAGCTTTGTGGAAACACCCGCCATGTACTTTAATAGGAAAGGAAATTCTGATTAGCCCTTAAGGGCTATAATGACATTGATTGGTAATTATGCCATGAAGTCAGCAATTTGAGGATCATTAACTGTCCTTGCAGTTAAGAATGTGAAATGAAAGTCTGTCTTGTGTATCATCTTCTTGATCAACGGTTCGATGCAATTTATTTTTACTTTCCCTTTCTTTCTTGTTTTCTTGAGCGTGGAACTGCCCCCCCCCCCCTCCATCCCCTCCTGTAATACTATTCCATGTATAGGCTTACAGTACTGAAACTTCATACGTTAAGCATTATATCTGGAACTTTTAGATAATTTGTACTATATGACCACTAAGCTCGAAATGATTTATCAGTTTTAGCTTGAATTAAATTAGAGTTTCACACATTCAACGAACTTTGAACGAGTGCGCGCAGTACAATAAGGTGACTAACCGCCCTTTCACACGGTAAAACAAAATCGTTATTTGAATGATGATTCCAGTGAAATATAAGGCTAATGACGAATATTTAGCACGAGTGAAACCAAACTAGAACGTGATAAGAATCACGAACGCTAATCACAGTCACGATTACAATAGCAATCATCATTACAATGATGATTCAAGGTTCACGTGTGAAAAGGATAACAATCATGATAAAAAACAGTGCAGATGATGATTCACAATCCGGGGGAAAGGGCAAACTCCAGTGACCTATAGAGCTCTATTCGAATCTGAAGAAGGGAAAGTTGAGGGGAGGGAGAGAGGAAGGAGGAGAAATGAGGATCACTCTGGGAATTATTTAGTTTCATGGCATCTTTTTTTTTTCTTCAAAGAGATGCATGATTATTGTCCACCCTCCTCTTGTGGCATTTTGGCAATATCTGTTCCTGATTAAGTTGGAATTCAAAACACGCCCGGTTTATGCTTTCGATTCCAGCTCTTCCCCGTTGCGACTTGTCACTTGGGACCTTTCGCAATCCTCACGGACGCTAATATTAGGGTCCCCTAACACAAAAGTTAACGCTTAATCATACACTTGATTTTTAAGATTGAATGTGCATTATAGTCAATAGAATCAAACGTAGAAAACTGCTCTACAATCAATGCTAAACTTTGTGTTACAGGGGGGTTACAGGCCCTACAGATCTGCTTTTCGTGTGCAAAATCCTTTTCTGCGACACTCGCACCATACATAGCATGTATATTACGACTGATGGTTTGAGATATTCGAAATGAAGACCTAAAATAGATTATGACATGGATAAGAAAGTGGTTTTTCAAACAAATCGAGTACATATTGAGTGAGGAAAAACTTACTGAATGAAGGCTTAGATATAGATCATTACAGTCCATCGAATCGATATTACATTTAATGTGGATTATTGGTGTATCACTGGCAATTGATTTCATGGGTCAGATCAACCTCTCCAGCCGAACATTTCGCGTCAGTTGATATGTGCACACCATTATGTAATACATTTGAACTCGTTTCTTTTTGTTTCTTTTGTTTCTTTTGTTTATTCCTTCTACACAAACGATATGCCTCTCGCACACGATGTAATGGGCATTATGTTTTACTTCCCCCAGAAATGGGGATTAGATTCAAATTCCGGGGGGACCACTTCCATTAATGAGTGGATACCAGGCACGACCATGGGGTTTCGAAAAATACCCTAAACAAGCTGGGAAGTAATTATTTTCCAGATTATGAAAATGCATCTCTTAACAAGAATTTGGCTTGTGAAACCCTACAAGTATTGGATATCCCTTTTTTGTCAGCATTTTAAACATCGTTTTGACACCCTTATAACGTTACATAGGCCTATACGTAACGTACCTGCCCACTCTGTCCCCTTTTACGCGTGGTCGCTCCTGGGATCCACTAATCAATGGAAGTGGGCCCCCCGGGCGGCCTCTCGAGCTCTAGGAGGAGTCAAATGTGGCTTTGGAAAGTCGTCCTCAATGAGATATATCGCTGTTACCATAGTAGCAACCAAAATTTTGCACACGAAACGCATATTGAATGTTTCCGTCGCAGATGCGAAACGAAAAAAAAATCTCATGTCACACAATTTGCATTGCAGGACGACCATGATGACGGGCCCAAAAAGTCTCTTCCAAAATCAACTAACGTCGTAAATAAGCGTGCGCGTCCTCAAACGAAAGGTCCGGATTATGAGCATGATGAGTACGTCATTACTAAACTATTGATAGGGTACGGGGCGCATGCAGGACGGCTCCATGGGGGAGATGGGGGCGACCACCGCCTATGATTTTTTTCAAGAAGTTACAGAAAGCGAAAAGGGAGAAAATAGAAGAACAGAAGGAGAAGTGAAGAAGAGTATAAGAGAGAGAGAGAGGGGGAGAGATCTGGGTCATGTTAATCTAATATAGTAGACCTATATCTATAGTTCAATTGAGAACATATTTGACGTCACCTTTATGTCATCTTGCCCCACATAAGTATTAAAGCGCCCAAAACATTTCAAGTAAGTAAAATTATCAAATAACTACAATGAATGTGTAGCTAAGGGTAAACCAATTTATTCAGATGTGGGAAAGGGGTATCATTGTTTGAAAACTATCAACTCAACAAATAGTCCAGGATAGGCCCCATATAAACTTGACCAAACTTGACCATTGCCATTGTACATAATACTGTTTGGGCCAGTGGGCTATATTAGATATAAAAATACAGCAATGTTCCCATATATGACATAATAAATGATATATCTCGTTAGTAATGATGATTTGCATATTACTTCGTTCATACATCGCGATTTTTTGCAGTTTAGTGCTCATTTTTGTGAAAATTAGTTTTCCCTATTTATATTGTACATAATAGAGTATACAGGGGCCTATGGCGGCCATTTTGAATATCAGGAAAATAAATATTTTGTCAAAAATTATTTTTTGACAGAGTATTTCACTCCTGCCACACAATTTCATGAATTTCATAGCCAATGTGCGGACAATTTTATGATTTTCATGGGTAATTTGCATATTTTGGCGGCCATATTGGATTTTGCCAATTTGCGGAAAATGCTCAAGGTTACACGAGTGGCATCATTCAGATTTGTAATCAGCACCCTCGAATTGACAAGAAACCATCAAAAAATATTGTATATATAAATAAACAAGGTTATGCCTCTTCTATCCTGGACTAAAACACTCTTTAGCGAAAGCGCTCTAGAATTAAAGTCATAGGTTCTACCTCGATAGCAACAAGGCGCCATTCCCGGCCACGATATACAATGTTAGTATACATATAGATCCAATATTGTAAATTCACGCATCTGTTCTTTCATATGGCCCGCCGCGGCGCCGCAATGTACTATACGGGCACACACATTGAATACATGTACATGTATATCACACTCCCTCGCTATTACGTAATATCTACTTTGCCTCATATTACACTTTATTCAATTCTATAGAATGTTTTCTTTCTGCTTATAACCATTCAGACTA
Organism: Lytechinus pictus; assembly: GCF_037042905.1. Taxonomy (NCBI): domain Eukaryota; kingdom Metazoa; phylum Echinodermata; class Echinoidea; order Temnopleuroida; family Toxopneustidae; genus Lytechinus; species Lytechinus pictus. The sequence continues at coordinate 19,699,922 of NC_087260.1, forward strand.
TATAACGTCATGCTATAAACAAAACTTAGTTGCAATTTTGATAGAAGGGTCAATTATAACATAGAAATAAAAATGGTTCAATCACCTGTACGAAGGGGAATGGATTTTTTTAATGCTTTTTGGGCTTTATTCATATAAAATCACATTTTTCATACATACAAGGGTGAAGGGCACAGCCAATGAAGCCTGCCACCAACGAGCACCTTACATCAATCTTCATAGATTTTCTTTCAGAGCACATGTGTGGGAGGGTGTGTGTGAGGGTGTATCGAGGGTGTGTGTGTGGTATTGACGAGAGTTATGATCCGCCGTCTCCTCTCTATCATCTTCTGGTGTGTTTTTCTGTCACATACACAAACACTTGTTCTTCTTATCAACCCTCTCAACACACACATACACACTCTCACCCACACACGCACACCATTTACACACTTGCGATCTCTCTCTCGTTCTCTCCAGATGATCCCTCTCTCTCTCTCTCTCTCTCTCTCTCTCTCTCTCTCTCTCTCTCTCTCAATCTATCTCTCCCTCCAAAAATGTATACTTTCTCGAACCCACAGTGTTCATAATCCTTTTTTTTTCATTTCTCACGAACAATTCAAACGCCAAATGAATATCATCTCTTTTCAAAAATATTATTCGTTCTACATTCATTCTATTATTTTCTTTTTATAGAATTCAACCATTGATTTATTCTATTTAAAATTACGGATCTCCAATAAAAAGTTCCTCAAAACGAGCACTTAATAATATTTGAAAGAAGATTGTCAGTTTGGGTTGGTTAGGTTTGGTTTAATTACCGTATAAAAAAACAATATACATTATACAAATCTGAAGAATAACTTCAAATACTATCATGATATATTGTGTAACATTTTGTATAACTTTGAATAAATTCTCAATTTTCTTTTAGTTTTTTGTTTTGTTTTGCTGTTGTTTTTTGATATTCCCAAATTTGTTTTCTCCAAATGTTTCATTGCTTTTGCCTTATTTTTGGAATCCTTTTCACCTTATATGATTTTGTTTTTCATGTGTACATTTTTTCTTACATTATTCGAAAATCTAATTCCCTTTCGGCCTTAGTGCTGTATGGTTTAGCAGATGGGCATATGAAACATCTTTACATTTGTATTACCTTTGGATGACTTGATAACTGATTATTTAACAATTGCTGTCGAATGGAAATTTGACTTCTCTATATTTGACCATGGACCTACTAGCTAGTAGGTCCATGATTTTGACTTCCCCGATAGCAGGGGTCCCTCGTAAAAGCAGGCCTCTTGCTTGAATGGGACTACCCTGCTTTTTATAAAGAAAACGTGAATAAATAAATAAACAAATAACAATCTTTTTTACTTGTTAGGATATTTGATTTGCAAGATGGACATTTGATTTTCCTATCGATAATTAATTCTATCATGCGGACATTTGACTTCTCTGTGGACATGTTATTCATCTATTGGTGTATAATTCTTGCTAAAGGGACATTTGAAATCCCCATTGACATTTGAATTGCCTAATCGGACACGTCTTGGTCTGACAAGACGGACGTGAAAACCTTCAAAAAACCTTAAAAGATACGGATGGATTACCCTATTCAGAAAATGGATGGGTTTTTCTATTCAGCCACGATATACCGAAGGGCACACAAGGTAAAGATTTCTTTCAACGTCCGTCGCAAAGATCAAGCTGAATGGAAGGATGCATTCAAAGAAACTAAAACTCTGAAGAATAAAATCACTTCATCCTTGGTGACGTTGTCAGGGGCTGCGAAAGGGGAGGGGCAGGGGGACTTCGGGCTCCCCTCCCATTTGTTTTGTTCAGTGAACGTGTACGATAAAGTGACCATTCTTCTTCTTCGTTTTCTCAGCCCCCCCCCTTCAAAATTGTTCAACTGCCCCTGACTATCCAGTTAAATGAAAATCATTGTAATGATTTCAGATCACCTGTTTTTTTTTTTTAGTTGGTCATGTGTACATTGAAGGTATGGTCTGCCGAACCGGGGGGGGGGGGGGCTTCATCTCCGCCCCTTTCCTTTTAATAAATGTGTACAAAGACATAGAAATTGCCATCTACTCTGCTAATTATGTGTGTGTGTGTGTGCGTGTTTTACATCATTAGCCCACCTCCTTCCCCACTTTCTAAACCGTTCCGCAACTCCTGAAATAGAGGTCCAGTCTTAAATAATAATCCCTGCATGACATGTCTATAAGTATATATAAACAAAATATCCGTTTGCATTCGTCTTCACCCTGTTTCATTAATAGGCCTACGTCATTCATTGTTGAAACCAGTTCACTGATTTTCTTGCTAGTACGTGGTTATACTGAATTACTGTAAACTATGGATAATGTTCAGAATAAAAGCAAAAAGAAAAAGGAGGAAAGTAAGCTCTTTTGCGTAGAAGATTACGAAAAACTGGCCCAGAAAGTCATGGATCCTTTGGCCCGGTCATACTACGGCTATGGAAATGAACGTGGATGGTGCCTTCGGGACAGTGTCCAGGCGTTTTCTAGGTAATCCGAATTAGGTTATTATTGTATTGATCAATATTCATGTTGTACTATGTAGGTATGTGTGTATGTATATATATATATATATATATATATATATATTTATATATAAAAATTGAAATATATATATATATATATATATATATATACATACATACATATTAGATGACACACACTTTTTTGCATAGTGCTTGAGCGAACTGGATTTTGAATTTAGTGTTCGCAACAATATGATTTCCTTTTTCGAGAAAGCCATAGCTCTTTTTGTGTTAAAGTTGGAAGAGCGACCGTCTCACAACCGGGAGGTCGGGAGTTCAAACACCGGCCGCGTCAGACCAGATGGGAGTTGTTGCTACCCTGTTTGGAATTCGAAGATTTAAGGGATAGAGCAACATCGATTTGGCGCTGTACAGTTGCTGCCGGGCCCAAGATTAATCCAGGGCAAAATTAATTTTCTGAGTTTTTTCTATTTCAGATTCTATTTCGAACAACGAAATATATTTGAATACAATAATAACCTTCGAATATTTTTTCTTAAATTAGAGATGAATATATTTTCAGAGTTTTCTGGGTAATAAAAGGTGGAATTATTCCCATACGCCGCCCTTGTGCTCTTTCCCAAATCCCTTCTCTCATTTTCCCCATGTTTTATACACAGCTGCGTGCCGATGTGCGAAGGTTTACTTACTCAACGCTAGTGGGCTTCCTTCCCCATAAGCATTTATCGAGCGTTTAAAAAATAAATCGTCGAAGTGTACGACTTCCCCTTGTAGTATCTTTGCCCACGGTACGCCACTGTATCAGATCATTCGGGGCAATTGTATCAATCGTAGACACTAACTGTTGAACGATTCAAGATTCTTTGAAACTAGCTACGAAAGGCCAACCGAGGTGTTCATAACGGATCACCCGACATTATAATCGAGATATTAGCCTGATTAGTGTCACTAATTGTCTTATATACAGTAGTTTATTTGTGCCATTTTTTTTTTCAGATATCGCATCCGGAGCCGAGCTCTTAAAGACGTGTCCCATCGGACCCTATCCACGACTGTCTTGGGTCAGTCTATCCCCTATCCCATCGGTGTTGCACCCACTGGAAACCACGTCATGGTGCACCCGGATGCAGAGAAAGCAACTGCCAAAGGTATACGCTTCTTCAAAAAATCTCCATTATGACAGAACATAAAGAGAACCTTTAAAAAAAATCTCCATTATGATAGAACATATAAACAAATGTGTCCATCAAACATTTTTATATGATGGTCATGTGACATCAATAATAGGATCGATCATGTGACTCAGACTGGTCTTGTCAGAAGGTTGCTGGTGTAATATTGTCTCCTGTTGCTTGATGAATTGACAAGGTAGTCTCATCATCCATCTTCTCATCTGTGGATGGGTTGTTGGTAAACTCGTTTCATTTCAAAAGTAGACTACCCTGTATATTTGTGATATATTTAACGTTTTGGCAAGTTTACTATGTGTTTTACCTCAAGATAAGGCATAGTCGTGCCTTAGGCCCTACACGAGAAACGTATCCGTGAGCAGATGCATTCCGATAGAGGCATCCACTTTGTGAATATGACTTGTAATGCCTAATCTCCATATTGCATGTATTGTGATATGATGAAAATTTCGTTTGGCTGACATTCTAATTTAGGTCTACAAATGCCTATGCGGTCAAAATTTACTTAATCGGGTTTTTTTATTTTGTCAACAAGGGGCGGTGGCAGCTGGTGCCCTCCTGATACACGCTGTCGATTCGAATGAGACCATTGCTGACGTAGCAGCATCAGCACCCGGAGGGCTCAGATGGATGCAAATCTACATGTTCCGGGATCGTCAACTTACAGAACATATCGTTCGTGAAACGGAGAGGGCGGGCTACAAGGCTGTTGTGGTTGCAGTTGATTCCCCATGTTCGGGACTCAGCCCCAAGCTACTTGATATGTTTAATACCAACGGATTAGACCATCCAAAATATTGGTTAGCATTTTCCAAGTTCCATTATCTAATAGTTAAGGAAATGAATGGCGACAAAAAGGTCAATAAGTTATTCAAATTTCTATTGACTATTTTCCTATTTTTCTCATTCCTACTTTCTATTTTCGGCTCCTAGAACTTATTAATGTTTTTTACCTTGATATGGAACCCTTTTGGGGGTGAGTAAAGGTATATGACATCATATTCTTATGTTAATTTGATGTTTTTCCCCTCCATATTGGTCATTCTCAAAGTATGAGGAATTTTAAGGCTGATATTCCATCGTTCTGGGAGAGTAGAGCCTTCGATGACTCCAATAACTTTAAGTACCTGTATGATATGCAGTTCCATGCATCGGCCACCTGGGATGACATCAAATGGATAAGAACCATCACTTCCCTTCCAATCGTGTGTAAGGGCATCCTTTCAGGTAACCAATCACCAAAGTAATGCGAATTCTTGAAAATGAAAATCCATATTTTATTGTTAGAAATAGACATGAAAATGAAATACTCCGAAAATTTGCTTTGCCCAATTGATCTTGGGCCCGGCAGCCGCTGTGTGGCGCCAGATCGACGAGGCTCTATCCCTTTAATCGTTGAACGCTAAACAGGGTAGCAGCAACTCCCATCTTTTAACGTTTTTTCGTTTGACGCGGCCGGGTTTGAACTCCCGACCTCCCGGTTGAGAGAAATATGAGCAAACACACCGGTTCATGTTGATTTTCATTACTTTATTTTCATTCCTCTTAAGTCTGTCTGATTCTAAAGTATCATGAGTGCAGTATACAGTCCCATTGAGCCCCGTTTGTCTGAAATTTCGGACAGCTTTCGCTTGTTAAAAATTCACAGTAAATGCAGAATCAAAATTAGATTGTAGTATGATAGACTATGACAATTAAATTTAACCAAATGTTTTCGTATACTATAACATTTAAACTCGTAGCATGGAGTTTATAAATATTGGCTTCCAATTAAAATAAAAATCATAAATCTTATATTTTTCTTATTGTCGTTTGTCATTCGTATTTCTATAGCTGAATCAGCAAAGGAAGCAGCAGGTGCAGGGGTTGATGGGGTACTAGTATCAGCTCATGGCGGGAGACAGTTAGATGGCGCCCCTGCACCGGTGAGTTCATATTGCAAGAGAAAGGTTACTCAAGGTTATTTCGAATGAGAGAAAATATAAGAATCAATGTCTCCAGTTATAATTTTGTTTGCATACTTTTTTAGTATTTTCAACAATACTGTGGGCCTATTTTTTAAATCTATATAAGGCCCCCATTCCACAGAACGGAGACCATTGAAGGACCACTGAAAGACTTAAAATTGGTGAGGTCTTACAGCGGTCTTCAAGATCACTGAAATTTGTCATCTCTGTGGAATGGCTCAGAAAGACCCCTCAAAGAACTCTGAAAGACTCATTGATATTTCTTGTCTTAAACCCCCATTCCACAGAGATCAAGACAGCTGAAAGACATTTGAAAGACCATGAATTTTGGTTCATCTTTCAGAGGTCTCTCAATGAACCTACGGTTCAAAACAGTCTTACAACGGTCTTACAGAAAAATGGTCTTTCAGTGGTCTTTCAGCAGTCTTTCAGCGGTCTTTCGATGAACTTTCAAAGGTCTTAATAATCTTTCAATGATCTTTCGACAGTCTTGCAAGATTTTTGCGGAGATCACTGTATAGACTCATGAGAGATCATTGAAAGATCACTGAAAGACCAGGCAAAGTCCATGGAAAGAATTCTGAAAGATCACTTGTTGTATAAAAGATCTCTGAAAGACCATTGAAAGATCTCTATAGGACTAGTCTAAGACCAGTGATTTGTCATCTCTGTGGAATGGCTCAGAAAGACCCCTCAAAGAACTTTGAAAGACTGATGGATATTTCTTGTCTTGCTGGTCTTAGACAAGTCCTATAGAGATCTTTCAGAATTCTTTCTATGGACTTTGGCTGGTCTTTCAATGATCTTTCAATGATCTTTCATGAGTCTTACAGTGATCTTCGCAAAAATCTTGAGAGACTGCCGAAAGATCATTGAAAGACTATTAAGACCTTTGGAAGTTCATTGAAAGACCGCCTAGACTGCTGAAAGGCCATCAAAAGATCATTTTCCTGTAAGACCGCTATAAGTTTTGGAGCCCATAAAGACCATGAAGACCACTGAAAGATTGGTCAGGACTCGTGAAAGACCTCAAAGATCATCGTAGGTTCATTGAGAGACCTCTGAAAGATCAACCAGAATTCATGGTCTTTCAAAGGTCTTTCAGCGGTCTTGTTCTCTGTGGAATGGGGGTTTAAACTATAAATGATGATAAAATGTAAAGGGATGCAAAACCATTGGCGGCTGAGCAGAGGATTATCTTTTGTGTTTGGGGGGGGGGGACGCCTATTGTTGCGTCCCCCCAAACACAAAAGATAATCCTCTGCTCCGCCGCCAATGTGCAAAACCCAGTGCCCCCTGTGCCCTTGGGAGTGTTCCATGATAGGACTTGTCGGACATTTTATTTGAAAAGTTTGTTTTATCCGGCAGTTACCATAGTAACAGAGCTTCTTAGCCAATCACAATCATGGAATCTGACGAAAATAATCATAAATGCTCTCCAGTTTTTTCTTGGGATATGGGTAGATGTGGGAATAAAACCAATTCAAATCGAACATGTCTTATCTAATCTAATTAAAACCAAATCAAATTTATTTATTTCCAGATCGACGCTGTGGCTGAGGTCGTAGATGCAGTCCGCGGCAGTGGGATAGAGGTGTACATGGATGGAGGAATACGAACAGGAACGGACGTCTTTAAAGCACTAGGAAGGGGTGCTCGGGCTGTATTTGTCGGCAGACCTATATTATGGGGTCTAGCATGCCAGGTATACAAGTAAAGTGATCATTTACAAAAAAATAAATAAACAAACAAACAAACTATTGGCTTATAAAAGACGAAATAGTAATATACGACTCACAATTTAAATATAACAATCTGAAGGTCTTATACTGCCGACGATGTTTACGGTAAATATTTTATGAGGAGATAAATCTGAGCCATGTTGCCACCCCCGAGACTTTTTGTTCACTTCCATATCACTTAAAACACGTGTAATTATTAAAATAAAAAATGATTACCACATACCAGAAAAAATGCATTCGTTGTTGAAAATATCAAACACTGATATTTTCAATGGTTTATGTTTAATCGCATTGTATTTTTTAAAAACCTAATTTTACGTTTTTTTTTTTCAGGGTTCGAAGGGTGTCGAAAATATCTTGGAAATTCTAGTAAAAGAATTTGACAAAGCCCTAGCAATTAGCGGTAAGTATTACTATTTATAAACTATATTACACCAAACGATCAATTTTAGGGATTTTGTCCAGATATGGCGCGCTAATGAATACCGGCAGCAATAATTTGCAATCCAATAAGAAAATGGTGACAAAAATAAGAGTAACTAAAATTGGTCTATACCAGAAATAATGATGAAATTAATGAATCTTCCTCTTTCTTCTTCTTCTCAGGCTGTACGAGTCCCGAAGGCATCCCTCCAGGAATGGTAGTTCATGAGTCATACTACCACCACAATAATATGCAAAGTAAACTGTAACCAGTACATTGAATGTATTTTACATGTATTTTCACTTTAAATGGTCAGCTTACGGTTTCCAACTGCGGCTTGGAGGATCAAAATTGAAACAATTGGTCATTTTAATGGATTTTAACTTTGGTGTTGACTAATCACAAAATTTATGTTCAAAACACTGGGTCACATTTCCATGATTGGACATTAACCCGCCCTCAAATAAAATCGTAATGACAATCTACATTAATGTTTTATGAATTTATGGTTACAAAAATGTTGATGCCAAAAATTACATCAATGTTTGATCAATTTTTGGGCAGTAAAATAAATGAAATATACGGCTAAGTACAACCAGTAAAATACGGTCGGTGTACTATGTGGTATGGTATGGTCAGCACTAAAATTCTTTTGTTTTAATATAATAGCAATTTACATTATTAATGTATGAAAAGTGTATTTATATAAGTGTATAAATCAGTGCAAATGATGATAGTATAATGTATAGTCGGTAAGAAATATGTATGTTAACTTGTGTTTGATAAATGTATGGTCAGTATAATTTATGATATCGGACAGTGTAATAAATGGTCTGTAAAATATTAATAGTACTTTATATTGTCAGTACTCAGTATAAGTTGATTTAATGCAATCAGGATTAACGTTATTGAAGATGTATGATAAAAATATGGTCAGTATCATGGTATATATGTACTGTATGTGCTTGATATAATTTGTTAAGTAATCAAATTTACGTTAATTATCATAATAGATATTTTTGTCAGCATACTTTACGATATATGTATTTTCAGTAATTATAATAATTTGTTTTAACGTAATCAAAATTTATGTTATTGAAGATGTATGATAAATATATAGTCAGTAAAATGTAAGGTCAGTATTGTTCTTAACGGTATTTGTATTGTATGTACTTGGTATAATTTGTTTGAATAAAAAATTACGTTAATGTTCATATATGATAAATATTTATATCAGTATACTTTACAATATATGTATTTTCAGTAATCAATATTATTTGTTTTAACGTAATCAAAATTCTGTGAATGTACACGTATGGTGAATATATGGTCGGTAAAATGTATGGTCAGAATACTTTATGATATACATATGCATAATCAGTACTCGGTATAAAATATTTGATGTAATCAAAACTGACATTAATGTTAATAAGAATATGGTCAGTACAAATAATTATATTCATGGTCAGTAGAATGTATATGGTTAGTAAAGAGTGCTATAAAGGTTTACTTGAATTAATGTTCATAAAATAATGTATGATCAGTATATGATATATTTATTGTTAGTGAAAAGAAAAAAAATACTAGTGATGTAAATTTACATCTAGTACTTAGTACGTCAAGACATGACCAGGACATTTTTGGCTCTCCTGGCGGAAAGAAAAGCGAGAGTGAAGGATTGAGAGAGGGTGAGAGAGGGGAGAGGGAAATGTGAGAGAAGCGAGAGACAGAGGGGGGAGACAGACAGAAAGGGGGTGTAAGAAATGTACTAACAAAAGATATGAATGGCATATATTTTGTGTGATTATTCATCAACGTAACTGCAATAGTATAATTCTTAAAATTCAATCACTTGTTTAAATGGAGAAAAAACAAATACATATCAGCATTATTACCAACAACATCACCTACATCGTTCTCAGTGTAGTCACCACCACCACCCCCATCACATCATAGTCATAATAATATTCATTATCACCATCACCATTATCACCATCGGCATCATTATCATCATCATGACCATGATCATCACCATCATTATCGGCATCACCATTGTCATCGTCAGCAACATTATCATCGGCATCATCGTCGTCAACAATACCACCACCACCACTATTGCAACCCTAACCCTTTATCCTTGACGAAATGTCGCAGGAGCAAATGTTGTGTCACCATCCTAACCACCAGTGTTATCCACGACCTCACTGACAAGAATAACCAATCGCGTACTCAAAGACAAACATCACCTCCTGGAAGAATTTACATTATTCACAGAAAAATTAAGAGACATACCACCTCACCAGACCATGTTGAAGGAAGACCTTTTTTTCTCTTTTATTTGAATAATTCATTTCAATGAGAATGACAATCTATATGCCTGCATTATAATCATTTATTTTCTTTAATTTTCTCCATTCCCAAGTGTTCTTCTCGTTTGGCGTTACATTTCGTTGTGACATCCAAAACTAAAATACATCCTACATATCTAGCCTTGGTAGTGAATGCACTACAGTGCAGGACTACTACTCAATTAAATTTTTTCATGGATATCATTACTAAAAGCCTAGCTTTGAATATTTTCTGGACGATCAATCAATTTGACTTGAAAGCCGACTTCGAAGTTCAAATCCATTTCTGTAAAAACAAGGTGTGTACTAGTTTAGATTTAAATTGCATAAATCGTGTCCTATTCTTGCTTCAAGTCTGTGATCACGTACCCCATGGCGAAGATTTCAACCGAATTCATTACATCCAATGAACAATGAAATGATATAAAAGCGCTATATATTCATAAAAGAATATATATATACATCTATAAACAAGATCTTTACACATATAACGCATGAAGCAATTAAACACCATGAGGGTCCCTGTGAAGTATGATTTAACTCGTCGACTACCACACTCTTTTACTCCCACAAGTTTATTACAGGGATCAGCATGTCGTTGTAGCGAATGAATTAAGATGATATCTTGTAAGAAAATAACGGGACAATGTAAAAAGTTATTTTTGCCCTAATGCAGTTTACACTGTAGCCCATGAATACATAACAAAGATTTGATGCATGAAATTTGTTGCCACGATGCTCGCATCGCAGTTAAGTCCTCTGCGCTTCATCGTAGCGCTCACGACGCCACAGAGTTTGTTTTTCTATCGCTCCAATAAACACACCATAGGATCCGTATGACATAATATATATATATAATACATATTCATATAATATACCCAATATGAAAAAATAGTTCAATACATCAACATGTCCGACCAAGTCATGATTATTTGCAACTTTCAAAAGTATTTCTCATTGTTACACGAACATCTCAGGTATATATATATATATAGTCCTTTACAAAAAAAAATCATTCCATTTCTTGACATATTGATGTAAAGAAATGTGTATCTATGTTGCATATCTATCTACATAACCCTACCTACATTTCATGTTTAGCATTTATTGAAGTTATGTATAATTATAAAATGTACATAAATAATGCTTTGTGTTCATTAACATTGAACAAATACTTGGTTCGCAGAAGACCATAGATATTCGCCTCCCACAACCAAATACGACCTTCTCTTTTTACAATATAATTTCATCTCAGTTTGGCTAAATAATCATGCTCAGAAATTTACACATATCAAACTGACTCTTGTTTTTTCAACATATAATAAGTTACAGAAAGCATTCTTTTAAAAAATGAATAAAAAAAATTAGACACACAAGTGAGACAAAAATAGAGCCAAGGGTATATTCATAACATAATCTTCTAACACAAATGAAAGTACATTTTGGGTGATTCATATATTGCTCTATTGGATTTCCTGGAAACCATGGTATTAATACATTTCCATCCAATCATCACAAGGGCAACACTCGAAGGCTTGCAATTATTACAAACTATAGTTCAAAAATTTGGAAAAGTGTTCTCAAAATGGGCGGCCAGTTAAACAAAATACGACAAAATAAGCAGTTCGCAAAGTTGAGAACATATATACTGGTGTACCACCACTGAACAAGTTCAAAAACTCCTTCCACAAAATATAATTTCAACATGGGAGAGGGAGAGAGCAGATTTCAAAAATATAATAGGTCCTTTCTCATGAAACTTCATTGATAACTCTGCTTTTAGCCAATCATATTCTAGGATTTCAGTAGCTTGTAGCAATATTTTGAAACTATCTATTATCAATAGGTTTCATGTAACAAAACATGGCAAGCTCGTTGTTTGTGAAAGGAAAAAGAAAATGATATTCATCATGGGATGTACATAAGTATATATTTAATAGACAAGAGTAAAATGCAGCATAGTCAAGTATAATCTACATCAAATATTTTTTTATTGTTCTGTGATTAAATGTTAACTGTTTCTTGGGCATAATATTACACTGCATATGAACGGAGCAATCTGGGAATTCAGAAGGGCAAGTAGGACAGTACCCCACTTGCTGGGGCAAGTCTATGAAAGAGAAGTGTTGAAGGAAAGAATAACTGAATAATGAGTTTTTGTTTGACCACTTTCTGATAAAAAAATTCAAAATATTAGCTTCAAACAACACATCAAAAACATTTGCGTAAACATGCCAATCTAATGCTATTCATAAGGATGGTAATTTCTTGATTTTTTTTACAGTATCTAGGCATGTCATATATTAAGTAGCACTAGCCTTGCAGCGTCCTGTTGACCCATATATTCAAATTTGCATCTTAAAATGAACAAAATATATATATTTTACAGAAGAGCCTGTTGGAGGTTTTTTTTTTCTAGGACTAGCGGCAGTCAGCAATCTCTGAGTGTAATTACACTCGAATCTACACTCAGGTCTTGAACAATAGCAGAACAATAGATTCACTGGGCCATGTCCTTTGTTATGGCTCCAGTGTAAAATCAAGTGCAATCTATGCTCAAAGATTACTGACTGGGTCTGTACTACTCAGCACTCAAACTGACATGTTAAAGAAATCTAATGGAATCATGTTTTGTGTCTTTACCTGACATCAATTAATATTTACCCTGCCCTACTAGGAAAGATTGGTAGCCCCAAAATAAACTGAGCCTAGACAGTGGGATATGTACAGCTACTTAAGGCACAATGGGATCGTAAAACAACTCTTGTAAAGTGGACACAAGATTGCATCAAATTGTACAGTTTGCTTACAGCCGAAAAGACTTAGGTCACACCTTGAACATAAAAAAATCCTATGAAATAATGCCCTATTGCCTTTCACGAACAATATTTCTTCTAATTTCATAATGGCAGAGAAGCAGGATTTCCACAAGACTTAATAATAAAAGCATTTATTTATTTTCAGAAAAGTTTTGGTCTGTACCAAACATCAATAATAGATCTTTGTTAAGATATTGATACAATTGAGGAAGTAATTGCAATTGATTGCAACTGAAAAAATTAATGCAAATCGAAAAATACTTGCATCTGATTGGCTGAAAGTCAGGTAGCATTTTAATTCTCTGGAATTAACCCCTGATGTCACAAAGCTCGCTAAAGCCCGGCTCACACTGTGCGATGCAATGCGACAACAATTTTTCAAGAAATCGCATTTTGCATTAAACATGAAAGTTCCACGAAATTATTTTTTTCGAAGTTTGGCATGTTAGGAATACTAAAATCATATTTTTTTCTTTGTGGCAGCCCCGTGGTCGGAGTAAAGTCCGAATCGGCTTCAAGTCGGGCCGATGATGACGTTATTACGATTTGGAATTGAATTTGATTTATTTATTCATTCAGAGAGGCTCGAACTGGACTGAATTTCGATTTCAGTAGTCCTACCACTATTCTAAACTCTGATCTGTAAGATTTTATTAGTTGGAATATCACAGTTTCTTTGAAATTCGGACCGCAATGAATCGCATAGTGTGAGCCGGGATTGTGAATTCATTATATCTTGATATCATGTTATATGATGATTTCATTATTATGTCATGAGTTGTGTTGAATGATCTTGCGACTCTTGAAAACTTATTTTGTGCTAAATTTGTACAACTACATGTACGTATGGTCTGCAAATGATTAACTTATGAATTCATAAGGATATCTTGACCTTGTCTTGTTTTCATCTTTACATTGATGCACACAAAGAGTTGATTATATTACATAGGTTATGTAGATTCGAATCAGTGATAGGTCAATACACCATCACGTGACCATAACTGCGAGGATCGCATTTGTTATATTCTAGGTTTTGACGTCACCTCAGGGAATATACTGCGTTGTATTGTCAATTGCGGCGTTATATTCACTAAGGTGACGTCACTCGCTGCATATAAGTTGCGTAACAAGGTAGTTTATTTGATGTACGCGCTAATGTAAACGCGTCGATTGCATGAAGTACGCGCTTGATGTATTTTCAAAAAAAAAATCTATTATGACGTAGATGGATTAGAGCTGTAGCAAGAATTTCGGGTTTGAGCCAGATGATGAATGCAATTTCTGATGGCGAATCCACATAGACTATATAATATAACAGATATTGCCTGGTCTATCGTTTTAATAAATAACATTTCAACTCCCCTCCGAAGCTATATTTTTCCCTCGAGATAATATTTTCCCTCAGCGCTGCGCACTTCGGCAAAATATAATCCCTTGGGAAAAATATAACTCCGTCAGGGAGAGGAAATGTTATATTCAAACTCTAGGTAGGCAATATCTGTATAATATTATGAAGTCATATTGATTTATCATTACCTCATGATGTGTTTGCAACTCTTCAAAAATTATTTTGTGCTAATTATGTAAATAATGAAAGTGGAATTCAATTTTTTGTTTCTTTGTATAAAAATATATCTTTCATCTAAATATTTTATTTAGTTTAGATTTAATTATCCCACAGAATTACTGAGCTTCTGATATTTTGTGTGCAGAGGGACTTAATGAGGGAAAAGGGCATGAAAATCTAGACTTTTTGTCATTTTCATGTAGAATAGGGAGAACAATACAAAAGAATACTAATACCATAATGGTTTTTAGTATATCAAAAAGTGAAGAAAATTAAATAATTTGACTACCAAAAACTTTGTTAACAGTTTTAAGTTGCCATTATCTAAAGGGACCCGCAAACCTGGATGTATGGCAAGCCAGAGTATGCCGACCTATGTATGACAAGCCATTTGCTCATTTAATTCTATTTCTTTATATCAACCATTCCATTCTTGAAATCAAGAATTTCCTTTTGCCAACAATACAAAATACCAAGAAATGAATAACCGTTTTTAAGAAGTCATTTTGTGTTGTTAACAAAAGGCAGATCTTTGTATGGAAAATATATAATTATATGAGAAAACGGCTTGCTATATGTACGTCAGCTTATACTGGCTAAAAAAGGTGCGAGAGTCCCTTAACAACCAAGGTACAGTCGTATTTTCTATAAGGTAGAAAAAAAAAATGTAAATTATCGAAACCAATCACCATCCTTGAAATATATTATCTGATTTGTACGTCAAATATTTACCAAAAAAAAAGGAAATCATCATAATAGCATGATAATAATCATTTGTCTTCAGTTTCATTAAAAATAGAGCAATTTCACGGAGGCAAACTGATGATCATGGGCAAAGCTCTAGATTGCTTGTTGCATCAGTTTCCCCCTATGCTCCAAAGAATTTCCTCAGAAGACGAGGCGAAGATGACATGGATGTTTGCGTTGCCATGGTAACAACGATGAGCTGTGATTAATGCTTCTGGGCATCCTTGGCAGCGAGGATGAGAGGTTTGAGTGAAGTGAGGGGCTTGGCTGTACTCAAGAACGGATGCTGTATGGGTAAAGAGACAACATGGATATTATATGGGACAAGATTGAAGGTTGCTCCTGTTTCGACAACACATCTACAACTATGAAATAGACAAAGTTGCATTTTACAAAACGGGATTCACAAGATTTTTTATATCTATTTAATTTCTAACCTACATCAATAATGAACATAGAAAAAATGATTGGTAAACACAATAACCTTTGTTTCATCAGATTTCAACTTCAGCTTTAAAAAATATGAGTAGCAAGGGTGTCAGCCCCATAAAAGGAATTGCAGTATTTTGAGGGATGCTAAAAGGGAATTAGGGTGTAAAAGCATAAAAAAGAGTATTTCCAAATTTCCCAAATAGATATGTGTATAGGCTGAATGTGGGGGAAAGGTATTTTTTCATAAAAATCTGCAGTATTTTTATATAAAAGTATAAAATACTGCAAAAAAAGGAGCAGTTGCATATGGCTTTCCATACACAATTGAAAGTTGACTGACCTTTAGTAATGTCTCCCCATCTGCTCTCTTGTCTACATCGGTCTCAAGGCACTTGGCAAGGAAACTTCGGAAGCTTGTTGATAACCTCTCTGGGTTATTGATGTCTGGAGTACCATTCGTGGCAATTAAGTAGAGGGCCTGGATAAGGGATAGAGAGTGGTGAGAAAAAGAGGTTAATGAACTTTCATAAGAAAACACATGATATGAAGTATATAAAGTATATGTGTTAGTCAGCATTAATGGAAAGACTGGTAACAGTTTCTCTGGGTTGTTGATGTCTGGAGGACCATTCGTGGCAGTTACATGTAAGTAGAGAGCCTGGAGAAGGAAAAGAGAGTGGTGAGAAAAAAGAAGTTAATGAACTTTCATGATGAAACTCATGATAAAGTATTCATGCTAGTCTGTATTAATGGACAGACTGGTAGACTGGTAACAGTGTCATGGAGTTGCCATTCAGAATTCCCATTCATGGCAATTAAGTATAGGGTCAAGAGAAGGGAAAGAGAATGGTGAGAAGAGGTTAAAGAATTTTCATGATGAAAATTCTTGATGTATAATATCAGTATTCATGTTGTGGGTGTCAATGGAAAGAATGAAAACAGCTTCTTGGGCTTATGATTGCTGGGAGTACCTTCCATGGCAATATGTAGAAGGTCAAGAGATAGAGAATGGCGAGAGCCAAGGTTAATGAATACTGTATCTATCCTTTTACTACTGATACAGATATTAACATCACAAAAAAAAAAAAATTTGTGGCAATACAAGCTTTATGCATTTCCTGCATCAGTACAATGCACATGACTCTACATTCTATTTCCTGGGACCTTTTATTCAGTCATTCCTCAAAAACACTTGTAAAAAGTGGGAATTTCCTTTTTTTTTTAAAGGAGGTTAATTCTATTGTATTTTGGAAAGATATTGACCTTCTACTTTATCATTTACTACAGAAAGGAATTGGAAAAGGAAGATAAGAGTAAAGTATGATATCGGGTTCCATGAACCAGGGCATTGCAAAAATGCCATAACTTGCTTATTTCACATCTGCTTACAGGGCTCGAAGTAGGAGTTCAGATTGACAAGGCCATTAACATAGGAAATGGAAGGCGGTGCTTACTTTAGGGGGGCATCCAAGGTCATTAAAAAGGGACATCAGTAGCAAAATATAATGTACTTTTCAATAGGACACATGCACTGGATTACCACAAGGCATCAGGCTAAAAGGGCACTTACAAGTATTTTGGCCTTAACCCTAAAACCGCCGGGGGAAAGGGTTGCTCTGGGCTTAATTTTGTCAAGATAGAGGGTTAGTGTTGCAATAGGGTTTTATGTTAGGTTTAGGGTAGGGTATAGTGTTAACATATATCATGGGATAGCCTGAATAATTAAAAAGATTAGGGTTATCCACTCACCCTAAGAGGATTTTCATTCAGATATGGGGGTTCACCCTCGATCATCTCGATCGCCATGATACCCAGTGACCAAATATCGACCTTTGGTCCGTACTGCTTCCGGGTCACGACCTCCGGAGCCATCCAATAGGGTGTGCCGACCATCGTCGTTCTCTTGCTCTGCTCCGGCGTGATCTGGGCGCAGAAACCAAAATCGGCTGCAAAGAGAGAGCAAACGGTGACTGTTTCAATTTTGTCCAACATAGATACAAATTAGATGTACCTAAAACGTAATGTAATAAATTACTTGTAAATTGTACCTAATATTTAATTTATCAAATTACTTTGGAAAGGTTCCACATCCAGGAGTTGGGGCAACACAAATACTGAATGGAATTGCCCTGTTTAGATAGAAAGGGGTCCACACAATACAAGCATTGCTCTTTAGTGGATCCCTCCATTTTCTCACAATTTTATTTCATGTTTATGATATTTTGCTTATATATAATACTCTGTTTTGTTTTACTTTTACTTATAGATAAATATCATATATTGTACATGCCTCAATTTATTTTGTCTGCATAAGTTCATTGTAATTATTTCGACCAAATTACTTTGTTCTGTTGAAAATTAAATAATTTGAAATTGAAGGCAAAAATGCCAACTTACTCAATTTGACGTTCCCTTCCATTCCCAGTAGAATGTTATCACTCTTGATGTCACGATGAATTACATGTCTTTGATGCAAGAACTGCAAGGCTTGCAAACACTGCAAAACAGAAGTGAGAAATATCGATCAAATAATGGTATTGATTGATAATAACAACTGAAGCCAAGAGAATAATGATGATAGTAATATCAGATGATGATAAAATTACAGGCAGATTATCGTCCGTTTTCATGCTGATTATATGGCATCATTCAGAAATAAATCAACCCAAGTAGAATATTCATATATTGAGTAGATATTATGTAATGCCACTGGAAAATGCCTTATGGTAAATTCATTATATCATTTTCCCTGACCTGACAGTTGCACAAGGCTAATGAGTTTTCCTTCCCCATAAGATGTCTCTATTAAAGGCATTTCCTATGCTTTTCACAAATAATAATCCATTCCTGATGAAAGCTGGGCCATAGATACTACAAGGGAAGATTGGACACTTCGGCGATCTTTTGAAACGCTCGATAAATTCTCATGGGGTAGGGCGCCCACTAGCGTTGAGTAAGTAAACCTTCACACATCGGCACACTGCTGTGTATAAAACACATGAGGAAAATGAGAGAAGGGATTTTGGAGAGGGCTCAAGGGCAGTGTATGGGATTAATTCCACCTTTTATTACCCAGAAAACTCTTAAATATATTCATCTCTAATTTAATAAAAAAATATTTAAAGGAAAAAAAATCTTAAAATGTAAAATTCGTCTATTCCTTAACCCCTTCACCATTTCTCTCATATGCTTTGTACACAACCAGATCGCGATACGCAAAGGTAAAAAAAGGTTGTTACTTACTCAACGCTGTAGGGCGCTCATCCAAAGCGTTTCATTGCGCGCTCTGTGCACTGTCCGATCTTCCCCTTGTAGTACATGTATCTTTGGCTGAGCATGTATGCCTTTAATAGTCTTTCATCTACTCTCCATATATTTCCCAAATGTTACATACCTCTCTCTCTAACAGTGACTAATAAAATGGCCGAAAAGTGAGAAGTCATGGGGGAATGCAGGCATTGCTCGGATTAGATCTGGTACCAGAGCTCAGTGACATGATTTATTACCCTTCGTTTTAAATTTTGCACGGTTATAAGTCAATCACACAGTCAAACATATGGAAAAGCAATCAGAAGTAGACTCCATGATGAAGTGGAAAGGGGTGTTACGTCATTGGCGGCGGTATGTCTAGATCCTTCTGTGGGAGGGATCAGATGATAGTCTCACTAACCAGCCAGGGGGCCGTTTCATAAAGCTGTTCGTAAGTTAAGAGCGACTTTAAAAATGACGGGTGATCCTTTCTTACGCGCAAAACCATCGCTAATGAATATACCATTTGCCATAAGAAAGGATTACCAGTCGTTCTTAAAGTCGCTCTTAACTTACGAACAGCTTTATGAAACACCCACCTGGTCAAGAAAGCATGCCATGACTTGGATTCGACCTCACGACCTTCTGAGTGTCAGACGAGTGTCAGAACCACTCGGCCATGGTGCCCCCATACAAGATGACATACTAACCTCTCTGCATACGCTAGCAATCTGGCCTTCATCCATACACGTTTCTGTTACAACATCTGTTAGTGAACCTCCAGCCAAGAACTCCATAACAACCTGGAAATAAAAAGAAAGACAACGTTTGCAATCAAAAGGCAAATTGAAAACAAAATATGTAATCTACAAATACAGTCAAATGTGACCTGTCACCCCAAGCCACCCCAAAACCTACAATTTTTCGCCACGGAAGGTTCTCTGTAGATAGCCAAAATGATTGGTCTTCAAAAAGTCAAAGTTAAGGTACTAGCTAAACAGTAAGAACTTCTTCTTCTTCTTCTTCTTCTTTCTTCTTCTTCATACTATCAAATTTAAGGTGTAAATTTCAATAAAAGACAAGGTCCAAGCGTTTTTTTGACACCAATTAATCAGGACTGCTCAGAAATTTCTGTGAGATTGCGCAGTATGCATATCTCATTCCTGAGTGAATCCCAACCTTGTTAAAGTACATTCTATCAAATACTTGAGAGGGTTCTTGTTGATCAATTTTGAAATGATATATATATATATATAATTTTAAAGCTTAGGGCTGTGCCTTATCAAGCTCAACGAATATTCCAAAATTCATTTTGGACAACTTACAAAGTTGAAAATGCTCTGTTGCTGCCCAATGCTCCAATAGGAACAGGAGGAACTAAGTCTAAATAAGTAAGTATTGTTGGTTTTGGGCTGGCATGTCACAAATTGGAGTGTTTTATAATGGAAATGTCTGCCATCTTGAAACATCTGAAAATATCAGTGTTTTTCAATTCTATGTGTCAATGTTGAGGCTTCACGGTGCACCGTGTATTCTTTTGTGGGAATATGTTTGGTCATGAAATGGACCACGCAAACTTGATGATTCAACAGGTTCTTGGTAATCTTCAGGAGACTGAACAAATCCATACATACAAAATACCCTGAATGGGGTAGAGTTTGTGAGTTATCTTTGAGGACACTTTGCCCAAATAACAGATCCTGAACCCTAACAAGATTGGGCTGCCTGATGCCTAACAAGATGGAGGGCTGAGTTAGACCCCCTCCCCCTCAGTTTTGTAGATCAAGACAACTTGCAGGATACCAGGAGAGAACTGTCTTATAATGCACATAGACTTTTTATATTATACTCAACACAGCAAAGATTATAATTATCAACACCAGATCTAATCAAGATTGAACAGGATGTAGTTTTCATATTATAGACACGTCTTTGGGTTTCATATACAATTCAAGCCATAGTTTCTCTTCAATAAAGCAGTCATCTAGACACAAATGCAGGAATGAATTCTCACTAAACTAACAGGAAAATCTAAAAATAATTGAGCTTTCAGTTTCACATACCCATACCACTTGCTGTAAAAAAATATTGGTAACCCCCCCCCCCCCCCCATCTAAGAAAAGAGAGCAAAATATTTGTTATTATGTTGAGTATGCACTTATTCCTGAATATTTGGCATACACTCTTTACAGGTTTTGGTTGCAAATTTCACAAGTCAATCTTCTTTTAAATTTCCACTCACGTAGTCATGTAAAAGTTGCAAACATTGTGATATAGATGCAAGGATTATGGTTTATTCAGTATCTTGTTTGATCCTGGGCCCTGGTTCAAAACGATTAACAAGTTTGGTGACACCTTGATTTTTATAATTGGCTGATGCACCCTATTTTGGTTGGCAGTTATCATAATGGCATTATTATAATGGCATTATTCCATCATATATCATGCTCCTTATATAACAATCCCATATCAAATAAGAAAGAAACTGGCCTAAACCAAATCCAGTTCGGCTCAATATCAAAACTGGAATAATAAAATACCTGACAAAATTCTCTGTGCCCAGCAACCAAAATCATTGACCTCAATTTTTCATAAAATATTGTCATTTTGGGGCACTTTACATACTACGCTTGCCATGACCTCAATGGAGTAGTGTCTTCACATGAACCTCACCACACACCTATCAAGTCACTGTCTTCAAAGACCACTTTCATATGAAGATCACAATCAATACATTCAAGATAATAGTAATAATAATAGGCATTTACATAGAGCAATCTACATGTATCAAGATATAATTAAATACGAGGTGCTTTATCATTATTAGCCCCTCTGTCATTTCTAGCACTCAGCGCATTCAAGAAATTAATCCTGCCAGGTACTCATTCACCTCAATTGGGTCAAGTGCAGCACAATGTGGGTAGATTTCTTGCTGAATAAAACCAAGCCATGGCTGGAATTCAAACTCAAGACCCCCTGATTATATTCGAAGACGGGAGTCTTCATATTGTAAGGATATTGAAGGACTACTGAAAATATAGAAACAAGATGGAAGGCTTACCCATAGTTCATCTGCAACCAGGTAGCTGTCCAAATAGTTTACAATGTTGAGATGTTTGTTTTCACGCATAACCAAGATCTCGTTGATAATCAGCTCCTTCTTTGGCTGTTGCTGGAGGTTCATCTGTTTGATGGCAACCTGGAAAAGAACAACGGTCAAGAAGTTGTAGAAGTATTTCCAAGACAGGTTCAAAGACAACTCTTATGGGTAAATTCTAAACTCTGGTTTACTAAGTCACAACTATAAGCTGGTAATGAGTAATGATCCAATAATTTAAGATCTCAAGATCTAATTGAATTCAGCTCCTTGTAAAACCGTTTGTTGAAGTTCATCTGCTTGATGACAACCTTGGCTCAGTGATCTTTTCCTGAATGGAGCAAACTCCAAAATCAAGTAGTCAGTTTTGTTTGATAGAGTTAAGCAGTATATGGCCTAAGTGAGGATAAAGCCAAGTTTCCATGAGATGACAGGTGTACTGGAATTTATATGTAAATCTTTTTTTATACTTTGAATAATCAAACTGTCATGGTTGCAATGAATTCGCAAATTAGTCAACCCTTAAGGAACTAAGACTGACCTCTTGACCTGTGGCAACCTCAATGGCTGTGTAGACAACACCTGATGCTCCTTGGCCAATCTTCTCAAACTTAGTGTACTTCCTCTTTGGATCTCCAACACTGACAATCGATCCTGATGAGAATAGAGAAAAAAGTAAAAGAAGAAAAAAAAAGTATTGGAGACAGTTCACTTTTTTTAAGGAACACCACAGAAAGATCAGTCTGAAATCCTATCTTAGCACCCCCCTCCAGCTTAGTTAGGGTTAGAATCCCCAACTTCTCAATTTTCTAGTATACAAATTCTGTGTTCTACTGCATTCTAAACATCAAATTCAGGGTTCTCATGTTTTCTCATACCTAAATCTGTGTTCTCTGAATCCACAAAACATACGATAGTGCTGTTATAAAAGGGAAAGTATTAGAAAGACAGAAGTTTCTATTATATAGAGCACAGCAGCATACAATCTGCAGATAAAGCTTTGTGAAAACATACTACACACTGCAAACATGTTTGATGGAAGATTCTGCACTGATGTAGATTGTTGTTTTTTAAATTTTACTTCCATTTTCATGATTTTCGACAATTCTCACAGTATATTTCGAAATCAACTTTGGGTATCGGAAAATCCTGCGTCCAGTACATTCTGTATTCTTCCAGCATTCCATATAATTGTTTATGCTTTCTGCTTTCTGTGGATTATTTGGTGACTAAATTAACATATATCAGCCTCTGGCAGGAGTGTGCCACAGCTCCTGGGACTTTATTCAGTCTCCTTATAAAAATATTTAAAAAACCAAATCAATTAAATAACTCACTGAGTTTCTCTAAGATCTCCTCATCTGACATCTTCTTCTTGTTCTTCTTCTCCCTACGCTCCTGCTGTGCTTGTGTGGTGGCATTGGTTGCATTGGACGGGGGTGGTTGGACTGGGGCGGGGCTCGGGGGTGAGGGCTCGGGCGGTGTTTGTTCTATTCTTGAATAATACTGAGAAGTAAATGAGGATGGTGGTTCATTAGGAAATCATTAACTTTATATTCTTATAGAAAATTCATTTTTTTCTCACAAAAGGGGGCCATTTCATAAAGCTATTTGAAAGTTACTAATGTTTCAAAAGATTCTAGGCATGACTGGTGACTGATTCTTGGGTGCCAAATGTGCCTAGAATCTTTGTAAAATTAGTAGTAACTTTTGAATAGCTTTATGATATATTATGTCGACTAAGCAAATCTTTTTTGCTATGATATCCTTCCTATATAATATCAAAGCTTGAAAACTCATATGCCATTGGCTAATAACAATGGTTTTGATCCATAATGGCGCAGTTATTTCCCCTATGGCGCCATCTACATGTATGGCAGCCATACGGCGAGTAAAAAACAGCCGTTTTATTCATTTTTAATCAAACCACCTATATGTTGCTGGTACAAAATATGTTAAAACGGCTGTTTTTGATTCACTGTACGACTGCCGTAGGGGAAATGTGACAGCGCCATAAGGTGTTCATTTTGTTGTTGTGAATATAGCATATTAGGAGCCAGAGATACACTTGACAAAAACCATGGCAACACTGGCAAGCAACGCTCACTTACTCTTGATTGTGAGTGGGCTGGACGTGGGGCGATTGCAGGAGGTTCAGCATCATCATCTTCAAAATCATCATCGTCTTGCCTCGGTGTTAAAGGTGGTTTCTACGGTAAAGAAACAAATTAAGATAAGTACATGGTCAAAGGTCGATCATCATGAAGTTCAACTGGGTGGCATTTCATAAAGCTGTTTGTAAATTACACATAAACGTTCAGCCACAACTGCAACATGTTCTTAGGTGTAAGTCAGATAGAAAGGGATACATCATTTAGCACAAGAAAGGGTCACCAGTCATACATAAAGTAAAAAGGAAAGTCATCCGTAACTTACGAACAGTTTTATGGAACACCCACCAAGGTTATCAGAATCATTTTAGTAAAAGCACCATGCAGACATGCCAATTTTTTGCACGTTAGGCATGAGACTCCCGCATTAATAGGGACTCTTGCTCATCCCTCCAAATCTCTTTCTCATGCCTGCATCACAGCCTATCCTCATACACATTACACACAATGCCTGCTGATCTCACGCCTAAGTCACGCCACAGTTCCCTACCTAAAAATCCCATGCTTCACTGGTCTTTGAACTTGGCATTTCTGAACATGAGAGTCGACACCTGGCAGACACAGGCATTATATTTACAATTTGTGAATATTTTTTACTATGATTATCAAGAATGATGGACATCCATGGTATACTGTACAGTAGATCATAAATACAGTGCAAAAGAATTTGCGAAAATATCATCCATGGATGATCAAGCCTCCCTCACACTTAAACACATACATGTTTAAGGTGGAAAATGGGTGTTTTTTTCCAGAACTGTTGCATCAGTATGAATCTCATACACCGAGGATCTTTATGAAATTTTACTACACAACCGATATCTTATATCATTGCAAATGGAGGATAATTGAACTGTTACCCTACATGCAACTTGAACATATAATATGGGGCCATGGTCCATTTGCAATGGTCTGATGTGTGTCCTTGGCCCAAATGTGAAATTGACCTGTGTGTCCTCCTTTTCTACCACAGGTAAATTCACACACATTCATATACATACATCAAATTTCATTAACTTAACCATATCTATATTTTCACTTTGGTTTTCATCTTCTGGATAAAATTGTACCTTGACTTGAATTGAATTGATCCCCAGCCCTCTTACTATGCCTGGGTGGAGTGAGGCAGATGTGGATAATTGCGTACATACATGTATGAGATACACTTACCGGTGTAATTGAGGCTTGATGCTCAAATGAATCTTCAAATGATTGTTTATTAGTATTTGCTGTAAAACAAAATAAAAGACAAATTGATGTCAAGTCGCGACTGCATAGGCCTACTTATATGAATTGATAGTTTGTCACATGTTGTCATATTTACATGTAACTTCTGACAACATTACTAATCAAACCACTATGAAAACATACAAATATTTCACAGAAGAGGTATTGGTACTTGGAAAATTGATTTATGATGACTGAGCAAGTCATTGCATAAACCTTGCATTGATGTCTTTTGCAGTTTATAAGCTTTCAATTTATAAAAGATTAGTCAATTTCAGTTTTGGGTTAGAATGTTAGAATGACAATTAAATTTGATAGGTAATAAAAGCAATATGAAATAAATTGACATGACGATACGGACTGGGATTATGGTTCCTTTTTTTGGGGGGGGGGGTTCTGTTTCTGGTAACTCCTGTAGGAACATGGCAGGTCAGTGTTTTGCTGGTAAACGCCAAGCTGGTTTATAACCAATTACCTAGGAAACATTTTACGTCTAGGATCAGTCACAGTTGACAAGTTGACAAGCAGAATTCCACCTGAGCATTTATCGCCTAGATGCAATGGTCACAGAAGGTCAAAAACATATTAAAGCTACAAGTGTAGCAACCACTTACCAAGTATAACTTTATGTTGTGTCATGAATTTATCGCTGCCTGTCGTCGAGTCATCGTAGAACTTGAGGGCATCGAGCACAGCCTGGGGATTGTTCTTCTGTTCTGTCTTGGAGATCTGTGATGTGGACAGGAGCTGGGCCCATTTCTCTGGCATGCCCTGTATAGCGACAAAAAATGTTAAAACAAGTTGAATAATAATGATTTTCATTTCTTGTACATATACATCTCCAGATGCTCTACACCGCTTCTGAAAGTCTTTGGACGTTATAACCCTGGTTTTATCATAGCATCCTTTTACAAGAAATTCAAGGATTTAAATTGTGACAGGTACACATACTTTTTCTTGAAGTTGTAAAAAGAAACGTTAGAGTGAAATCTTTACATGTACAGTTATTTGGTAAAAATCACATTAACACATCTACATTCCATAAAGTCACATTGTTGTCAAAATACCCTGATATATTAAGAGATATCCTACATCATAGGCGGTTCGCGCTCTTAGTTTGGGGACAGCAAGCAAAGCATGAAAAATTTCTATGGAATACAGAAACAGAATGAAATATTTTGTTGATTTGATTTATGATAATTTACTGTGAAACATTTGGAATGAGATAATTTGTGCTAAAAGAATCTCCAGAACAGAATACAAATACTTATTGTGCAACATTTTGGAACAAGAATGGTTGTGTTGAAATTTCCATATATTGTTTTTTTAATGAAACTGATATAAGTAGAGCACAATGTGCGTGTCTGCATGTGTGTGTGTGTGGGGGGGGGTTAAGTAGAAAGTACACAATTTCTTGCATTTAAGAGTAGGCAACAGCCAGTCCCCCTCCCTACACACCAACGGCCAGAGCACCCGTCTGCCACTGCATTGTATACAAGTAGCATGCACAGTTAGGCTTTCCTAGCCCGTCCGTACCTCGTCTTTATTAGCCGGAAACAATGAAAGATTTCCCCTCGTTTCCCCCGCCGTTCCCCCTCGCGTATGCCACTGAGTCATCCACCGTGGCCTACAGCATGCACTGACTCATCCCACAATTGTGTGTACACACGCAGCCCCCCATCGATGATGACTTTCTGATAACACATCGTTTCCTACATAAATGCAAACTTGGCACTATGCAACATAGTGGCCAATATTACATGTACTGTACATAATGTACGTATCGTACGTATACAGATGTATTTCAGCTTTGTAAAACACAAAGCAGATGATAATACACTCCAATATAATAGTAAATTGTTATGCGCCTTTGATTACAAAACGCTGCACTCACACACTTCTTGATTATTTTTTTTAAACATCAAATTCAACTTTTAGAGATTTTACATGAAATACTATTATCAAAAGGTTTTCTTTTAATTTACTGGGCTTATTAAAAGTTAGATTTCTTAAATGCCAAGTCTACCCTAACAGCAAGTGGAATTGAATAATGAGGGGAAAAAATCAGTTACTTGGAATCAGGTACTTTCTAATCATAAAAGCAGCAAAAATAAATGAATTTAACACCGTTTTCCCTGCAAATGTGGCATCTCAAAAAGTAATTTTAGTACAGTGAACTCCAACAGAGAAGAAAAGTTATCTTTACCAGAAGAAACAGTCTTAAAAAGGGAAAACTAGAATGAAAAAGAAAGCATACAGTGTACATGTACATGTACATGTACAAATTATATTAGACAGAAGGTCATTCTCTATGTACATGTATATGCTTACAGGTGGCTTAGTTTAGCATTCTTGACTGTACAAGTTTAATTTGGGAAATTATTATTTTGTTCTCATTTTTGTTGTCTCTATAGACAGGACCTTCGACGGGTGGTCAAGAAGGCATGTTTGACTGTAACATGTACATTCCCTTCAATGCTGCAGTTATTTTTCATATCCTGTTTTTTCTGTTCACATGCACATCAGACCTGTAACTACTGGCAATGTTCGTGTTCAGTGCTTTCTGTTTGCACATGTATACAGCATAAAATTACAAAGTCCATTGTTGTACAACATACAATCCCACTTCACAAAAATGTGTACCTGGGACCCATCTTTAATACCAAGAGCTATGATTGATCTGATCAACCACAACTATGGAAAGCCAGCAATGTCAGCATGTAATATACAAATTGGTTCACAATATTTTTTAAGAAATGATATGACTCATACATTCGCCGTTGCCTTGACAATTTCAGTGAGCTCCTTTTTGTTCAAAACGGGCAATTTTTCCTAATTTCCATAGAGGAAAAGTTATGACAATGATGGATTTCCATATAGTTGAGGTTGATCGTTGAGATCGCAACTCTTTGTAATAAAGGGTACAATACTGGTATTCCCCATAAATGCTGCTGTAAATTTAGAAATACTACACACTTGTGCATGTTGCTATTGTAACCATGACCGCCCATGCATGTAATATACACATGTACTATGACCTGGCATTCTTTCAAATGCAGATATACATGTACACTGTAGGCCTATTTGTTTGATAATAGACACCAACCTTTTGTAGTCAACATGAAAGTAATCAATTTCCCCACAATTAATCAAACATGAATTACATGCTGCTTCTTTTGCTTCTATCTATGGGTTTAGTAAGGTTCATTTCCTCATTCATACTGCATGATTTTTTAAGGAAATTTAGAAAACCTAAAAAGAAAGGACCACTGCTTTATACATAAAAATACTTTACTCCTATTCATTCTGTCAATCTCTTAATTAATAAGCAAAATTACCAAAGATGGTTTTATTAAAAATATTTGTGATTTTTACCTTTTGACTTTTTAAATGTTAGACTCCAAATTTAAGGAAAATGGACTTGTAGTTAGTTTTCATACCACTGGTTGTTGCTACTACAGGTCAACCTTGTGCATGCCTAGGATGCAATACACTAGAGTTTACAAGCACAATGCTAAACAACTAACTGTTGCAATGTCAGGTAAACCTATGCATCCTGAATCTCACTTCTCACCAGGCAAAAAATTATTATTATTTTTTTTTTTTCAGGGGCTACTTTTCACAACTTAATGCCTAAATCTGCAGCATTTGTTCACATTGTGATGAATGGGGGATCAGGGGCCCATCTTACAAAGAGTTGCGATTGATCCGATCAATCGCAACTATGGTAAGCCAGCAAAGTCAACATATAAAATGCATGTTTGTTCAAAATGTTCTCTAGATATGAGTGCATATCATTAAATTCATTGATTTCTTTGTTTACAAAGGACATTTTACAAATTTCCTGTAGAAAAAAATTATGACACTGATGGATTTCCATAGAGTTACGATTGACTGGATCGATCGTAACTCTTTGTAAGACAGGGCCCAGGGCTCTTTTGAGCATTTTTTTTTTTGGGGGGGGGGGCTCCATGTAAATCACCCCCAACCCCCCTGTAATTTTTTTCCCTGCTTCTCACAGACCCGATCTTGTAAAGCCATATAATATGAATACATAATTGCACACACTCACTTTGCAACCATTTTGCCTGAAGTATAATACTGCTATTCCCCATGAATGCTGATATCAATATATGAACTGGGATTTAAATTAATCAGAATATCATTTGTATATAAGTGGAAAATAAAACGTCAGCAAACACAATTTCAATATGACCATTTTAATACATACATGTACCTCATAATATTGGTTTTGTGGTTTATATTACTACATCCCATTCAATTCATTGGAGCCGGTTTCATAACTTCCAAATAAGGAAGGAATGACTTCCTATTGACTAATAAGGTAAGACTGGCGCTTCGTCAGGACATAAAAGCATTGCGTAGGAGTATTTACCCTATACATTCAGAGTGAGCACTCCATTCATAAGTACACAGCTCCAGGGCACGAGCTTTAAGTTTCAGTTTCAAGAGCTGGTTTAAAAGAAAACAATTTTTAAAGGCCATGTTCCACAATGTTCTGAATAAAGGCCTATTCTTCTAATAAGCTTTAATGCCAAAAAAAATCCTTTTTATGAGGAAATTTTTTCAAGAATATCTTTAATTTTTCCTTTTTAATAAATAATAAAGTCAATTTATTTTTCGTGTTCTTAAATATGCTTTTCACTTCTGTTAAGTCAAGTCTGTAAAATAATTTTTAGATTGTGAGTGCTATAAATATGAACATTATTATTCTGACTTGAAAAAAAAAGGAAACAAGCAAATCCTTATTTAACCTCATCTGTTCTGTCTATTAGAACAGCTACATGTAGAAACTGCCCTATAAGACTTGAATGGCAGCTACATGTACATGTACAAATACATGTAGGGGAGCATTTCTTAAAAAGATTTGTCAGTGGTTTTCAATGACAGTTGTTAAAAGCTCCTGAAATCTTTGCACCTGATTGGCTAAGGACAAACTAGTTATCGAAAATCACTGAAATTTTTTTCAAGAAATATTCCCCAGATACAACATCACCTCGGTGGAGGTATTGCAACATCAGCTTTTCACTGAATTGCAGGTGCACTTCAAGATCAAAGCCAAGGTTTCTGTAACCTCTGAGACGGTTTCATCTTTATTGCCTTTTCGGTCGAGGGGCTGTTGCCAGGGGCTGATAAAGATTTCATGTTCCTCACGCTCCAAATACAGACCTCAAAATCAAAACATTTTCACAACAGATCGCCTTGATACAAAGGGCTCTTTCCCCTCCCCGTCTACACCCACGCACTTCCTCTTCTTCCCTTAACAAAAATGACGTCATTTGGAGTTCACCCCAAAATAAAGTCTCTATTAAGTCACAATTTTGTTGCCATGGTGATGGGAAATCAATCGTGCTGCGTATGGCACTGCACTCTTGATCGCCCGATAAACTATGGCAGCTCTCGGTTAAAGTATATAGTTTAGAGCAAAAGGGATTGCTTCTCTTTAAAACAAAGAATCTCTCTCTGGCATCGGGCACATCCAGGGTCCATGGTATTATAATAGTGATCACCTCTCGATCAATTTAGTTTATCAATAATAGATGTCTTGATCTAACTCTCAGATGCGTAGGAGTGCTGTTAGGTGTACGCAGTAGTGATTTTTGCAGGTGTTGCGAATTTCCATCCCGAGTTAAGTTTCATTTGTGGTTTCATGCCGTTGCTGGGTGGAGAAGGTACCCTAGCCATTGCTAACACTTTGTCACACTCCTGAAAGCTTCCTTAAACATTTGGTTAAGTTATAATGAATTAGAGCACTAACTCAGACACGTATAGTGCACATCATATTTAAAAAATCATATTATTCATGTGTTTATATGTTTAATTCAATAAAAACTTTAAAAATTGTTTAAAGAAATAATAATAATTTTCTAAAAAGCAGTGACACAACACTTCTTATTCAAAGCTTGCTCTCTTCCTTTAACTTCTTCAAACTTCCTTTTAAAACTACTTTAAAAACCCTCTTTTACCTTCCAAATTAGTTATAAAACTGAAATCCATTTAAAATCTTGAGCGATCATGTTACTCTGTAAATTACACCTGTTTGTCTCAAATAAGACACTGTTTCATGAAATAATCCTTTGGATTAAGGTTTAACTCCAGACTAAATGAGAATTTTAATCCAAACTTCTTTGGATGTTAGCTTTCATTTTTCTTTTTCAACACTCGAGAAAAAAAATACCAAAGAATTCATTGAAATCCATTTCATAATTTTCTTCACATTTCATAGAAGAATCGTTTTGAAAACTTTTCGCTGCAAGATTATGTTTAATTTTGACTTGGCGACTGAGTTAGCGTATGGAATTCAATTAAGCAGCTGTCACATCTGGATGCTTCAGCCAGCAAATGCCAACGTAACTATGGCATGCCATTTCACAATTTAATTCTATTTATTGATATCAAGTGAATTCAGTTCTTGGTATCAAGGAATATAAATTTTGATATCACAAATTCATTTCTTAATATTTTTCTCTGCTATCAATAAATGGCAACTCTTGATATCGAGAAATACGATTATTAAAATGGGAAAACGGCTCGACGTATGTACATCGCCAAACAATGGCTAGAACGTCCTATTGAGACATCCCTTAATTGTCAACGCTAGGGGAGAGGATATCCCACCCTCTCAAAGCCTGTAGCAGATGATAGTAAATATGAAGCCATAAAATCTTACCGTGAACTCTCCTGTGATGTTATCGAAGCCCACATGGACAGTATGCTCAAACTTTGTGGGTAGTGAAATCTCTGGTCTCGTTCTTTGACCTATGATGTGATGGAGAGAGGAAAAAGTTGGGATTTTTTTTTAATGGGGGGGGGGGCAGAAAAGCAAAAAGAAAAGTAAATGAATACAATCGATGATATACACTATATTGAAAACATTAAAATCATCAAAAAAAACTTTTCCATGAAAATATGAATAGAGAATTGATAGTCATGCTAAAATTTGGTGTACAGTACATTCTCCAGTTTTTTTGTGTTTTTTTCTGCTTTTGCAATTGTTTCCATGGCTACTAACTGTTTAAAAAATACAAACAAAGGGGTCGTTTCACAAAATTTACCCATTTCACTATTAATTGCACTTAAATTCACAATTTTTTAGTTTTCTTTTTTTTTATTTTGAGTATAACGCTGTATTGGTCAATTAATGAGAAACACTCTACTGGCATTGATATCCTACATGTAACAGGGTCATAGCTTTTTTTTTTAAATAAAAATGGTTACATCCTTGTAAACTTTCAATAATGTTAAGGAGAATCAAATCCAGGCTAACCAGCTCTTAAGTGCAATGAACTCATGTTTAAGCTCTACAACAGGTCCTCACTCTCAAAATTCCATTAGCGAAGTTTCTGCATCAAGTCTTTCAAGATTTCTCCATCTCGCCTGAATGCGACAGCTTCAGATTTCTGTCCATGAGGCGTAAAATTAGCCCTTTTCATTAAAAAATAGTTTGCAAAACACCTATCCCCTTATTCTCCTAAATAACTCTCACATTTCTCGCGATTTTTTTTCTGGATGATTTACAACATCATTGAGGAAATTGCTGTCCCTTACAGCATAAAATTTCATTTTTCACTATTAGTTTGAAAATCCTAAAGGCTATATTCCTCCTGCCTCACACAAGGACTACTTTTGCAAAAAGTACCTACAAGTAATGCTGCCCCCACAACATCCCCACTGAAAAAGATACTTTACCAAAAAAAATACAAGAAAATTCATAATGCTTCAGTGTATCACGTTTTGGCACACTTTTCTTCCACCTCACTTCTCTTGAATAATTTCAACCATGCTCAACATATTTTCAAATCAATTACAAGTTGTGTACAAAAAGATAGAAAGCACAGGCTCCAAGAACAGTTCACTCTCAGTGGTAATTGATAAAATGTAAATCCCCTGCCCCCACATATTTGCACCTAAAAATAACAGATGGAAAAACCTTTGTAAGCTGCAAAAAACACCTGCAGTAATTTGCTGTTGGATTCAAAATAAAACAGACTTGAATATATATGACCTGATGTTATTAAATACAAAATAAATTTTAGCGTATGAATGGAAGCCTGGAAAATACCCCCCCCCCACAAAAACATTAATTTTCCCCAAATTGACCCTACCTTTCTCTTCACTCTTTCCTCCTTTAAGTATATTTTTCATCCATTTCGTTCCTTTCTTCTGTTCTTCAGGGGGTGTGTTGGGGAGGGGCTTGGAGCCGGGATTCATGACGTCGAAGCGGGCTTCGCGACTGTTGCTGCTGGAAACTCGAACGGGTGGTGCGGGCGGACTATCGGTATAACTCTGTGGATCCGACCACTGTGAGCTCATTTTTGGCGGACCTACAGTAGAGGGTGGCAGAGAGGAAAACAGAGACGGAGAAATAATGACAAAATGTTTGAAAATAATGACATAATTTCCTGTTTTCGTCTTGGCATGTAATTCCTGGTCTGAATCATTGTGTGCAAAACAAAGCAATGTTGATACACATACACAGCACAGAACGTTACAACCACAGGTTGCCCTTCCGAAGATTTAAAGTGAGTTTGAATGTGTAGGCACAATGTTTATAATTCAAAATACACTGCGCGGTTCCTGTTTCAAACATTAGATTCAAAGATAATATTGATTGAACGATTACATTTCTTTGTGTATGGTACAACAAGCTACATGTAGTTACCATAGCAACAAATTCAGACATTAGGCCAATAATATGATATAAAATTAATGTTCCTTTTTGACATCTTTGCTCACAGGACCTTTCACAATATACATGCAACCAAGCTAAAAACACTATTGAATTTTCATTAATTGTGTTTAGGAAAGGAGAGAGAAAGGTACATAGAAGCATTTCAAATATCAGTAAGGAATAAACATTAAAAATTACAACAACAAAAAAAGAAAAAGAAAATAAAATTTTCATGGACTCTTTTCTCATTTTTACATTTGTAAAAGGGTTTTTCTCACATTTAGATTATACAGGTAATCAACCATATCTTGTTTGATTGTTTAAACAGTTAATTGAGAAATGAATTGATGTGCCAAATAGCTGTACTGCTTTAAGGGGAAAATCTTCTTTTTTTTCTCCTGAATTGAGCTGGCACTTGGATGATATTACATTATGCATAAGGACATCCAATCAGACGGCCTCTCATGAAAGGGTCCTGATCTACATTCTACTGGAATTATTTCCTTTTCAAGCACTTTAGCCTGGTCACAATCTACCATTCACCTGTTATGCCAATAACACTACACAATAAAAACACAAATCATACTATAGTTGAAATGTTCCGTTAAATACAGTAGATTGAGATGTACAGTACATGTACAACATGGTACCCTTTCCCGGAGCCAATGCTATTATATAATTGTCCTTTATTTTAAAATGCACTTTCACAGAAAATCATGCATCCAAAGTTCCAAAACACACATACATGTAGTAATACGAAGGTGAAAAGTACAAAGTAACAAAGAGTTCTTCAAATTTAGTCATGTTGTGGATCTTTGATTTGAAGTCATAATGTTAGTTTCTGATTCTACATGTACATGTAGCTGATGGGCAATTCTATAAAATGATCAATCTTTTTTTGTATGTCAGACCCCCATTTTTCTCAAGTCTTACTTTACTTCATAAAGTGACCAAGTCATTACAGACTGTCAGAAGAACAAGAAATCATAGACAGAAAATTTCATGAAGGTCGTCCTACATATAGGGGGTCGGATGTACATATTTTATGGAATTTCCCTGATATAAAGCTGTCTTGCCAAGTGAAAATCAAAAATATGGAATGATTTCAGCTACATTCAATTTTGATACCCTGCGTTGTCCCTGTTTAAATGCAGTATCCTTGCAGGTAAATCTTTAGTAATTTGTGCACAAGGTAGAATGCATCTACATAGCATGTACATCAACCCAAGTACGCATAGTTGAGTATCCATGCTTACATCATTTTGAAATACGTCATCCTCATATCTTTTAATACAACCATGAACTAGCCACCAATGATCATCTATACATGTAATGCATCTATAATGTGGAGAGTCGTGGCCCAATGGATTAGTCTCCGGACTTTGAAACAGGGTCGTGGGTTCAAATCCCAGCCATGGCGTAATTTCCTTCAGCAAGGAATTCATCCAGTGTGCTGCACTCGACCCAGGTGAGGTAAATGGTTACCGGCAGGAAGTAATTCCTCAAAAAGCTGTGTGCACCTGATAGGTAGCCTAGCTTAGCCGGGTAATAATAATAGCAGGGCCCGCTGGGAGAACAGTTTTCGGAACTGAAGTGGCTACCCTGGGTAAATATACCGTTATTATCATTATTATGCATTAATTTTAATCAAAAATTTAATAATTATAAATATTCCTATTGTTAGAATTTCATTTTTAAATATGAAATTAAAAAGCTAGTGGGTTTTATAACAATGTGCAAGAATCATACATGAAAGGGGATGTTTAACATAAGGAAACTTTATTGTAAAAATATCAGAAAAATAATTTTTATATAATGAAGAAAATACGTCAATGATTAAGAAAGTTATTGGAGTTTCAAGTTTTTAATTTGTGACATCATATACGAGCAGCTGCCCCATATGTTATTTTTAATAGTTCATGATGAGGAGCGGATGTGAAATAATTTGTTGATATACTGAAGGCACAAAACACAGTTTTAATTTTTTTTAGAAAATGAAATTTCATTGATTTTTTACGACATTATATATAGGGAGGCTGCTTGCATATGACCTTGCAAATAAATCTTAAAAATATTCAAATAAGGATTTGAGGAATATCCTCAAACATTCAATAATGTGTATTATTTTTTCTGCTATAATACAATTAAACTTTTTATCAGGGTGAACTTCCCCTTTAACTATAAAGACAAGACTTGAAAGTGTTTAGTTAATGGTTTCTGCTTTTGTTAATACAGCACTAGGCAGTTCAAATAATGCTCTCATTATAAGATTCAGTTGCATTAAGTGGTGATTTATTTGAATGTACATTTCATGTCATATGATCTACAAGTAGTTCCATACATTATGAAGGGAGATACATTGTAGATCTATATCAAACACATAGGTTGGAATACAAACACATAGGTTGGAATACAAAATGGCAGATATTTCAATCTCTAATAAGTACTGAATTCTCCATGTACACTGGTGAAGGCAAGGAAAGCTTTTCTATGTGAAAAAATTGTAACAATGTATAATAACATCAAAGTCTTTAAAAACATCTGACTAAATATACAAATTAACTTCTGTGTATTTTATATCCTTTCATAACTTTTGCTAATAAATGTGGTTGACCATGAATAGTTGATGTGTCCCTTTTAAATTATCAGGTTTTAGGGCCTGATTGTACTGATCTTTGGTTGTTGTTTTTTTAATTAAAATTGCATTGAAAATATTTGTGGGACAAGTTCATGACTATTTCAATGAAAAGATGTGTTGTTTTTTATTGCAAACAAAGATTTTCACTAAAGCATTTCCCATGTTTTGAGCAAATTAATTGAGGCTGGACATATACATCAGGTGTGTTAGTGATCATTATATAAATATTTCAAAAAAGCATTGGGGCTATTCCACGGTTACCCACGTTACATTTGGAAACACCTTGACTCATACTTGGAGCTGTAACTCCATTATTATTGAAAGGAACTAAACATCTCTTTATCACAACATAGTACGCAGTCTGACTATCCTTTGTATAAAAACAAAACTTGGGAAATTTCATTATGCTCCTGGCAAATCTTTGAAATGTGACGGTTACTCATGTTACATGATTTGGACATGCATAAAATGAAAAGTCGACATAAGTGAAAAGTGTCCCCATACAAGGCTTTTATGAAAGTTGATTATATCCTTTTCAAAGAAGTATATTAGGGAGACAAATTTGTATATAATTCAAAAAATAAAGAACACATGGTTTTTACTAGGGGTGCAGATAAAGTGGTTACTCACGTTACGGTTCAGATGGGCTATATGTACAAAGACACATTGAGCTCATGTCCACCAACCTATGGAATTGCCCATTGAAGTGTTATAAAAAAAAGCTGAAATCGAAAGATCTCCAATACTTTTGTACAGAGGATTTCAAGTTTAAATAATTTGAAATCAAGCTGAAAATCAAAAGCAAAAATAACTGAATTCAGCTAAAAAAAGCTGAACTCTCACTCCCCTGATGCATGTACATACACACACATAGTCTAAACTTTGGCTCATAACAGAAATTACAATTTCGATTTTTCTTCAAGCCCGTTCTAAAAACCTGTTTTCATTTATACAGCGGCAAATACAATTCGTCGCCCTCCCAAAAAAATATATTATCCTGCACATCTTACCATGTGGATGGAGGTGATGATGGTGGTGATACATGACAGTATCATTGGAAACTGCATTCAGACTTGCATGTAAGGTTATGATCAATTAAAAGAGAAAACGTCTTGTTTTAAACATGCATGAACGTTCCTCTTATAATAAATAGCAGGAACTAGAATCTTCACAATCCAAAATGTTATTGTCTATTTTTTTTGGTCTCAATTTCAGCAATATGATGCAGGTATAAGTCAGATGGTGAATTATTCATTAAATATCCAATTACACGTTTGATGAACGTAAATCCAAGGTCAATATAAACACACCAAGAATGAAGGCTCAATGCTGCTATGAACTTCACGACATGAGCACTACTGAATTAGCAAGTAAGAACACAGTAGATTGTATCAAAGGGGCACATCAGCTGCCAATAATTCACTGATTTGAATGAAAAATCCTCAGCATTATCCTCCTAGCAGTTATGAATAAAGTGTTGTGGTCACGGCCAAATCCTCTAATAGATGTTTTAGTTCTCTGAATGAAGCCAAGCATGCATAGAATCAATATGAAAATGCATCAAATAGAAACAATATTGTTGTTTTTTTTACCCGGAAGTGTTCTAAATGTCACAATCAAACAGAGTGAGAGAGAGAGATTTAAAGACCTCAACTCTACATGAACCATCTCGCTATACGTTTCAAGCCGGTGAAGCAAAAGCATAACAGTACGAGCATTACCCAACGATAATAATAGCATGCATGTGTGAACGAAGCGTGTGTATATTTCACTAACTTCCTCTTTCGGCTCGGCAGCACCGAGTATGATATGGCTATGATCTGCGTTGGCCAGTTGGCAGATAGAAGTATCTGTTTCGTAGCAAGGCCCCTTATATGTTCTTGATCCCCATAATGCATCAATAGAGAGGGATTAACAGTCGGGCTGTCTGTACACTCATTATGACTGGAGCGGGTGAGGGGGTTGCAAAGGGGGAGAGGGAGGGTGGGATGAGGATGGGAAAGGGCGGTGGGAGAGGGGGCAAGATGCCATGGGAATGGAAAGATGGTGGTAGTGGTACTTTTTCTTTATAACCAACAAGTAGCTTCTATAGATTCTTAAACTTTGTTAAATTTCAGACTGGAGCATATGAGGGCGTGGGGGAGGGGAGGGGGAGACACACAACATTTGCTCCGGCAACAAATTGCTCCGGGCTTTATTTCATCTTAGATATGAGGTTAGGGTTGCAATAGGGTTTTATGTCAGGTTTAGGGTTAGGGTTAGGATAAGGTATACATGTACATGTAGTATAGAATCCAGGGTTACAGTTGGTCATTCCATTTGTGTGTGGAATTTACAGCAGAGCAATTGTCGCTGGAGCAAATATCATGGAACCACCAGAAATGAAGAATTTCAAGGGGCAGGTGGCGAGCACAGGGGTACAAACAGGTAGTGGTGACGGAGGAGGTGGTGCAGGTGGTCTTGGTGGTGGTGGTGTTGTCTGTTTGTGACTGTAACATGCTGGTGAGGGGTTGCAGAAAGGAAGGAGAGGGGGGGGTGAGATGCAATGGGGAATTGAAGGATCCATGGTCGACATGGTATTTTTTTTCCAAACTTACATGACGTAAGTAGACTTTGGGATTTCCAATTGTAATTCCTGTACTAAATGAGCGGATGATTCCCTATAATCAAGGCGGGGGCAGAAATAATTTCTCCTATATATTGGTCATGACCAGAGCAGGCAAAGAGGATCCTGGCTTTATCACACAATATTACCAGTGCTTGAAACCTTTTAGACAAGGATCTCCACTCAATTTAGAATGAAAAAAATTACAAACCCCCGAAAATTATGAACTAAGAAAGTTCTAGAAGTTTACATTTCATTGAATTCAAACTGATGCATCAAATTGAAATATTGAATTGAATAATTAAAATGGAATTTTAAAAAAAAATCATAATTTCAATGTAATTTAAATTTTATTTATTTCACATGATGAAATAAAATGAAATGATATCTATTTTATTTTCAAACTGAATTGAATTGAATATAGGCCTGTTTACTATAAAGCGATTCACATTTATACCTGGGAACCTAA
Organism: Lytechinus pictus; assembly: GCF_037042905.1. Classification (NCBI taxonomy): domain Eukaryota; kingdom Metazoa; phylum Echinodermata; class Echinoidea; order Temnopleuroida; family Toxopneustidae; genus Lytechinus; species Lytechinus pictus. The sequence goes on from NC_087260.1 coordinate 19,739,818, forward strand.
TAAAAAGGTATTCCTTTGTGAACAAAATTCAAACGACACCCTGTACTAGGAATTCAGTTTGCACACATTCATAGCTGTTGCTACATGTATACCTGACAACCCTCTGGTAACCTTTCATGATTTAATTTGAATACATATGCATATTTTGACGTTGAATTGAATCAAAATGAATAGAATGAAATGTACACTGTCTTATTCTCTTCTCTATAGATCCAATTCTCCATCATCCTCCTCACCCCTCCCTCGTCACACAGGATTTGATATGACACCCCTACACATTTCTTTTTCATTGAATTGAACTGTGAATAAAATTGAATTTGTAATTGAAAAATGAAATTGAAAGTGCTTTTGAAATTAAGATTTGAATTGAAATGAATTGAATTATTTATGAAATGTATACTCTTATTATATTCTCTATCCGATTTTCCATCACCCCCCAACCCCTCCTCCCCTAATCAAAACCACACCGACACCCCTTCATTCTATTTCCCTCATTTACAGAAGCATGAAATCCAGAGGGGGGGGGGGGGGTAAAGCGTTTGCTCGTACAATGCATACAGAATGGTTTCATGACATTTGCTCCGGCGACAATTGCTCTGCTCTAAATTCCGCACACTATTAATCAAATGACAACCCCATTGCAACCCTAACCCTATATAGGCAAAATTAAGCCCGGAGCAATTGTCGCAGGAGCAAATGTTGTGTCACCTACAGAATGGCTAATTCCCTTTCCACCTTTACATGATAATGCAGGTTCACTCCCCCCCCCCTCTCCATCACTCCTCAATCAACCCCCTCCCCTTTCCAATTCAAATTTCCCTCGTTCCTTTTGTCATATCCCTCCTTTTAATTGCCAATTACTGACTACACCAACCCTCTCCGTGGTGACTAATATAGGTCAGAGTGGTTTTCCACAGATTCTGATTGCTTTCTACGCCAACGAAGACGGAGATAGCCGCTTCTGCCTCACTGGGCAGACTTCGGCAGCAATTATGCTCCGTCTATACCTCAACATTACATTATGCACAATAAAGTGTGCATTAGAAGTACATGTACACTCATATGTGTTGTTTCCATATAATAGTAGCTTTTTGTGCCGAAGAGTGTTTATTATACTGTACAATACAGGATATGTAAAGTAGGCCTAAATAAAGAGGATCTTGAAAACAAATGCAACTTCCTGTTATCATATATACTGTGCACAGAAACAAACATGTACAGTACATGTGCAGGCATACATGTACACTGTGAATATGTATAAATGTACACATAATGGGGCTTATTTACGACAATTTTTACTTGTCTTGTACATGTAATCCTTATCAAATGTCACATTTTATAAAAGATACAAATAAAATCATACAGTGGTCATTGTTCTCTGTTACGTTTAAAGTAAATTATAATCTATTTGATATATCAGCACCTAGTGAATGATTTTAAAGGACAAGTCCACCCCAACAAAAAGTTGATTTGAATAAAAAGAGAAAAATCCAACACTGAAAACTTCATCAAAATAGGATGTAAAATAAGAAAGTTATTAAATTTAAAGTTTTGCTTAATTTCACAAAACAGTTATACGCACATCCTGGTTGGTATGCAAATGAGGAGACTGATGACGTCATCCACTCACTATTTCTTTTGTATTCTATTACATGAAATATGAAATATTCTAATTTTCTCCTCATTGTCAAGTGAAACAACGCTTGATTGCTCCATCAACAGTTGGACCTAGCATTGCTTAAAACTATATGATTCAGTCGAGTTGGTCCCTATTGTCAAATCTGTAAAAAATGAGATATTGTATAATTCAAACAATAAAAAACAAAAGAAATAGTAAGTGATGGACATTATTGACCATCGCATTTGCATGTCACTGAGTTGTGCATATCACTGTTTTGTGAAAAATAAGTGAAACTTCAAAATGTCACAACTTCCTTATTTTACATCTGATTTTGATGAAATTTTCAGCACTATGCTAGTTTGATTTTTCTCTATTTATTCAAGTCAGTATTTTCCTGGGGTGGACTTGACCTTTAATAAAAGTACTTCAAATTGAAAACACATTTTACTGATTTTCTCCATATTGAAACCATATTGTACATACATGTAGGACAAATATAGCGTTGTTGTTCTGTGTACAATCACTGCAAAATTGCAGGTCACTATACTAAAATGCGGAGGTGAATTGATATTTTTTAGCCATTAATTTCAAAGCAGAAAGAATATTATCAATTTACAACTCTTCATTCACCACCATTCTTCTATCTCTGACCCATCTCTCCTAATTTGATTCATCTACTCCTTAAATATCCACTCTCCCTTTCCTCTTTAAATTTACCTAACTTCCTTCCCCCTGTTGAAACTCCATACTACTCTCTCCCTCTACATGTACCTCCTCCACCTTTCTTCTCCTTCCCTAACCCCCTCCCCCTCCTCGACCCTCAAAACTGAGCATTCCCCAATCTCACCCTTTAATACCCCTCCCTTCACCTTACTCTCCTCCCCTTCTATCTGACCATCCCTCTTCTCCCCACCCCTTCCCCTCCCTCCCCTGGTAACAACCCCTTTTCTCCCTTACCTTACCCCTCCTTCTTCCTGCCTCTACCCCTCCTACCTCCTGCCTCACCCTCTTCTCCCTCCTCCACTACCCCCACCCACTCCCCTACATAATTCTCCTATATGTGGTTCCCTACCCTGTCCCTCTCTGATCTTAACATGCCCCTATAATTTTCTTCAAATCGTAACGCATGACTCAAGTCGACTTAACATCGCGCTCCTGGTTCAATGAACTTTGAAGAACAGTTGACAAATGAAGAGACACATTAACAGCATGACACGTTCAATTAGCACATGAAATGAAGAAAGGGTGCAGAGAGACACAGCGGTTGGGTTAATTCATTCCGATATAAACAGAACAGCTGATGATGGAACAAAAGTGAACACCAACAAACAAACCGTCACATAAGAGCTCACCAATCTGTCAAAAAACTTGGAAATGTCCCCATGTTCTTAATACTTACTTGACATTTACGGTGGATAACTCAAATTTTGACCACCTTTTCCTATTAATAAATGAAAGCTTTTAAAGTGTTGTCCATGCAATAGATAATTTGCAACTTTCATACTTATACATTTTTTAAAAGCGCTACATAGTTTTACCCCAGATTTACCACGGTAATCGTGATAAGGCATAGGAGCATTCAAGGAATTCCTTTCTGCGGGTGTGAACTATTACTACACTTGGGTGGAGAGTGGCAAATGCCTTGCCAAAGGATATCAATTATACACATTGTGGGATTTGAACCCTGGACCTTGCACTTCAAAGCACTCAGTGAGATCAGCAAAATACTTTGAGGGGGCCAAACATGACATATGGGGAAAAGTTCTTTTACCTTTTCAAAACAAAAATCTATTTACGCGATAGATTCTGACATAATATCAAAAAATTATATTTTACCTTTCTCCTTTTCTTTCTTTACTCTATTTTTTTTTGGTGGGCCATGCCCCCAATGCATTTCTTATCTGTATAAAATCTGCTGCATTTGAATATTCTTTGAAGACAGACTGATTGTAAAACTGATGGTAATCTATGCATGCTTGCAAATAAAGGCAGTCACTCAGAAGCATCAATAATTCCAACAAACGCAGAATAATCATTGTGCTTTGGCAAAAGGGGTTATTAAACAATATTCAATACTAAAAATCCATTGCTTCGAAGGGCAATTTGTACAAATAATAATATACAAATGAACTGCAACATAGTAAAATTCTCAAGCCAAGTGAAAAAACTTTGCCAACAATTTGAACAGTTCAATGGTGTGCCTACTTCCAAAATGTAAGAATATGTGTATGAAATAAGACAGGGCAAAGCTTGTAAGACAATGTTCCGTATGCGTATAAAGGATGTGTCGAAAAACAATAAACAATGAAATATGCACTGGCATATTTTTGAAGATGAAACCTGTCTATAATGGCCAACAAATGGATAATGGTACTCTAGACAGCTGATCTTTATAGACAGAGTCTCAACCTTATTCAGTCTGGCCACTATAGACAGGTGTACACTTAAATTAAAAACTATAATAGAATTTTATTATAGAGTACCACACAAGGTACAAAAATGACTTCTTAAAAATGCTTCTGCAATCTTACCATTTGGACTGGGTGGTGCCTGCGAGAAGAGTTTCCTTAAGGCTTTCTCTATGCTCAGTCTATGTTCCATATTTGTTAAGCAAATATTCACCCACTTCAATACAAGGCTATATATCCTCGTGTAACAGTATATCCCAGTGTAAAGTCAAGATGAGGGAGAACGAGATCGGGTGTTTGACACCCACACGACGGTCGGCTTTGACGTCCGTCGCAGGAAAATCCCTATCCTCCTCACAGGGAAGAAACACTCCAGCAAGTGGGGATTTCTCTAAACTTGCATCTATGCCAGGCAAGAATTCCAGTCAGAGGCGATTTAATTAGATGGAAATCTATGCAGTGTCTGCCTCAGCTCCTGATGACTATACAGACACATTTGTCCATTAGCATTTCTTTCCCTTTTCTAATGGACCGCGTATCACGACACTTGCCTGGCGTGTGCCCGCTCAACCACCATCCACAGAACTTGCAATCAGACAATGCAGGCAGTAGAAATTGCTCGCAGAAATGTATAATGAACCGTTAATCCATAGAAATCTTAGTCACACGTCGTCATCGTTGCCGTCTACTGGCCCAGGGGGCCTCGGCGGTATCAATCGCCTGAAACAATTCAACAGTTTATTAATACGATTAGTAGTGACTGCACTGCACTGATCTCGGTGTTAGGGTTGAGTAATGATGATACAAGCGGCTCATCAATCCGCGGGATGCCGAAGTGCAAGTGTAAACACCTTTCTTTATGAGGTTTCACACCGTGCGAACGAACTTGGGTGAGGGGTGAATGCTCCGCACACACGAGCTCGAGAGGAAGGGGGCAGAGGCAGCAGAGCCCTCCTATTCCTGAGAATCTCGGGGAATTACTGGCGATGAGCTGTCCCGATGCAGGAGCTTATATGCCGCTTGCGTGACGCACTATCAACTAACAATTCCACCTACGATACATGCATGTGTATCCAAAATAAGACGAGGGGAATCGTGAAGCAATCAAGGGGGAATAGACCTCAAATGTCGCATAAATCACACTTTCAGCATCTGCAAATACATTCAACCACTTAACCTAGGCATACACCTTTATCCGTCTCACAATGTACTCCTGCATATGCTATTTGTAATAATTCATGTAAAAATAGAACATTCCTTCCTTGTCGTAAACAACACGGCATATGCTAGGCTATCGGCTTCAATCCCAACGAGATACTACTTCATTGGATCTTCCCCCACGTGTGTGGCGTAACGTACAAGCCAAGAGTGAGAAAATGATACTTGTATGGCTACTCAAAACCAAGCAAACTATATACACAGGGACAAACCAGCTAGTTATATCCTTCCTCCTTCCTGTGCATATCATTTATTCCTTTTTCCCTCGAATTCTCGGCTGGCTCTTAACTTGTCCCTTTGTGGACCGCGCCAAGATCATGCCCTCTTGATTATCGATCCTGTCTTAAAAAGAGGCCATCCGAGACTACTTAACCCTTCAACTCTTCTTGCCCGTATGAAAGCGGTTGCCTTTCCACGCATGTGACCATTAGGAGGCAAGGGCGAGGGGAAAGGGTTAATGAGAAATTGAGTCAGTAGTGTGTACTAATTAACGTGACTTCCTTTAGGAGTTGTTCAAGTCTCTGTCTCACCTCATGGATGATTTCCTTTATTGGACCGCACTCGGACAATAGAGACACATGGCTCAAACAATGAATGTTGATCAATGATCAACTAAGATTAAGCCATAGCCTCCTGGAAATAGACAGGTCCTGTGCAAAGTCTATGGAATGAAATCAACATTCCAACATAGCAATCTTTCATCGTGTCAAAAAATCAACAGTCAAATTTGTACTTTATTTGCCAGCAGTTAATTGGTAATTTCATTTTTTCAAATTATCAGCAGTAGAGTCGCAACTGATCCTACATGAACATGTACACTACACAGTCCAGTGCTTTCTCTTTCTATAAAATACAGAACACACCAATCAAAACATTTTCCTTTTTTAGCATACTCACAATGTATCTACATGGATCTACATTTAGTACTTCCTTGTTGAATACTTGTTTTGTAGCAAAAACAACTGATGTGTTCCTTTAAATTGTTGATTGTTGGAGTGATTTATCATGAGTCAACCTGTGCAGATTGTCAAAAATATTTTCATTTCCTTATTTTAAACATTAGAGAGAATCATATGGGAAATCTTCCATTGTTTTACAAGAGAGTGTTTTCCGAGGATGACTAACAAAGCTCTTCTACCCCCACTTTCCCCAGCTAAAAATAATTTTATGAAGTTGAATATAACTCTCCCCTCCTTGACGGTTCTCTATATCTGGAGCTGATGTGAATGTCTTTGATAATCCCATTGTTTATTAAATGCACTTGAAACTTCCAGTAAATAACAATCCATACTACAGACTAACAATGAATAATCCAATAGGCCTATATCATTGTGGATCAATTGGATAAAATAAATACACATGTGTTTATCATCATGTCAGTGGGTTAAAAAAAAAAAAAAATCTCACAATCTTTGAATTTCTTGTAAAGAACACATTAACTGAAACAAAGAATATGTAGTTCTAGAACAATTCTTGTCGGTATACATTCTATTTCAGAATTGAGGATGAACAAATTACATGTAGACCCCCCCCCCCCTTTCTCATTTCCCTTTCCTTGTATTATTTCCCCATCATGTGCCAGCAATAACATAAATACGCACACTTATATGTACAAATATATAACAGTTTTATACTCTCTCACTTTCAATATCAAATATTGTGCGTCATTATACTGAACACTTCTCAGTTCCTTCAAAATGTTAACTTCTTTTTATAAATTTCTTCTCCCTTTTTTAATTTAATAATAACCACATTATCCACTCCAAGGAATGCTCAAGGTGCCTGACAATTCAATATAAATTCAACATAATAAAAAGTTAATTAGAAAAATTATTAAATCATATATTAATTATAAAAAAAACACTCTAATTCATATTAAACAGGAGAAAGGGGTTTCATTATGGTGTACATGAATTAATTAATGGACATTTTGAATCATAAGATTGGTTTTCAAGTTTGTTTGGAATTAATTTTATGTATAAAATAGGCAATGGCCATGCACTCCTGAGAAGTCTCCATCTTTTTTTATATATTTTCTCATTTAAAATAATTTGTCCTTCATCTTCTTCTGTTTCATCTCTGCCTCCTCCTCCTCCCTCTCCTCATTTTACATTGTAATCCTCTATCTCTCTTTCTCTTTCTTTCCCACATTTTAATTTTTTCTTGATTCTCCCCTTCAGCTTTCTGATTTCATGGTAGACAATAATACAAAAAATAACCATGTGTTTCATGCCCATCCAGGGGTGTGAGTGGTCACAAATAAAAAGATCTGAAAAAAGCTGAAACTTGTAGAAAAAGTCTGAAATAGAAAGAGCTCCCATACTTTTTGTACAGAGGAAAGCCAAAATAAGCTGAAATTAAGCTGGAAATCAAAACGAAAAAAATCTGAAATCAGATAAAAATCTGAACTCTCACACCCCTGTGCCTATCTTCAATCTGTGTACAGTATCACTTGCTTGAATGGCCTATGATGCTGTTCTTAGGAAGTCACTAATTAGCACATTGTCATGAGATGCATTTTTATTTAAAGGAGACAACCAACCTACCGAATGGCAGATTAAACACAGTAATTTTTGTCACCACATGAATGAATATTGCCGTTTTTAATTTAGTAGACATGTGGGTCAGATGCATAAAAAGGAGGGATTGCTTTTTCTAGGCTTTGCTTAGCTTTTGTTTTATTCCGTATGCATACAAATTAGCGAGCAAATGCTTTTGCTAGTACATGGAAGTTCAAGCAATCGCTATTAACTGACTTCCTTGACGATTAAGCTATTGATAAAAAACGTATGCATAAAGCGAACATTTCGCTTGTGCGCTTAAGCACTTGCTTGGGTTTTTCAAGCTACGTCAGAGTAGCTGAGCATTTGCTTGATCAGGACGTTCGCTTTTTTTTATCATGTGTATGCACCTGAGAGAGAACCCCAAGGTATACCGTAGCATGTTTTCTTCCTAATTAATGCAAATCAAATACAAAATATATAAATTTATCAAAAAGAAACAAGTTGGTTCGAAACCACGTCTTAGGAAAAGATGTTATATGAAAGGAGCTATAATTTGCACTGCCACACCTTTGCGCTCGAGTCCTGCCTTTTCTGTGAGTCGTGTCTATAAACATAAGTATAAGCACTAGATGCATATGAAATAAAGCAATTGCTGAAGCATGATTAGTTAAAAACTATTGAAATCCTTCAATCTTATTGGCTGATAGAAAATTTGATACTTTCATTACTATTCATTATACCAATGACAAGTCCTTATGAAACAGGACCCAGAACTTTTAAAATAAACAACAAAAATCCTTTATTTATGATATAATAACTAGAACGCCACAGCGACTTTGAAAAGTGCAAGCTCAAGGCCGACATACATGTACATGTAGATTCTCGATCTATGCCCCAGACCAAGACGCAGCATTTTGATCATGTACAGTGTAGTCGTACATAAAATCACAATGTCTGCCAAGAAAATTAGTTTTCAATATGCTCCTATTAAAGCTCTCTTTGCTTTAGTTATACTGAAGAGAAGAAAATTTAATAGACAAAAGAAAAAGTAGGGAGATGCCAATATCACCTTCCTCATTTCGTATTCATAAATGAATGCATCGAACCGTTTCACTGAAATTATGCAAAATTTTCAAATTTGATGACTTTCTTAAGAACCATCCAATTTTGATAATTTTGTAATCATATTTATTTTATAATCTTTATTCACTACTCACTCATATTGTAAATCACAGTATTTTTAGCAAGGAGTACACCCTTTAAAATCCTGTTTAACATGAACAGTAAATTGCATTGCAGCACATCACGTGTGCGACTGCCCCTCTCCACACATGCACTGCATTTTCGCTACCTCTCTTAAGATCAAATTATGCATGCAAGGGGCTTCCCAAACTCAACGCATGCATAGAGGCTCGAGGACACTTGATCGCTGTAGCCTGGCTTCAAAACTAGACAATGTTTAAATTTCATTTGGTTTCAAAACCAGATCTTGAATCAAGTTCGAGACCTTTTCATTAATTCACAAACAAGGTAGTACAATTGCAATACATGTATAGAGGTAATTTTATTTTGGACGAGGTGGGAAAGCAGTGATGCCTACAATGTATTTCAAAATTTTCACCAGTGACAAAATAATACAGCATACAGTGGAACTCAACCAATATCGAGCTTGAAGTAGAAATTATAATGTCGATGCACATGTACTTGCAATGAAGATAAAACTACTAGTACTACAAGCATCTCAGCACAATGCAGTGTTCCCTCAGAAGTGTTATAGTCTACAACATCATACATGTACATACTCATAATCCTTATATTTGGAATTTAAAAAAGAGATGGAGGAAACTAAATTGATCTGGGAGAAAGGCTAAATTCATCCCTATGATGGGCCAAGGTATCTCGATGACTCATCCCTCGTTTTCTCCAGGCGCAGAAAATAAACGAGATGGAGACAAACCAACGAGTCCAATGAAGCCAGGGAGACGGTGCATGCGCTTGACGACATGGAAACGGTCGCATTCATTATAATAGCAATACACCTAGACTCTACTTACTAAGGTTTTCAACTGTTGATGGTGCACATGGAAAGCAAAATTATTAACTTGAAAATAGGATTTCTTGCCATTTTGTTTTCATTTGAGCAAACTACATGTACACGTAAGATGCAAAAGCATGGACACCTCCAAACTAAAGATAACAAGTATAATTCCTTGCCTACATTAGGAGTAGGGAGGTGATCAAAACTATAATCACCATTTTACTTCAGGAACATTTTTTTTTTCCATTTACCCAAGACTGTATCTCAACATGAAAAGGCATTATTTTTTTATCTCAGGTCCAAGAAAAGTGTGCTGGCCATAAATCCAAACAGCCAACATTTTCCAGACAATCACAATCTTTTTAAACATAGCTTTGTCATTTTGTGGAATTTTCAGTTTTTCACAGGCATTTTGTGTCTCTACCTGTTTTAGGGTCAGGGTCAGTGAAAAGATTTATGCATAAATGGGCCCCAGATTATTGGGAGTCGAATTGTTACCAAAAATCAAATTCAAACGAGGTTCATCATTTTCTATACTGAAATTAGCATATTGACAAGTATTTTTTAAAATATTTCTCTCTCTCCCCCTCTCTCTCTGTTCATCATTCCCTCACCATTCATCATATCATATTAATTACCCTAAAAATATTCAGACATCAAAAATACATAATCATACAACATAGCAAAATGCTCAACACATACCTATTCTTATTCTCCTGCCTCAAAATATAAAATCCCTTCAGCCCCTATGTAATTGAGATAAAATGATATTTTGGCAAGCTCTGTATGACATTTTACAGTTGAAACTTGAAAGACACAAGTTACATGTATTTCTCTCTTTTCTGTGTATCTATATGGTTATTTTGACACAGGAAACACCATAAAACAAGGGAAAAACGTCACTGCGTGTTATCATAGCGGGTCAGTATACTGCCCTCTTCCCCTCCGTCTATCCGACACTGAGATGCCTCAGGCTGATTAGAAGTCAAATACCTTTGATTCCTTGGAAAGAAAAATTGAAGGCAATCCAGGGGCCATTCTTTTTCCCTGATAAATTGAGATTTCTTGCTGCATTTCACATGTTTGTCAAGCAAAATGATTTCTTAAAAAGGTTACCGATTTTAAAAACAGCAACTGTCAACCAAAATATAAGTCTGACCATATGTACATGTATATTGGTCAAAATCTATCCATCAATTTTAACCAATTAATTGGTGATACTAATCATTGGTCAATCTTTCCCCAAATCACTACATGTAGCATACATGTACATGGGGGCACAGGAACAAAGAGCCCCCCCCCCCCCCCACAGAAAATGAGAAAAACTCACAACTCATACATGTGCACATACCTGTATGTCCTTTATTTCTGACATGTTTGTGTAATGTATCTACATGTATACAGCCCTGTTGCATATTGCTTTCCAAAGGGCAATTTCACAAAATACAGTATGTACGTCCTACCCCATGTATTGTATACGTGAGACCTTCATGAAATTTCCTGTCTCTGATTTCTGGTTCTTTTCAGTCTGTAATGCTCTCTAAACGATCATGATTTGGTCAGTTATGAAGTGAAGTAAACCTTTAGAAAAATGGGGGTCGGATGTACAAAAAGGTTGATTATTTTTTTTATATGGAATTGCCCCAAAGGTACGGTGTAACCCCCATGAATTCCTCTGTTTTGATGGACTTCTGAGCAGTAAAACCCATGTAGTTACTATTGGATTCAAAGTAACTTTTTATGCAACGGGGGCCCAGATCACCAAAGACTGGAGATTGAAAGACAGCCCTTCACAACATACAAAGGGAAGGGAAATAAAGGAAAAAATAAAAAATAGGTACTGTAAGAAGTTTAACAGCTCAAGAGAACTTCCTGTCTATTGTGTACAATGAATATTGGGAGATCAACTACCAATATCTGTATTCACTTTAATTCAGCTTTAATAGTTACATGTAAGCACATCCTGTCTATTACAAATGGTCTTTAATGATACCTTACATGTATGTTGTTTTTTCAGTGGACCCTTCTTTTATGAAGAAGGAAAATCAGAAGAAGAAAAATATGGGTCTCCAAGCATGTCAAAAAACTGTGATTGAATTCAAAACAGTACAGTGCATAGCAAAACACTTCTATTTAATTTGCAAGAGCAGAAGCATCTGTGAAAGTGAGCCCTCTAGTGTCAAAAGCATTATAATCATCCCTGCAAAAATATCACATGCATTGATTGACCATTAGAAGACCGATATCCTTGTATGTTTTCAGTGTATAGGCCTACACAGTACATAATATGTACAGACTTTTTTCATTTCTCACATTGCACTTTCTACATGTACTTATATTTACATGTAGTTGCATAGAAGTAGAATTTCCACTTTAATATTCAAAATGCCATGGAGTTGTACAGTGTATCTCATTTTAGTATTCTTTAAAATGTAAAGACAGGTGTCTCTATTAAAAGAATAGGCCTACATTTAGAACCTAGGGCGATGGAAAAATGCGGATAGAAACCCCCAAATTACCTATTCTCAAACCTCATTCTTGAACGAAACAAATGTAACAATATCTTCAAAATCGCCCAATATATATATTTTTTTTCATTTTACAATATATGTTTAATAAAGATAATATCTACATGTAGGCCTATATGTACATGTCCATCCATGTACATGTAGCTATAACTTTGTGTGTATAATTGTTTGACGTGAACAAAAAATAGCCCCAAGACCAATCCTAAAATACCACTTTAAAGTATTAAAACAAAGTCCAACCCCGTAGGAGTGAAAATAACTCCATAATAGTAGAAGCTATTTCAGCTAAAAAAATGCAAGTACTCTTTGAAAATATGTCATGCGTACAGCATAATAGTTCAAGACGGAAGCAAACCTACATTTCCAGTAGGGATAATTTATTAATTTCATGGTTGAATTACTGTTTATTGAGCAACAATACAATACATGTACATGTATGTCCAGTATCCCTGTTTAAACTACAATAGTGCAAAGGATTGTTGGTTCCTGTCTGAACAACATTTTACAGTTCTAACTTAACAGAAGTGTTTAAAAAAAGTGAAATTTTAATTCAAAATGAAACTTATGTAGATCACAATGATATAAAGTTACATACATGTACGTATCAGAAATATACATTTGAAGCTTATTCTGGATTGACTGATTGAATAATTGACTGACTGACTGACTGATTAATGGGATGGTCCAGGCTGGAGATATTTTTATCTCATTAAATAGAGTAAAATTCACAAGCAAAATGCTGAAAATTTGATCAAAATTTGATAACACATAACAAAGTTATTAAATTTTAAAGATTTGTATTATTCCGGTGAAACAGTTCTAGGCATGTCTTCATGAATATTCATTAGGTGGGCTGATGATGTTATATCCCCACTTGTTCTTTTGTATTTTATCATATGAAATTAGGTTTATGCAGCATTTTTCTATCAATAACTAAAACAATTGGATTGACAACTTATTAAGTGCATTAGTTATTTATTGCCACAACTTATTTCATCATAATGGAGACACATCATTTACACATGTATGAAAAATTAAACAATTATGATTTCATGTAATAACATGAGAAAAAGGAAAGTGGGGATGTGACATCATCAGCCCAACTAATGTATATTCATGACGTTGTGCATATAACTGTTTTCACAAAATATTGATAAACTTTAGAATTCAATAACTTTGTTATTTGTTATCCAATTATGATGAAATTTTCAGCATTTTGCTCTGTGAATTTTACTCTATTTAGATATAAATATTTTCAGCCTGGACCATCCCTTTAATTGATTGAGGTTTAACGACACTACCAACACAATGTGCAATATACATGTTCATGTACATTATGAAGTCAGGTTTAACTTAACTCAGGTTTAAAGATGTGGTTTGAGTATGGAGAGCCAATTGTTACATAAATCACTAACAGTAGAGATATCATATTTCAGCTCATTTGTCTCTAAAATCATTCATATTTGTTTCGGAAGTATAAATAGATCATTGTCTTCACCATCGATGAATCAGGAAAGAGCACAGTAAACATAAGAAACATACAACTTAATAAAAATTTTGACACTTTTGGCTTACCATAATTTTAGCACAGAGTTTATAGACGATGGTCTACATGTAAGTTAAACCTGACTTCAGAATACAAGCCTGAGTGTCTGAATATTAATATGCAAATTTGTGCTATTAAATCATGGTGGGATAGCTTTATTCTAGAAGAAAATGAGAAAAGGATAATGATAAAAAAGCAAGTTGATAAACATTTGAAATTCATCATTTACTTTTTCACATGATATAATCAAGAAGCATATAAAAAACAAAGAGAATAGACTTACCTTATTTTTGAAATTCTGAGTTCCCAAATCCAAATCCTCTTGTCCTGCTAATCTCCCTCCCCCCTTCCTCACCAAAACCCTTCAAACAATCAACATCAGCACTTGACAAGTCACTTTACTTTACACATTGGAAGATCCAATGAACAAGCAGAAGATAGTTATACAATTGGAATACTATTCTTAAAAAAAAAAAAGAGGTAAAAGTATGTACTTGACTGTACAATTGACTTACATGTACATGCTGCATGGCTGATTATAACGAAAGCAGACAAATACAAGAATGTCTGAATATATAGCAAATAGTTCCTTCAGAAGTTGAACTTTGGAGCAAGCTGAACACTCCGAGAGAAATAGGATCCTAGAAGCCGGATAAAGTTCCTCAAGCAAAAAGAAAGATTTTGTTTTATAACAAAGCGAAATGTTCTCAATAGAAATTCACCTCACACTTCAGACATCCACTAAGTTCTGCAACACTGAATACTTGTCCATGTACATGTACACCTTCCTCGAGTTACTGGGAAACTTCCCTAAAAGTATAATGTATTTGTAAAGTGAATATAGGGCGGAACACAACTAGACTGATTGGTAACAATAGATAGCATAACCACCGTCTACAAGTATATTCACAGCCTATATAGTCGCAGAGATAACATATTGACATAATTGGTAAAAGAGGGGAAAACCCCTTTCTATTTTAATAGGTACATGTGTAGTCAATAAAGGGTGGGCTGGTCTTGTATCAATAAAACCTTTGTTCCCTTTTGGTAATTCATTTATCATGAATTTAATGCTAGGAATAACTGTGATAATACATTTAGACTCAACTTCTTTGAAGGGAAACAGATAAAACTTTTTGGAATCTGTACAAATTCAATCGTTGGGAGGTGTCAAAGGTCATCCAATATAGAGCAATCTTAACTATTTTCTTTTAACAAGAGGATATATTTTTTTTTTCATAGTATAGGCCTACATTTTTTTTTTTTTGCTTTATCCCTCTCAAAATGTCACACTCTACTTTTTTCTTTTTCCTTTATAGGCATAAGTACTAAACAGAATAAAGTGCATTATTGAGGGCCTCATGTTCTGTGGCACTACTGAAAACAGTATTTTCACCCTTCATGTAATATGGAATGAAACATTGTACATTGTAGTAGTGCTGTAGCCGAACTGCCGAACCGAACGGAAGTTCGCCGAACTTGGCACTTCCGAACCGGACCGAACCGAACCGAACACAAAG
Source organism: Lytechinus pictus (assembly GCF_037042905.1). NCBI lineage: Eukaryota > Metazoa > Echinodermata > Echinoidea > Temnopleuroida > Toxopneustidae > Lytechinus > Lytechinus pictus. The sequence goes on from NC_087260.1 coordinate 19,755,201, forward strand.
GCCTGGTTCGGTAGTTCGGAAAAAAAAAAAAAAAAAAAATATTTGCAATGCAAAAGTACAACGACTACATAGATTTAAGTATAAAATAAAATAAAAAAAATATTGGTTAGTGATTGTGCACAAAAAGAATTCCACTATATATATTTTTTAAATCCACTATGATAGCTCCCATCTCGTCTTTGATTGAACTGTTATCAACTTAAGAATATTTTATTAACATGAATATATTTTTTCTTGATAAAATGAGGGGACATTTTGAAGCTAAACTTGGTATAAAAGTGTGGTTTAATTACGTATTGCCGTAATCGATCGTGATCGTAATCGGACCTAATCATTTTGTATTTAATAAAGAAAAAGAACCAGACATAAATTCATTCCTTGTAAATGACAAAGTATGACAGCTTCGGTCTCGTGTTTGATTTAGTTTGTATCATTTTCAATTTTTTTTATAAACATGAATTTATTTTTTTCTTCATAAAACGTGGGGACCTTTTAAGCTTAACTCAGTTAAAAAGTGTAGTTGAATTACGTATTGCTCTAATCCAACGTACATTTAATTGTTTTGTATTTAAAAAAGAAAAATACAAGACATAAATTAATTCCTTGTGACTGACAAAGTAATGGTAAAGTAAATATATTCCACCTTCTGAAATTTCCATATTAATATAAAAGATAAATAAATAAGAGATGAAGGAATGAGGTTGAAAAAAAAAAAAAAAAAAAAAAATTCAAACCAAATCAACGCATGTTCCCTGATCGATGTTCCGGAAATCAAATGGTTGGTAAGGAAAGTTGAAACAGGAAGTCCAAACAACCTGCTCTCAGTTGCTATTATACAGGTAAAATTCGTTTTCCGAACTTCAAATGTTTTTCCGTTGTCAATATTTTCTAAAAAAGTGGTTTAATCTGGTCAATTACTGAAAATGAAATAATAAATTATCAGTTCCGTCTTGGTTCTAACGATCATCGCCGAGTGATTTCACAACACTAAAATACACAGTACAGTCCCATGTACTCATTTTCGTGTTGGAAATATGTTTGAAGTCACATAGCGTCGATCTTTCTGGACCAAGAATGGACTGATATTTTATCTTTTTAAAGTAATTGATTGACCAGATTTAACCACTTTTCAGAAAATAGGGACTTTCTAAAACATTTCATATTCTTTGGAATGTGAATTTTACCAGTACAATAACAGTTGAGTTGAGGTTGTTTGTCTACTGTTTCGACATTCCCGATCAACACTTTCCAATTTGAGAAGCTGCGTTGGCAATGACATTGTAATCGATCATGGTCTTAGCTACATGAAATAATCATGAAAAAAAAATATTCTTTTCTTTGTAATTCTGTTAATGTCCTGATTCTCTCGTTATCAATATTTTTTTCTTTTTATTTTTTTTTTTCATTTCAAAAATGAAAGTAGAAATGACTCATATTTTTGTTTAAAGATTAAAACAAAAGAAAGTTATGCAACAATTTCATAACTTTTCTTTTTAGAAACAAAATTTATTATAAGTAAATGACAGATCATTCGGGAAATTATGTGTTCGTGGGTCGGCGAACTTTATTTTTTTATATGTTAAATTTAATTTGGCATTTATTGCCGAACCCCGAACCGAACCAAAGTTTGGAAAAAAATTGCCGAACCGTGCCGAACCCGAACATGCCGCCTGACTTGCAGCACTACATTGTAGCAGTTTTGGGGTGTATATTTTCTGATATTTTTCTAAATTTTCCCAAAAATAAAAATGTTGATACGCCTGCCTCACTAAATTGTATCACTACCCCCACACCCCCTCCCGCACATGAATTTGGTCACATCCCTTGATCCACTTTGAAATTCAATCATTTATTTCAATTCAAATGTCTGTTTGCCAACATAAACCAATCTGCATGCCACACTTCATCCTCAATCCACATGATATCCTTAAAAACAGGAAGTGGGTACATTATTTATGTAAATAAAGCTGAACAAACTCTGATAACTTTTCAAGAACTCAATAGAATCTACTCCATCAGATAAAATATCCTTCAAATACATGTACAATGTAAAGAGGTTTGATACAGAGCATAGATGTTTGTTTGAACAGATTGCTCTTAAAGGGATGGTCCAGGCTGAAAATATGTATATCCTAATACATAGAGTAGAATTCACTGAGCAAAATGCCGAAAATTTCATCAAATTTGGATAACAAATAATAAAGTTATTGAAGTTTAAAGTTTAGCAATATTTTGTGAAAACAGTCGTTATGAATATTCATTAGGTGGGCTGATGATGTCACATCTCCACTTTCCGTTTTCTTATGTTATTACATAAAATCATAATATTTTCATTATTTCTTACTTGTGTGAATAATATGTCTCCATTATAATGAAATAAGTTGCAGCAATAAATATCTAATACACTATTATTACATGTAGTTGTCAATTCAATTTTTCTAGTTCTTGGAGGAAAAAATATGAATAAACCTAATTTCATATAATAAAATACAAAAGAACAAGTTGGCAAATTCTGAAGAAGAAAAAAAAATTCCCTGCTACAATCATGATGATGATCCATATCTAAAATGTAATACTTTTAAATTACATGTATGATACACTACAGATGTAAGTACCAGGAAACAGAGCAAACCGTTCAAATCTGTATTGCCTCCTTGTTGGAAAAATATATAAACCTGTCAACCTTGTCATTAAAGGACACCCTCTAGTGTTGAATTCACTACAGTGATATCTCCAACTACAGAAGCAGGCAGCCACCCAGCCATGGTCACCCACTACGGCCAACAACAATTCAAATGCAATCATTACAGTTTATAACCTGTTGTCAGTCAATTTAGTTTTACTTTCTATTTCTCTTATGTGTCATATTAGTAGGCATGTCTTTCATGTACACCCACGTGTTTACTTGTAGTTTCTATTAAGAACATACATGTACAATATTTATAGGCCTATAAATCTGGTTGATCTAAGGTAATTCATAGAAAGTTTGAAAGGCCTTGGAATAAATGGGTGCTGCCTAGGGTATGGATGAGACTGGTATTAAAGGGGAAGTTCACTCTGACTTTTACCTGGTGAAAATTCATAAAAACAGACAAATTCAAAAAAATATATTGGTGAAGGTTTGATGTAAATCCATCGGGGGGGGGGGGGGTGCTTTAATAGTATAAACGTATGATACGTATGTGCCGCAGTTGAGACCCCCATTTTCAGCCTAAATTTCTGTTCCAGAGCATATCCAATTCAGAAAGCCATAGAAATTCCTATTTTTTTCACCGCTCCTGAGACCCAATTAAAGGGAAATTCCAGAGCACACCATCATGAACTCACTCAGCCGGTCGGAGCGGCGAGCTCGATCAGCGCATAGCCATAGCGCCGGGCCGCCGAAGCTCCAGAGCTCGTATGTAGCTAGCTTGCAATAGGAATCTAGCAAGATGCGTCCGTGTTTTTTTTTTACATTGCCGCGAACAATTACGCCTACTATCTATGAGTTCTGGAGACCCCCCATTTTTTATGTACCGGTAGTCAGTTCCGGAGCATTGTAAATGTATTTTTAGCAATCCTAGATCCAAGAGCCGTTCCGGAGACCCCCGATTTTAAGACCAATTTTTAGTTCCAGAGTCTCGATTTTCGACTTGGGCAAGCACATACATGTAGGTATTATAATTTGAGTACCCCCCCCCCGCCCCCCCCCCCCCCCCCCCGGAAATCCATCAAAAATTATAAAGAGTTGCATGATTTTTTTTAATTTTCAATTTGCGACGTCACATGCAAACAGCTCCCCTGCATATCATGTCATATAATTCCATAATATTTTCATTTTACTGGTGGAATCCCTGTTTCTGCTGTGGACAAGTTTTTTTTATGAAAAATCTGAATTTCAATCTTAAATCAACTTTGAAAAGGAAATACAGGTTTTTCGAATCGGAAAAGGATGTTTTTTTAAATGGAAATCACCCATCTCAGAGAAAGGTCACTTAACCGTCACTGACCAACCTGACCATTTAATACAAGAACGTTGTCTTACATGTACATGTGAGAGAATCCGTAGACAATGCAGTATGAGAAACTGCCCTAAATCACACACCAAGCACATTATAATACACTTTGAGTGACACATATATAATGCATGCACATTAAATGAGATTGATGACTTTCACTTCAAACAATCCAAAAAGGGATAATCACTACACAATATAACTCTTGTACCTGAAATTAATGTGCATGCACATGTCGGCCTACTCCATGTAAAGTCAATGTGTCTCTAAAAACAGTTCAAGTATGCTGTAATAAGGTGATTAATGAAGCTGGTAGACGACTCAAAATTAATTTACTTAACAAGCTTTTTTTCTTAAAAAAAAGGAACTGCCGATTGCTCACGTGGGACTCCCCTGATTGGCTCAAACACACAACAAACCACTGGACACTTGTTCCTACATGTATGTACAGTACATGTAAACACAAAGCATATCACTCACACAATTGTAACCTGCATAAATTTAGTTCACATTACAAAATTCTCAGCTGAATGTAATTTCATGATTCACTCAAATACCAACTTAACAAAAAAAATCGGTACTCTATTAGATTTTAATTTCTTGGCCTACATTAAAAGTAGAGAAAGAGCCCGATGGGAGAATATTCAAAAGAAGATTCATATAAAAGCCTATTGCTTTTATCGAGTCTAGGATGTCATGAAGATTATTTTGTATTTATTTTCTTTTTTCCCATGTTTATGGCATCTTACTGGGTTTGGAACTACTGTACTTCACAACTAGTTTTGCAACTCTGGACTTTCCGAGTTGCAGAGATGTCTCTACATGTACATGTACAATATCCCTGATGTCTCCTGAAAATTATAGTCCCTGAGGAGTCACAAGAAATTTGAATATGTTCATTTTTTTAGACTGTTTAGACATCAGAAACTTAACCAATTGCTGAGAAGTCTCTGAGTCATCACCACGGGTCCGCAACCTCTTTTAAATCTTGATTACTTATAATTTATGTCAGGTCAAGACCAAGACCGTTGATTATGGAACCCAGTACCACAATAAACAATGCCTTAAACTTGCTTTGAAGTTTGATCACAATACTGTGTTTATATTGATCAAAATCTCAGCTTTTCACTGTGATGATGGGAATGCTTGCCAGATCTAGGGCTAGGCTGAATTTTTAATACAATTGAGCTGGTAAGCAATTTGTCTTGGATGAGGGCTCCCTCCTGCGCCGACCATCGTAGTGATGAGATTGCCACAGCACTGGAATTGGTATGTGATTCCATGAATGGGTGCTATTAAACATATGTACATGTATTCGGTCATTATCAGAATAGAAAATCTCACACCTTGTAAAAAAATAATCTTGATATCAGCTTGTCATGAATCTAAAATTCTGAAATATCTGTGCAACTTGTTGGCAGAGTGACAGTGCCTGTTTAGAACCTATTGCGAATAATGACTATTAAAACACTGATGTACAAGTACAATCCAAGACGTAGAGTCTACAATAACTTTATAGACCCAACAGGAGGCAGCACTCTTATGACAGGTATACCCTGGAAAACCTTAATAGTATGATATTAAATACACCTGGGGCCCGTTCCATATAGAGTTACAACAGTTGCAACTTTGCCATTATGGCAACTACCATCAATGGCAACAGGGCTCAGCAGGCAATCAAAATCAAGGTTACCATGGTAGTTGCCATAATGGCAAAGTTACAACAGTTGTAACTTTTTATATGAAACAGGGCCCCAGAAAGTGGTCTGCACTCAGGGAACAAGAAGAGAAGAGGTACATGTAGAGCAGCCTCCTGGTCACTGTTGAATACACCTGTGGCAGTTGACAAGCGATTCCACATCCTGATGGTGCAAGGAAAGGACTGCAAGGATAGGACTGTAATTATACAAGATGTACTGCATACAGTACCTCTGATGGTGGTCATTTTTGCCACCCTCTGGAGGAACTGAGAGGTAGGATGGAATCTGCAAGCTTTAATATGCAGTTTTCCCAAATTAAAAGAATGTTGCAATGTTAGGCAGTCCTTTAGAAAATACATGTACTTGATCTTGTCAAAGACTGAGGTGGTCATAAGGGGTGCAGCAAAACAAGATTTTCAACCTGATACTTTCTTGTTTCTTAATTAAAGCTTGCATTTAAAATTATTTTCAATCCCTAATTTTCACAGAGCCTGGGTTACATGTAAGTGAGATGGAGTCAATAGTACTCAGTAGGAAGTTGAGCTCTCACCATGAGGGTTTGTCTGTCTAATGCAGCAATGCAGGGAGCCTTCAGAAAACAAACATTTACATCAACTGGGGTCTTTTTAGAAGGCAGAGGTCGGTATTTTCATTACTCAAGTTAAATTCATTCAATTCAATTCAAACAAATAGAAATTTAGCTCTAATAAAAGCTCAATACCATACAGAATGAAATGAATTTCATCATACAAAACAAACACCCTTTTCCTTTTTAAAAACAAACAAGGTTTTTAACAAAAGGATTTTGATCAAAGTATTTGATCATTTTTTTCCCAACTCAATGGCTAAATTCTTTTTAAATCTCATGGATTTTTTCATATTGCATGTTTGAGCATACAAATGTATTAAAAAAGTCACAGGCAATTTTTTTAAGTAACAATGTCATTTCATGTGGCAAATAACAGTAAATAATATAAATGTCCCCTTTTATATCTCTCACTCTCAGATCTTGGTTCAATCCTCTCATTTTCACATTTTTCTGAGGAATTTTAGTATTTTTCATAATTTTCAAAATGGTGAAAGGATGAACATTTATATCATAAATCAAATCATCATACATTGTATTTAAAAACATTTAATTAAAAAAAACCCTATCTGCTTCGTGGCTGATACGTACCAATGATCATAAACCATAACAGAGGTAGCGATACGGGAGAGAAAGAAAGTAATTTTGGCATCCGCTCTCTGGCTTGAAACTTGCCAGATTGGATATCAACTTCATCAACTTTTACCTGCGAATCTAAAATGTACCCGCCAATCTCTGAAGTGCGGAGGAATTGACACGAGAGTGACATTACAAAGGGTTGCTATAACCAATTGGTACGCAAAATTTGTCACAAGCATCACAATATACGTAATATCTTTTACACCAAGCCATTCCTGACTTGAAAGGAAGAGCATCAAACTGCCCAAAACTCAACATGTTAAGCTTTAATTTTAGCAACAGTTTTGGTTCACAACTTTCCTTTCACAAAATATTCCAACCATTGCCTCTTTAAAAACAGACTTATTTAGTTCCAATTATTAATTACAACTTATATCTAGATCTAAAGCTACATCTCAATTTTCATAAATTCTTGAATTTTTCACCCTTTTTCGCCCAATTTTACATCCATACCCTTCGTTTAACATTCTACATTCAGAAGTTAATACAACTGTATGAGTGAGACCCCAAGTTTATTTTTAATGTTTATTTATTAAGATATATAATCAGTATCTATATAGATATAGGCCTAATTTGTTCAAACCACCACCAGAAGAGTTTAGCTTGGATTGCATCCGCATCCAACCAAGGGCAAGGCCAGGCAAGTGCAAGCACCAGAGATGCGCAGCTTCAAATACCTGAAAGAATTGCTCCCAACTTCTTTCCAACACGGCTCCAACCTCTGACTGTAGTCCGGACTGTACCATGGATGCAAGATTTGGCAAGAGCGAGATTTGACCTGAGCTGCATCGATGAAACAACTTTCAAGTCTAGTCTCTAACTTAGACTCTTAACGTTAGTCTAATCTAGTCTAACTTAGAACTTGTAGATATAAGCGAGAGCCAGGCAAAGACCCAACAATATAGTCTTATTCTAAAGTAGACCAAAAGCTTCAGTCTCTGTTATACTGGTTGTCCCGCTGAACTCCATTGGCTCCACTCAGCAATTAAAGAGACTGTTAGTTCTAACTCTAACCGTACAGGGACAATGGCTATATGTTTATGTATTAAGTTCGGATAAACCAGGGAAGTGGGAGTTGCGCGACAGCCGAAGTAAGTCACCGTTTTTTTTTTCCTTATTCTTTAAGCTTATTTTTCCCCGTGTTGGTGCATTTCAGGCCAAAACGGAATAATCATCTTTATTATGGCCCAGTTCTTTTTATGTATTTTTTATGAAATAAAGACAAGAATCGATGAGCCCCATCGGGGGGATTTAAATGGCGGCTGCACAATGGAACCGTCTGTGTACGAGGAGAAATTTTATAAAAAGCTTATTTTTTTCCCGTTTTGGTGGAAGTCAGGCCAAAACGGAATAGATCTAATCATCTTTATTATGGTCCAATTCTTTTTATGTATTTATATGAAATAAAGACAAGAATCGATGAGCCCCATCGGGAGGATTTAAATGGCGGCTACACGATCGTGAACCGTCTGTGTATGACTATCTATGAGGAGAAATTTAAGAAAATTAAAATGTTAAAATACTCCTAAAAACAGACGGCTACCGGCTGTCTAATAAGTTGATCTCTACAAAAATTAAATAGATTATACTGGCAAATTGCCATATCATGGCACGGTCAATCAAGGACAAGGACAAGGACTCAGACAGACTCACCCCCACACTAGTATTAAGCTTCACTCTCACTCAGCTCAGCTCGCTCTTCAAGCCAGGGCACCGACCGAGCCGATATCGCCGAGCCACGGCACTAGTGCAAGCGTTGTCATTCAGTCATACGTTATTTACCGTAGGCTCTTTACTTCCGTGTTACAAAATAAAAAGTTGTCCGCACGCATCACTGACCCATCCAAAACTCACTTCGATCTCACCTATCAAAGTCCGAATCAGACAACATAGATTTCAAATTAGTTCCGTTAAGATTATCATAACATCACAGACTCTCTAAACCTCATTATACTCACCTAAAGGCGAAAAACCAACTAAAAAACTTTCCAACTTCAGTGAGGCAGGAAGTCCGTTTTCCGGAAGTTGGCTGGGTTATAATCATGGTTGAAACGTAGAGGGCGACAGTTCATAATAAGAAATTTTGCAACTTCAACTAATATTCAATTCAATTCGTGTATATAATTTTCACTCATAAAACTAAGCAATCAAAAAGCATATAAAGAGATAATGTACAATATACATGAATGCACTATAAAATTGGTAGTGAACACGAGTGAGGGCAGTGGTAACAAAGGACGAACCTTATAAACACCAACCCAAGATATTGAAATATAGACATTATACTTATAGCCCGACTTATAGCCGACTGGTTTTGTTTAGAGGAAAGAAAAGAGGATTCCAGAAGTATATATATTTTTCAGTAAAAAAGTCAATCGACTCTCTTTTAGGTTATACAGGAGGTACGTTTACTATACCTTCAACAATAATAATTCCCCGCCAAAATTAAATGAATAAAGACGAGACAAAGATTGAAAAAAAAACATGAATAAGATATCTTATGTCTATATGGTATGTCTATAGATCCCTCCCCCTCCCTAAGATTCTCGCTCTTCGAGTATCCGATAGGGGAAAAGTGCTGATTTTTTTCAGCCTGAGAGATATATCTAAAGGGGTGCAAAAAATAATCATACGCCCTTTTCCTGATTGGCTCCTCAAGGACCTAAATGGGGGTTGGGGCACTGGCGGATCCACAGAAGTGTGCCCCCCCCCCCCCCCTTGAAAGTGAAGATTTTTTTTTTTTTTGCTTGTCGAATCTTTCCTCGGGAAAATGTGCCCCCCCCTCCTTTGGAAAATCCTGGATCCGCCCCTGGGTTGGGGTATAGGTGCAGTTATAAAGGCCCAAAGTCTATATAAGTACGTTCAAGCTTTACCTCCTATGAACAAATTTGTGTACTAGTATCTCGTTAGACATAAATATAATTATGGGATTTATGTGAGTGCGAAGTACAAGCTATTTATTTTCAGCTGCGCTTGACAACGGGACATTCTACTTTTTTGTAATTATGAACAGGATGCTGACATAAACAAATGAATAAATCGAGCTGCTCTTCTTTTTATAATGACATCGAAATAAACCTTTTTAAGAACAGTTATAGGATTTAACAAAATATATAGGCGATCTCTGTAAAGAAAATAATGCAAATGAACTGACTAAAAACGTGACATCTTTTAGGCATCGATCAAAGGCACGAACTAAACGCGAGCTGATTATTATTATTATTATTTGTACTCTGACCTGAAAACGGAACATTTAAAAGTCACTGAGTCCACCGTAGAAAAGGAGTTCTATTATTTTGAAAAAAAAAAGAAAATCAAAAGAGCTTAAAGCTAACAATAAAAATCTAATAGCCTGATGGAATGTTACGACAATTGATCACCTCAGTGAGAGAGTTGATAATTTATATAAGGTCACCCATTCACTATTGTTTTATGTCTTTTATTGTAAGGACTATACAGTTTTTCATTTTTTTTTTACAAATAACAAAAGGACCTGATTGCACCACGAAATGTTAAACAAAGGTAATATCACAAGTTCATGTATAGGAATAAAACTGTATAGAATTAAAATATTTCATATTTTATACAGAATACAAAAAATGATGAGTGGGTGAAGTAATCAGTCCCCTCATTTGCATACCAAACAGGATGTGCATATAACTGTTTTGTGAAATTAAGCAAAACATTAAAATGGCATATGACTTTCTGATTTTGCATCCTATTTTGATAAAATTATTAGTAAGAATTTTAGTAAATTTTCATTGGAGTTTATTTAAGCAAAGGACTTGCCCTTTTATCATTGATTGAATTCATGAGCACTAGCAGTGGCGTATAACAGGCGGGGAGGCAGGGGCAGGCTGCCCCTCTCCCCCCCCCCCCGGTGGATTTTACCGGGAAAATAAAAAGAAAAAAAGGAAAAGAAAGGAAGAAAGGGAAGGGAAAGAAAACGAAGAAAAGAGGAAAGGGGGGGGGGGGAGAAAAACAATCTAAAACATACAAAATGAACTCTGGGGGAGCATTCCCCGCACCCCCCCCCCCCCTTCCCGTTTCCGCGGCCACCGAAACAAAAGCGGGAAATGAAAGTAGAGTGGAATGAGCTAAAAGCTACATTGCAAAACGAAGAAAAAGTTTTAAAAGGGGAAAATAGAAGAATAACACGACAGGGCTGCCGAGAATTGAATTATAACGGGAAAAAAGATGGATGCCATATACAATTTTGAAATTATAAGCTTGCTAATATTTTATGCCATAACGGTCGCAATCAGGACAAAAACTCCTTATTAGAAAACGGGTAGACATACCGCCTATAAAGTTATTTAAAGCTTTACGCTTTTTACAAATTTTTCCACATTAATTTTGCTGTGTTGTTCCCCCTCAAAATATTTGAGTTATTACGCATTTGCGTTGATGTTGTGGTGTGTCGGCAAAGCTATACCCGCGATTAGATTAAAAATAGCGGTCATCTGTAAGGTTTAAAATTGGTTAATATCAAAATGTTCCGGGGTCTCCACCCCCGAGACCCAACCCACAAAGCACTGGCGTACTGATGGAAGGGTTTGGGCCATGGCAACCAAAAGTTATACAACCAAGAAGAACGTGTAAGATATGATGTTATTTTCTGAATATCCTGTCAAAATCTATCTCAAAGTATTCTCTTGAAAACAAAAGGTATTTTTTCTAGCTCGCTTCGCTGGCTCAGGACTTACATAATTATGAGCAACTTTTTACAACACGCACCATGCTGTGCCCCTCTTTTTTTTTATTAGTCATCACGCTACTGCCGCCTAGAGCTACGCCCTATATAATGTTGCCGCACAATCATAAAAAAAATCCTGTTCAACGGAACGTACAGACTATAGGAAAGAAAAAGAGAAGAGGAAAGAAAAACGAAAATAAAAGGAAAGAGAAGGGTGCAATGTGATATCATTGTCTGAATGTAATGTCAAAATCTATAACAAAATTTGATTTTTGTGATAAAATATTGAAATTATCGCTCGCTTGCAACTTAAAACTAAAATTCCCCATATGCCATATCTGCCCCCCTTAAAATGTTTGCCTCACTACGCCATTGCCTGTTTTTTCTTCATACCATGATACGACCGGGAAATGTTTGACTCTTGCTCCCCCTTGGCCACCGACCCCTGTTACGCCCCTGAGCACTGCATGGTAGGTGTTTCAGTAAAATCATCCCAGCGCGAAGAGCGAGCTGATTTTTCTTTATAAACTGACCGGACGGGAAAAATGAACGCGATCCAACGGGACATGTTTGTAGGAAATTGTGAGCATTTGGATCTACGTATCTAAAAAAAGAGAAGCGCGAAATTATCTTTTTTTTAATGGAGACCTGAAAACGCAGATTTTTTTTTTAAATCAAGAACAGGATGCACATCCCTCTAAACGTGCACGAACGAAAGTGACTCTAACGCGAAAACGAAAAGATATGTGAAGTGTACATTAAAATTAAACGCCCCATGTAACTGTCATGGGCAAGATAATGTATCCCATTAAACAGGCAATTCGAGCGCAGAGCGTGAGTTGAATATTTATTTTTTTTCATTTGTGAATACTTCCCACTCCGTTTTTTTTTTCTTACAATATTTTTCTTTGTTATTATTATTTTGTTAAGAAGAAGAAAAAAAGAAGAGTTTGAGGAGAAGAAGAAGTATTTATATGAATAGAAGAAGTAGAACAAGAGTAGCCATCCCCTTCACGGATAAACTTTATCGGGGGAGGGGGGGGGGGGCATTTTAATATCTGTTTACAATGTTTTCTTCCAGCACGTGCAAACTTCAAAAAAGATACCACGCCCTTTCCTTCATTTAGCTCTTAGTCTAATAAGCAGACCCATTTATCCCTTTCATATTGTAATGCACCATTTTATATTTTTTTAATGATGATGAATTTAATCTGTGAGACAGCTAGATCAAATTTTTTAGTTTATTTAAAATTTTTATGGACTAGAACATCAATTCTTTGGTGACATTTGTTTGGTGTTTAATACATCCAATGATTTATCGTGTATTACCAAATATAGGCCTAGTGAGAAAGAATAACCCTATCAGCTAATAATAATACAATCGATCCGAATTAGCGTCTAGCGTTGTGCATCGGAGTATCCAGTGAGTGAGGATATCAAGCAGTAAATTGGGTAAATACTTCATTTCTCGCTATTTTTCATGAAGTTACGTCACTTATTTATCATGCACTTTAATATTTCCATAGTAACTTCATTAAAATTGAACGAAATCTATTCAAATTCTTAGTTTATTTTACTGTTAAAGTTCAAGACAAGTGATTGTTTTCCTGTGCTGTGCCTGTGGCTGTGGTGTCAGCTGCGCCTGCGTTCCTTTCGTACGTGGGTGAAAATTCAGCGCTATACTGCCCTGTCGACCGGGGCGTGGCCCCGTGTATTTGTGGTCCCAATCGGGCAAACGACTATCGGGCTTTGGCCATGCCTGTGTGTGTAGTTTACTAGCTGTAGCTGTAGAGGGTCTAGATTAAGAAAGCCTAAACAATGGATTTATTCCCTGTTTGTTGCTCATTATTGTACAGTCGTTTAAACAGTTTTACAGATAAATTTGGGTTAGATGTCAATAATAAACTGTAAAAAGAGATTGAGAGAGAGAGAGACTAGCCAGGATCAGGAGGCTTTAATAATAGTCTGAGAGTAAAAATCACTAACGACAACGTATGCTTACTCTCCACGAAGCCAGGGATTCTATTGGATTCATCTACACATACCGCCAAAAAACCTCTGACTTTTGTCCCCAAGATTTCTACTTTCCTTCTAAAAGATCTAGCCTAGCCCTAGGCTAAATCCTGTAAATGCAACATCATTTCCAACATTTCTACGCTATCGATTTCATTTTTAAACAAGAATTCATTAAAAAAAATGAGAAAAATATTATGAAAAGACGGGTAAAGACTCGTCCGATGTTTATGCCGCCATCTTGTTTCCTGTGGTTCTTCCCCAACGTTACGGACGCGCGCATCAGTAACGTTGGGGAACTAAAAAAAAGTCGACTTAAAAACACAATGTGATTCCTAAATAAATTGCCAGATCATGCACTGCAAATTGTTTAACTGAATGTAAGAGGCATATGGCTCAGCTCAATGAACTTTCAGAATAATATCAACTTAATACAAAAAACCCAAAATATAAACTGGACAAACTAGGGATTGAATGCATGTCGCAGCCACTTTTAGGTTGGACCTGATCCTGAATGCATAAAGTCCAGTATCAGTTTGTTAAAACAAACTGATACTTTATCATACAGGAATAGTAAAGACAGTTTACAGATTTTATGGAATACTTTGTACATAGTAATTAACTGCCATGGCTAGTTCAGCTACCAAAGCACATTAATGAGTCAATTATAATCTGCGATTCATACATGTACATGAAGTGTTCTATAGAGTGTGTTCATTCAGTCTAGAATCACTTGATGAATCCTTGATAGTAAGTACCGGTAGATAGATTAGAACTGAATAGCATTCATTCATGAAGTGGAGAGCCATAAACATGAATGCTCATAAATTTGATGTCCTCTTAAAGGAGTCTAAGGATCTTCTTTATTCATCATTGGCAAACATGTACATGTATTTGCCTGAAGAGTTGATCTGTATAGAGTATTGTCATGTGTTTAAGCCTTCAATTTTCACTATTTCCCAAGAAGCCCATGAAAGTCTTTTGTAGTCCCTGCATAGATTCTGCTAGACCATTGTCTGTCGTATCCTGTACTGTACATGTATGTAAGGTGACCACTTTAATACTCATCCTCGAAGATGTGAAGCATGTCACTTTGATAAAATTCATAGAAAAATACTGAAAGCAAGCTGTATAAAGCTATAAAAAGAGAGGGATTGCCAAATACTGTAGCATGAAAAGGGGCCACTTCCATTGACAAGTGGATACCATGCGCGACCATGGGGTCTCGAAAAGCACCCTAAACACGTATTTTCCATATTCTGAAAATGCACCCCTTAAGTATTGGCGTGTGAAACCCTACCCTTAACAAGTATTGGAAACAAAACGATACTATTGGCAAGTATTCCATGAATAGAACCCCTAAACAAGTACAGCGATATTTCAAAATTTTGTTCACGGACGTCGGTCGTCAGTTTTACCGTTACCTACATCATTGGGTTCAGTACAGCCCCACCTCCCACACCTCGCGCGAATCATACTCTTAACACGTAGTGTTGACTCTTGGGGCAAAAAGTACATCCTTCATAAAACATTTAGTCTTAATTTTGTATACCCTCGCAAATTTGATCCTAAACACGTAGCCTTCCTAGCAAAAATAGATACCCTTTTTCATTATTTTAGTGTTTTTGACACCCTTATTACGTTATGTACGTAACGTGCCCTATCTTGAAAAAGACATCCTTTTTACATGTTTTTTTGGTCGCGCATGGTATCCACTCGTCAATGTAAGTGGCCCCCCCAGGGGCTGCTGTGTACTCATGTACCTATAAAAATATGGAAAGTGTAGATGTATTATACAGAACATGTAATTTGAAGGTCTCTACGATGCCAGCAGAACTATTTTACATAATGTAGAAACTGGAATTTGTTGAAAGTTTAGTAGGTGGCATTTGCTCTCGTAAATGCCAGATCGCCTTTTCATTTTATATTGTTTGTTTTAATATCTGATACTTTGTCAAAAATGTTTATAAAAATGAAAAACAATGAAGATCTGATACAATTATATGATGTTTCTTTTTGTTTCCATGTGCAGCAATGGAGCAGGTTTGTTACAGATTCATTTTCTAGCTCAGTTTAAGGTTTAACATCAATTGGTTTCCGAGAAAGTTCATTTCCTACAAAAGATGAATTTCTCTATAAAATGAAATTAATGTTAACTTTATAATCAGTTCCCTAGGCCTCTGCACTTTCAGGGCATATATTACTACACAACCCTCTGGTGATGCACTCTGTAAATGAGTTACAAATAATCAAATCTGGGCCCCTTTTACAAAGAGTTACCATTGATCTGATCAATCGCAACTGTATGGAAAGCCAGCAAAGTCAACATCTAAAATACATGTTTGTTCAAAATATTTTTTAGAAATGATGTACATGTACATGTATATACATTCACTGTTTTCTTGACAATGACAATTCTGTATGCTTGTCATTGTTTTCAAAGGACATTGAGCAAATTTCCCAAGGAAAAAAATATGACATTGATGGATTTCCATATACTTGAGATTGATCGGATCAATCTTCACTCTTTGTAAGACGGGGCCCTGTATTGACAACCCAAGGGAAACAAGCAAGGCATTCTAATCGGAAGGTGGTGTCATGGACAGATTCTTGTATCCATCAAGGAGTACTATTCAGGAAAACAAAAGATACATGTGCATACAGCTGCATGCGGTCTTTATAGAAAGGTGGTTCTACAGGTGGCAGCTTTTGTATAATAATTGTAAAATTTGTCATTTACCATTCGGTCACTTTATCTGTATGGTCTACTAAACCTGTTTTATATCTACAACCTGTTGGAGCACTCGGGTACCGTCTCAAACATTTCTTGTGATCGTTATTATTGTACATACATGTACAATATGTATGTTCCCGTGGCTTCATGTTGGTAACGAAAGAAACTACTTTCCTGTATTAAAGTTGGATGATTAATTTACGAATCTGTGGTGTATGAATTCGATAGTCTTCATAATTTGGTTTCTGCCAGGTTTGGTAGTCTACTGATGGTCACAGTCTACTGCAATGGTATTTATAAATAAAGGCCTGTAAAATACATGTGGTGCAGGCCTCAAAATTAGAATATTGGAGGGGTAAGGCAACGCTACTTTGGTGAGATCGAGGCACCTTTTCACAAAGGTCAGTCAGCAGAAGATACCAAGGCCAGACAAAATGACAAGGGGGGGGGGGGGAAGGGAAGAAAGAAGGAGGAATAGTGTAAAAAAGGAATATTTTCTTGGCCATGGAAATGTCTAATGCCCCAATAATTCAATTGAGAATAATCGGGTGTCACCTTTTACGTGTACAGTAGGATGTCTTGCTAAATGCTAGCTTCATGTTGTAGGACGACCTATCAGAATATCCTGGTGCTGCCTGTGTTATATGTAAATATAGCAATTTTAAGTTATTTTTCCCCCCTTTTTACAATTGACAACTACATGTAATGCTACATGTAGATACACATGCATATGCATGCAGGTTATCCCAGCAGTGGCTCGGGTGTCCAGCTTGTGACGACAGTGTCCCCCCCCCCCCCCCCAAGTAATCACTGTTAAAATGTTTATCATCATTGTTGACTTTTGTTTAATACTATTGAACATCATGAATAGCTGAACATCACTTTCTATAGCTACACATTGCAAACATAACTGCCACCTCCCTACATACATTGTACACACTGCATTTACACCAAACCATGTGGGAGTATCATCCATACCCCAGTTTTACGTAGACCTCTTTCAGCTGTTGTGTATCAGTGACAGTTGGCTTGATGACAATACAAGATACTCTACTGGTATCGCATACCATGGAATCTCTGAGGTGGATCCCCCATAATGAAATAAGAGTTTGTTGTGTACTAGTCTCGATACCCAGACTAATACAAATTGTCCATGTCAGTGTAATTCATTGTTCAGTCAAACACAATGTCACTGATATGAATGTTGATTTTCTATTTGCAATTCAAATTTTTTTTTCTTCACATGATAGGCCTACTGTCATCATGAAACCAAGGAGCTTCAAACATTGAAGCTCCTTGATGATACAAAAGCCAATTACAGTACAGCAAGTTTGCCAATTGATCCTACATATGCATGATAAGTGTGCCATTTTCTTTTGGGGATTACATTCCAGTAATTTGCTTTCACTCTGGCAAAACTAATATTTTCAATATTAGATTGGTGTGAAAGCACATAATAACAATAATAATAATGATAATCATTATAATTATAATTATAATGTAGGTGCCGGTTCTCTAGAAACTAGATAATCTTTGCCAATGGTGCACTATATACATACATGTACAAGTACATAATAAGTTTTTTAAAGGGGTCATTCTGCAAAACTTCTTCCAATGCATGGATGCATCCAATCCTCTTTCATCCAGGGATTTACTGGAAATTCACTTTCTGTTCTTCTGTTGTGCCCACTCTCTTTGATAGCTTCATCATTCCAAGAAAGTGGGCGTGTACATGTGCATAGGTGTATATGTACACAGGTCTACTCATATATACACATACATGGGTTGTCAATTATGTCTAATCTATGTGAAGGTATTCAAATAATAAATCCATTTGAAATGCTGATATATATTTTTGTTACATGTGTAATTCATACCACTGATTTGTAAGTCCAAAATTTCATAGACTTTGCATACAGTAACACATTCGTGTATGAGGTATCACAGGCCTAATTCATTGCCAATAGACTCGTGTGTTAAATTGGCACTTTGAAAAATTCATAAAAAATAAGGATGAAATTCGGGGGTCGAATGTTTACTACCAGTGGATAGGATATATATCTGGCAATCCATATCTGACCAGAAAAGGGTCCCTCGACCGGCTCATTTTAAAAATAAATTGGCGTGTTTGAAGACATCGTCGGGGGGAGCAGATTCATCACCTCAAACAGCAAAATAGCCCTAATCCTTCCGCCAGTCAAAATATAGTCCAAAATTGGTGATATTTCTTCCCAATTTGGGAAAAGGAAGTTCAGTAATTACCAAAAATAGAATCAGTGTTAGATGGACAATCATATGCATACACTTTGTCAATCAGCCATATCAAAATAAAAAAAATAGCAATGGGTTGGCTCGAATGAATATCTATGGCCTGCCACTAGTAATTAGGCCCGTGCAGCCATGATCTCTTCAGTGTCCCTTGAAGGCCCATTGGGGTCACTTCCTTTGAAGGGTGGGCAGCATCCGTGATGAAAAAAGTTGCAAAAATAGACATTAGAGAGATATGGCACAAAAGGAATACATGTACGTGTAGTTCTGGAGACAAGATACCCATATGATTAGAATTTCTATTACTTTTCAAGTTGCTGAAGTACAAGGTTGAGAAGTTGATGAATAATATCTTGAAATTAAACTAAAAATGAGAAAATAGATAATTTTGATCAAAAGGATTTAAGGAAACGGGATGATGTGATATACTGAAAGTGCATTAAATTTTGAGTAAGCATATACATATATTAGTCATCATACTTTACATTGTACACATACAGTATGCCTCAAAACTGTCTAGGATATAAATATCACAGAAAGGAAATAAAGAGTCTGGTTTTGCATCCATAGAAGGTCGTTTATCATCAGCCCGAGATTGCTCAAATATTGAGATTCTAGCACACTTGAGATTTCAGGATACCCTGTTTCCATCAATCTGGCTTTTCCTTGTTTTTAAGATTTTTATAGTGTGATCAATCCTTTTTTAGAAAAAAAACTTGATTTTATAAACCCTTTGCAATAACGTCCAAGATTGTATTGACTCATCGAGCACTTGAGAAAAACTTTGAACTTTGAGAGATCATGACTGTTTCTAACCTATCGAACTGAGATTATTTCATCTCAGTATTCTTTATACTCTCAATAAAGATTCAAGAAACTCAAAGGCCCGAACTCACTAAAGGTGATTAGAAACCACTTGTGGTTTGTGATGATTTTGTGAAATTGTTGTGCTTAAAGGACAAGTCCACCCCAACAAAAAGTTGATTTGAAAAAAAGGAGAAAAATCCAACAAGCAAAACACTGAAAATTTCATCAAAATCGGATGTAAAATAAGAAAGTTATGACATTTTAAAGTTTCGCTTAATTTCACAAAACAGTTATATGCACATCCTGGTCGGTGTGCAAATTGGCAGACTGATGACGTCACCCACTCACTATTTCTTTTGTATTTTATTATATGAAATGTGAATCATTCTAATTTTCTCCTCCTTGACAAGTGAAACAAAGTTTTATTTCTCCCTTAACATGTGTAATTACCATTATTTTAACAGTTTATGGTTAAGTTAAGTTGGTCCTTATTGTCAAATCTGTAAAAATTGAAATATTGTATTATTCAAACAATAAAAAACAAAAGAAATAGTGAGTGATGGACATCATCGACTCTCTCATTTGCATATCGATGAGTTGCGCATTGAACTGTTTTGTGAAAAATAAGCGAAACTTAAAAATATCATAACTTTCTTATTTTACATCCGATTTCAATGAAATTTGCAGCGTTATGTTTGTTTGAGTTTTCTCTATCGATTCAAATCAACAATTTTCTGGGGTGGACTTGACCTTTAATAGCACGTACAGTCAGGCGTACAGTACATGAACATAGCGTCCAATAATTTATCATGGAACCCTGTTTTTATTAGCCAATCAATCAATATCTTCTGGCTACTGTAAATGTAGCACTCACTTTTCATTCAACATTAAAGGGTTCAGATTTCATATATCAGGAAATTGATCATTCCTTTTGCTTGCAGACAGCATGCAGCTGCATTCAATCAAGAGGGGTTTTTTTCTTTGTATTTGTGACATGTATTAAAATTGGAGTACATGTAATACTTTTGGGGGAGTACATGTACATGTAGCTCTCGTACATGTATCTCTTCTCCATTAACCTAAGTTTCCTTGGTCTTGCAAACCATCTTGGCACGATCTGCCCTCGGGATTAATCTTGAGATTAAAGACTCCCCATACCAGTATTCTATACCCTCGAAGAGGGTGGGGATGGGATGGAGGCATGCATTCTTGTTTAAAGTACGCAAAATTTTTTGGTATCATCGTCATGGAGATTATTAATATCCTGGAACAAAACCAGAGGGCATCTTCACTTACGAACAAGTAGAGAAGATCTCTCCTGTACCGGGTAATTCTTTGTGTCGGTGCAAAAACGCTGATACGCATGGCACTTTATGCGCGCTGCTAAGGGTGCTATTGCGTGCATCCGATGCACTAAAGTGTGGTGTTACGGACGTTCTTGCACTGACACCACAAATTGGTTGATATGACACAAGCAAGTCTCTCCTGCAATTGGTGCACAGTATGCAAACATGTCAAAGCGCCATTAACCAGTAGCGTGCGCGGGGGGTGGGGGTTCAAACCCCCTCTTTAAAGTTTTGGATACCCAACCCCCCCCCCTTAAAATTTTGTTGAAATTACATAAGATTTCTGGTGAAGACCTTTTTTTGGGGTTGTCAACATTTCATTCAGCTTGAACCCCCCCCCCCCCTTTCAAAAAATCTTGTGTAGTACTACTGCACAACATCAACAACAACAGAACTTGAATCCATATATATGTAGCTGGATGATTCACCAAATTAGCAGTTATTAAAAAATAGCTTTATTATTGACTTGGATGGTATATTTTCAGATTGTTCTGAGGGGGGTAATTTGTCATCTTGATCACAAAAAGCAGTCCAATTTGAAAACATGGGCTGATGATAATGAGACCTCTGTAGGTATTAATCCAAGATAACTCTCCATTATCCTGGTACTAAATCTCTTGTTTATCAACTGATAGATAAAAACTGAGTTGTTGATATTGTATATTTTTGTATCGGTTGTCATTTTTTTATTCATAAGAAAATTTATAGTCTATAGACCTGTCTATACATGTATATGTACTGTACATGTCCAATCCTTCCTATCCAACAACATTTCCTTACAGGTCTGTATGTAGATCTTAACTACATGTACATGTGATACATGTAAGCCAATATTTTGGTGTATTTCAGCTAACAGATTTTTTTCACAGATATATGTGTATTCATTCACTTTTTGTTTCATTATCATTTTCATGATCATCTCATCATCTTGGTCATTACTATTATCAACATCAACATCTCGTTTGATTTATCGTCAGCACCACCAACTTGGACATCATCCTCCCCATCACCATCACTATCATCATCATGATTATCATTATGAATGTTTAGGATGTCACAATCATCCTTGTCAATAAATTCCAAGTTTCTCATTTTTCTCTTTAATTCAACAGGAAAACAAAAACAGCGAGACCATGGGACTGTTCGGGAGTAACGTTGTGGCCTTCAAGGGTCAGAATTACGATCAGTTACGGAAGAGTGCCCAGAGCAGTGGGTCACCCTTCGAGGACCCGGAATTCCCCGCCTCAGACGCATCCCTCTTTCACAAGAGAACATCGCCAGGGAGGATTGAATGGAAGCGACCTGGAGTAAGTTGTCATGTTTGATAAAAAATTGTAGAATATAAACCGTCCATAAGAAATAAGATCATTAATAGAATAGTAAGGTTAAAAGCAGGATAAAAATGAAATTTTGTTGATTCTTCAAGATAGAATCCATCCATCAGAATTTATGGATTAGATGTTCTACATGTAGAAATAAACTTTTTTTTTTTGGGGGGGGGGGTGGGGGATTCAGTTTCCATTTTCCATACAAATTACATTCTGCATAGGCCTACTATATACAACATATTTTTTCCCCGGAATATCTTTTGATCATTTCTGGGACAAAAATTCACTGTGCTCCTGTGTACTCCCATTAGAATAATTTTTTTACAGTACTACCAGAACAAGCCCGCTGTAAACCTTTAGGCCCGTATTCTGAAGTCAGGTTTAACTTAGACCACAGTCTAACTCTGTGCTAAAATTATGGGAAGCCGAACATTTCAAAATTTCCAGTGATTGCTTCTCATGTTGCTCATGTTTACTGTGTTCATTACTTATTCTTTAATGGTGAAGACAACTGTCATACTTATCCTTCCCAGGCAGTTAATAATGTTTTGGGAGTCAAATGAGCCGATACATTGAACCTCTACTGTTATTGATTTATGTAACAACTGGCATTCCATAGTTAAACGACAACTAAAAACCAGAGTTTAATTTAAACCCAAGTTCAGAATACAGGCTTTAGAATCTGAATGTTTGCTTTGATGTAGACCAAAATAGGTGTCTCATTTTGATCAAGGCTACATAAACCTAGTCAATAGAAATCAAGGTTACTATTTTGCCACGCTGTTGTCACTATCCTAAATATACAGCCTGTACTTGTACACAGCATCTGCTCTATTCATTACCAATATTCGTCTCATCGTTGCACTTAAGACCTCGCATCATTTTCTCATCTTCATTATCTCCCACGATGTCTTTACAAGCCGGTGTACAAAGAGACCAAATTAGTATTGGACCAGAAAGTGTACATGTATCTCCTTCTGTTAGTGTAAACACACTCAAGAATGGCAAGCTTATGTACATGTACAATGTTCATGCATATTGTTTACAACTATAGTTTATAAAATTAAAACCAAATGACTATGTCTGCTTTGATGTATACATGTAATAACATGTATTAGTGTCATTTGGATAAAGCTGGTCAGCTGGAAATTGTGTACAGTGCCTTGCCTTCTGTGTGTCTGGAGAAGCGGAACAGTGAATTCCAAGTAATATCCCGTCAAAATGCTTGTTTTTTGTACAATGTTGATTTAAAGCTGTACTGAAAGGAGTATCAAAATCACTGAATTTGGTGCATTTTTGTCTCGCCTGCATAGCAGTGTGAGACGGCGGCGGCAGCGTCAACATCAAATCTTAACCTAAGGTTAAGTTTTTGTAATGACAACATAACTTAGAAATTATATGAACCTAGTTCATGAAACTTAGCCATAAGGTTAATCAAGTATTACTGAACATCCTGCCTGAGATTCATGTCACATGACCAAGGTCAAAGGTCATTTAGGGTCAATGAACTTAGACCATGTTGGGGGAATCAACATCAAAATCTTAACCTAAGGTTAAGTTTTTGAAATGTCATCATAACTTAGAAAATGTATGGACCTAGTTCATGAAACCTGGATATAAGGTTAATCAAGTATCACTGAACATCCTGCATGAGTTTCACGTCACATGATCAAGGTCAAAGGTTATTTAGGGTCAATGAACTTTGGCCGAATTGGGGGTATCTGTTGAATTACCATCATAACTTTGAAAGTTTATGGATCTGATTCATGAAACTTGGACATAATACATGTAGTAATCAAGTATCACTGAACATCCTGTGCAAGTTTCAGGTCACATGATTATGGTCAAAGATCATTTAGGGTCAATGAACTTTGGCCAAATTGGGGGTATTTGTTGAATTACCATCATAACTTTGAAAGTATATTGGTCTAGTTCATTAAACTTGGGCATAAGAGTAATCAAGTATCACTGCACATCCTGTGCGAGTTTCAGGTCACATGATCAAGGTCAAAGGTCATATAAGGTCAATGAACTTTGGCCAAATTGGGGGTATTTGTTGAATTACCATCATACATGTATCTCTGTAAGTGTATTGGTCTAGTTCATAAAACGTGGACATAAGAGTAACCAAGTATCACTGAACATCTTGTGCGAGTTATAGTAGGTTTCAAAGTCAGCACTGCTGCTATATTGAATCGCGTGATGCAGTTGAGACCGCCAGAGGCATTCCACTTGTTTTAACATCCTGTCATTTTCAAGGCTCACACATTTTTTGTGACAGAATTTTATATTCCAAAATGACCCTCCATATTCCCTTTATTGTTTGGGGAAGCTTTCTTTCACAAAGGCCTTTTATCCCCCGGGGGGGGGGGGCCACTTACATTGACAAGTGGATACAATGCGCGACCAAAAAAACACGTATTAAAGGATGTCTTTTTCAAGAAGGGTGTCAAAAACACAAAAATAATGAAAAAAGGGTATCTATTTCGCTAGGAAAGCTACGTGTTTAGGGTCAAATTTGCGGGGATGATAAAACAAAATTAAAATGTTTTATAAAGGATGTCCTTTTTGCCCCAAACATTACGTGTTTAAATTCCAATTTGCGTGAGGTGTGGGGCCGTACCAAACCAAATGATGTGTAAAGGTAAAACCGACGACCGACGGACCCGTGAAATAACAATGAAATATTGCTGTACTTGTTATTGGGTTCATTTCAGGGACTACTTGCCAAGAGTATTGTTTTGTTTCCAATACTTGTTAAGGGTAGGGTTTCACACGCCAATACTTGTTAAGGGGTGCATTTTCAGAATATATGGAAAATACGTGTTTAGGGTGCTTTTCGAGACCCCATGTTTGCGCATGGTATCCACTCATCAATGGAAGTGCCCCCCCCCCCCCCCCCGGGTTTTATCCATATCCTCCAGTCCCCTTCCCCTTTTCCTAGAACTCTCTTCACCCTCTCTTTCAGTCCCTCCTTCCATCTCCTCCCCTTTCCTCCACTTCTGCTTCTTTCCTTCTCTCATCCCAACTATTCCCCCTCCCTTTCTTTTTCCCTCCTCCCAGAGTTCCTGTCTGTCTCCTAATTGAAAACATGGGTTCCCTGTCCACAAATTACTGTTAATTGCAGCAAATTCCTGATGAAAACAGTCAATTTGATAATTTTGAGCCAAGGTGGTGGAAAAGAATTCAGTCAATTTGTACGTACCCAAAGATAAATACTAGTTGTGGTAAACGATCCCAAAATGATTTCGAACAGAATCCAATGAAATTACCACCAAAGTGTTTGTATATGTATAAATAAAAAAATATGTGCCATATATCTTTATTAAGAAATGCGTAATTGCTGAGAAATTAGGCAAAAAAAGCATGGAATTCCATCAGATGTTGGGTATTTTTCGAAACGATATTAATACAATGTCCCACATATGCTTTTCTGTGTCAGTGATCATCAGACTTATCGATTTTGAGCTAAGATTTCATGATTTTACAATGATAGATTTACAATAATGTACCAGACCTAGATGTATGATAATATTTTGACAATTATCCTCAAGTTTATTTAAAAGACTTTCTCATTGAATAATTGTTTGCTGTGTAACTACTGTCTTTTACCTTTAATACAATTATTGGTAACGATGTACTGCAAAAACAATGCTTTAGTCATCATTATAGGCCTACAGATACAATATTTTATACTTTGCAAATTTATTATCAATTTTCCCTTGAAACTTCATAGTAAAACTCTGATGTGTTGATGTTACCATAGCAACAAAGCATGATATCATATTGAGAAAGGAAGTATCAAGTTTACTACATGTACTTGTATATTGTACGCTGAGTGCAGGTAGATACATGTACATGTATATAAAGACGTATCTATAGGCCTTAATTGGCCCATTGCTAATACTGCATGCTTTATCATACATTCTTCCAGTCGAGGTCACAGAGTGATCACTATGACTAATACGACAGTACCGGTATATTACGTACTGCAGTTTGACTAATTTCACAAGTTTAAACTTTAGTTTATTAAAGGCAAACCTCAAATGTACTGCTTGTACATACAGTAGCTTTAAATTGGCCCAAGTTAAGTTTTAAAGTCACGTTGGGGGAAAAATAAATCCAAACTGAAACCAGTATTAATTTTGAACAAATTAATCTTATCTCAATTTGCTTTCACATCCTTGATAGAGAAGCCAAATTTCTACCATTTTGAAGAAGAATAAATTACTGAATAATCGGGACATACTTGTTACATAGTATGTTTTGCTATCCTGGCTCTACATGTACATGTACAATGTAGAGGTGTGGATAATGAATGGCATGTACAGTCATACATGCACTGAGAGAAAAAAAGTCTACACTGTATGTACATGTACAATGTAGTAGACATATACATGTATCCTGGTGATGAAAACACAACAAATGGGTTTGATCAGCAGATTTTCCATTCATGGATATATTTTTGTTTATTTGTTTTCAAATATTTTTTTCACAATCCTTTTTTTTCACTAAAAAAATTGATTTTCTATGAAATTAGATGTCCACCCCAAATTCCATTAAATTTGTTATTTTTTGCCCATCGGCATCACAGAAAACAAGGACTTTTAACATAATTTGAAAAGTGTGAACAGTCAGGAAATTTGAAGTTAACTGATCTGAATTGCAGACCTCAATTCAGCTGTGGTCTAAAATGATTCATATTACAACTAAGATTAGAAAATATCATACGATAGTCCAGTGAAGTATTATGTTGAAGCATGATAGGCCCTACAGGTGTATACACTGTCACTAAAATGTATTCGCTCTACATGTACATGTATACAAAGTCTTCTTGAGTGCTTTTTTTCCAATACATTTTTATTAGTGCAGACATCAATTTAATACTAAAACTTAATATGAAAATGGCAACTATCTGAACATCATGCACTTGAAAACATTAGCTCAATTGCTCTCTTTCATCTCTTGATCTGACTAAGGATAATGATAATTTTGTCATTGTTTATGAGCCCATTGACTTGATGGGTTAATTATTAATATGCTGGCATGCCTGCTGTCTGGAACAGATTGCTCGTCAAACAGCTTAATGTGATAGTGTCGCTTGTATGGACAGCTGCTGGATCTGGATCTACACCTGTAGCTACAGTGTAGACCCAATTAACTGACCTCAAAATATATGTTCAGTTTTGAGCCTTACCCACTTTCGGGGGGGGGGGGGGCAGTCAAAGATATTGCTGTACACATGTTCGACCAAATTATTTCCAAACACCCCCTATAAGAGTTTTTCTCTGTGTGCAAAATAACCCCCTAAACAAGTTTTTCGTGGGCTTCATTTACACATTTTGGCCCCTAAAGAAGTTGTCGACAGAATATGACCCTAAACAAGTTTACTGGTTTCCCAGGCCCATTCCCCAGGCTGTAGCTTACAATCGGGAAGAACCCGAACACTTTTTAGAAAAGAGGAGGAAAATGCCCCGGGGAAATTTTCTTTGTTATGAAATTATACATTTGTCATGGGATGGGGGATTGGCCTTACAAGGCAAACCTTTGGAATCATAGATAACCTCCCTACATTCTTTTCCGATATAGAGATAATTAAAGATGGAATATGCAAAATGAACTTTGAAATTATTTGGTCACGTAGTACATTTAGAAAAGCCTGCTTCCAGTAAATGCAACATGTTATATTGGTAGTTGAATGCAAAGTACAATGTATATGTATGTGTATATTCAAGATGTTTCATATTTATGTGGAAATTATAATTTATTAAAATTTATAAATTTGAAGTACACATAAAGTTACTTCAAAATGAGTTAGATATTGACCTGGGAATGGTGATCTGAAATTCTAAAATATTTTGAAAGTACTATCATGCACAATGACACATTGAAGTATTGTGCCCCCCCCCCAATAATTTGTTGAATCTGAACAAGATTAATTGTTAAATCCCAACAGATTTGGGAGTTATGACTATGAGTGGGCGAATATTAACCATTATTAATGATAAGCTGTTGTGCTCGTTACTCACTCAACTATCCATGGCACCACACCCACGCTAAGTGGTATAAATTAATCAAAATATTTACATGTACTGTATGTATGATTCTCGAATGGGGAGGGAGGGGGTAGAATGGGGGGGGGGTGTAGAACGTGGGTTGGAGAGAGGGTATAGAGATATGTAGGAAATGAGTGCTTGCAGAGAGAGAGGGGGGAGAGATACAGATAAACATACAGAAATAAACTCAGACTTGTGAGGTGCAAAAATCAAATTTTCCTTTCTTGGAAGAATTGAAGTTTGAAAACTTGTTTCAGGGTATTTCTATATAATGTTTGTTTTAAAAAAATGTTGGGATTAAAAGGGTTCAGAAAGCCATTTTGAATCTCACAAATTTTTGTGATTCAAAACATGTGTAATCAAGAAACACGGTTCTGCATTGGAGATAAACTGACCTGAAAATACAACCGGAACGTGAAAAAGAAAAACCTACATGTAATATGAAAACGAATTTCCTTTGTCAAATAAATTTTTAATAGAGTCAATATTGGATTTCTTGCCTTTGATAAGAAGTTTGCCCACCTGAAAATTGTGGAAGATACTTGAAAATTGAGATTTTACTACAGTGTAGATAAAATTGGCAACAGCACCAGTTGTGAACAGTACAATGGAGTCATTTCTCTATATTATCTGTTATGATTTTAAGTGCCTATTAAAACAATGATGTTTCTCGTGTTCGTATGAAATGTACAGTACATCGACATGTAATGACTTTAAGGGATGTTGGATGAAATGCATTTTCAATTGATTGCAAATATCAAGTACAATTTATAGTGCATATGAATTTTAATGGTATTAATTTCTAGTGCTGATGAGTGTTCGATTTCAAATTTAAAAGTAATTTCAAGATTTATTGATTGGTTTCATGTCGTAAGTTTTTTGCAATTGATTGCAAGAATTTTAAAGATGCCCTTTATAGAGAAGTTGCTGATGTTCTGCATTGTACCTTTTGCCCCAGCACTTCACAATTAACAACAACAACAACATAGCACTGTTTAAATTTTAAGCACCTTGTTTAAGCCCATCACTCTAACAAGTTGTTTAAATGTTTAAACCAGAAATTTTTATTAGTTATAAATATCTTGTTTAGAACTTAAAACAATATTTCTTAGTGACAGGCTGAAATAAAGTGATTACAATTTTAAACAGCATTTTACAGTGTACCAATAACTATTTGACACTCCTTCAAATATTTGATTTGTTTTCAACATTGCATGTCTATGACAAAATAGAATATTTTCATTTATGAATATCATTTATTTTGCAGGAATTAACAGAAAATCCCCATCTTGTGGTCGATGGTACCAAGAGCGGGGATGTGTCTCAAGGTCAGCTTGGAAACTGCTGGTTTGTTGCTGCTACGGCCAATCTAGCACAGGAGAAGGAACTCTGGGAAAAGGTGGGTATTTCTTAAAGGACAAGTCCACCCCAACAAAAAGTTGATATGAATAAAAAGAGAAAAATCTAACAAGCATAACACTGAAAATTTCAACAAAATCGGATGTAAAATAAGAAAAAAAGTTTAGCTTAATTTCACAAAACAGTTATATGCACATCCTGATCGGTATGCAAATGAGGAGACTGATGACATCATCCACTCACTATTTCTTTTGTATTTTATTTATATGAAATATGAAATATTCTAATTTTCTCCTTTAATATTGTCAAGTGAAACAATGATCAATTCCTCCCTGAACATGTGGAATTAGCACTAAAACTGAGTGACAACAACGCAATAATTGTGATCAGCGGACTACATTATCGTTCTCGCGTAGCACACGCACGGCAGCGGCGGTGGTGCGCACTGTGGTAGAGGCATAGTGGTGGTGAGTGTCTGTGCAAAGAGGTGGATAACTGGATTTGGGTGATAGAGGGGGTATGTTACAATTTTCAAATACGTTTTCCGTGATGAAGCCGGGATACCCGTCAGGCCAAATTTCACACATAAAAAAGCATCATTTATTATGTAAAACACCTTTTCATTTCATATCATCCACATCATGACTGTTTTAGGACATACACATTCATATAATATACAAATTAATTAGAATGGTGACAGGCCGATTTTGAGGAATTACCAAAACTATCCACCATCTTTAGCACTATATGGTTCAGTCAAGTTGGTCCTTGTTGGTCATTGTTAAATCTGAAAAAAATGAATTATTTTATAATTATAATTTTATAAATGAGTGAGGGACATCATCGTCTGTCTCATTTCATGTCACTGAGTTGTGCATATCACTGTTTTGTGAAAAATATGTGAAACTTTAAAATGTCATAACTTTCTTATTCTACATCCAATTTTGATGAAATTTTCAGCGTTATGATAGTTTGATTTTTCTCTATTTATTCAAATTAACATTTTCCTGGGGTGGACTTGACCTTTAAGGATTATGATCTGTCCATCATGTGACCTTGTCGGACTGATACATTTTGACAACACAAATTTGACCGTACTCTGGATGGTCATTTTCTCCTGGACGTTGGAAGTTCACAACAATGCCAAGTCCTAGACTCTGAGCAAGCTTTATGATTGGTAAACCCAAACAAACGTCCTGCATTCAGGAAAAGAAATTACAGCGCACAAGCATATTATTTATTCTTGCAAGCTACCCATTAACCTCAGCTGCGTTGAACGCAGCACAATGTGGATCAATATACCTTGATCAAATTTGCTCTACGGAGGCCGTACGGTGAGTCGAAAACAGCCACTTAACATTTTTGAACCAGCTACATGTACAATGTACATATAGGTGGTTTGAATATAAATGAATAAAACAGCCGTTTTCAACTTGCCGTACGGCCGCCGTTGAGCAAATCTGACTCGGGTATTACCGAAGGAAATTAAGCCATGGCTGGGATTCAAACCTATAACCCTCTGTTTCAGAGTCTAGAGACTAATCCTCTGGACCACATTGCTCCAAACTCTACTCTATTATAGCTGGGATGGTGATATAAGAACAAACTACAAATTGTCTATGCTTGATATGAGATATTCTCATCATCGACGGGTAAATATAATTCTTCATTTCTTGTAGGTTGTTCCCAATGCTAAAGATCAAGACTGGGACGAAGATAACAAGGAAAAGTATGCCGGCATCTTCCACTTCAGGTTCTGGCGTTTCGGAAAGTGGAATGATGTGGTGATCGATGACAGACTCCCCACACATGGCAACAAACTCATCTACACACATTCCGAAGAGGGCAATGAGTTCTGGAGCGCTCTCCTTGAGAAGGCCTATGCCAAGTAAGTTTTGGTACTTAAAAGGTCTTTCTGTTTTAAGTTAACGTTTTTAAGGTGTGTAGTGTTGTGAGGATCTATAGTTTTAGGAAAATGGGTCTATTCCCCCCCACCCCCGTGCCTGCATAGCTGAAGTGAGACATACATGTATTTGCCTTTTACAACTGAGGAGGCTGTATTAGAACACTTGGATGAAATTGATATTTGTAATACCACAATATAGCTGTATTTTAATTCTCAACTTTCTGAGAAAATTACACTTAATCAAACTTTTATCACTTAACCATATGGGGAGCTGTTTGCGTGTCATCGCAAAACAAAACAAAAACTTTAAGAATATATTACTCTGCTTAATAATCTTTGATGGATTTTCACTATGCGTTTCTTTCTTTTTCATTTATTAAAACCAATTCACACTGAATGAACTTTCCCCTCTCGACTTTTTAAAGTGTTTTCAAGCAAAATAATACTTGACAACAATTATATTAAAAAGACAATAGAATAATTTAAGGAGACTGACAAATAGGAGATATAAGAAAAAATACTTGATTTTAATGATGGAATTAATCAGTTCAGGCATTCTATTTTATTTTCAGACTGGAATGGCAAAATGGGCCTCATATTTACATGTATATGAAATCAGTGTTTGCATTTGTAATGATTGGGAAAAATAATGACATAAAAAGAAATATTTTATCTGCTGTATTGGTTACCAAACTTTATAAATGGAAATGCATAGATATGCAGGTATCCTGTCCAAAGACTTCACTGATGTAAAAGTAATGTCCCTTCTTATAATCCAATATGATCTTTCATACATCAACTATAAAACAACCACAAGACAACCATAACCTTGATTTTAGATTGATATGGTTTGACTTGACATATTCTGATTTTCTGATTTATGATTATGGGTATTACAGAGCATACAATATGGTGAAAAATTATTCCCAGTTTCATTGATAGCATTACAAAGTGTAGGGCAAAGCATTACAAAATGTAGGGCAAAATAAAGTGTGGAATTATATGTTGAATGAGTGCTGTGAATTGTAAAATATGATGTTATAATTTCTTTTTCTTTTTTATTAGCATGAGTGTTAAATTCAATATTTTCATAATCACTGTTGGCATCATCATCATCACATCTTTACCATCATCATCGTCATCGTCACCACCACCACCATCATCACCATCACATCTTCATCATCATTATGATTTTTCATCAGAATAATTATGCTTCGCTTAATTACTATGCTATAATTTTAACCATCACACCATCAATATAGTTAAAGTGGGAATCATCGTTTTGAAAAGATTCATCTTCAATACATGTGTACCACAACTCCTTCACCATAATTCACCCCTATGTGTAGTATAGTAATGATAATAATAGCTGGATTTACATAGCGCTTTTTGCCTGAGGATAATTGCTATTATTATCATCCCAGCTTTAGTTTGAGCTACCATCACCGGCGCTCAGTGCATGCAAGGAATTAAATCAATCCTGCCTGGTTTGCCCAGGTACCCATTCACCTCGCCTGGTTTGAGTGCAGCACAGTGTGGATAAATTTCTTGTTGAAGGAAAACACGCCATGGCTAGGATTCAACCCACGACCCTCTGTTTAAAAGGCGAGAGTCAGAACCACTAGACCACGACTCACCCGTCATAACTGCATTTTTTTTCACCAAACTCTCTTATGATTCAAATAGGATCTCTGGTTGCTATGAGAACCTGGATGGTGGCAACACGGCCGACGCCCTGGTGGACTTCACCGGGGGCGTGGCCGAGCAGATCAACCTTGCCGATGCCGATTTCCAAGCAGACGCAGAGAAGAAGAAGGAACTCCATGCCCAGATGAAGAAATACAGCGAGAGAAGGTTCCTTATGAGTGCATCTATCAAGGTACAGTACATGCACAGTCACACCAACGCAATTCACTCCAAACCGACTGATAATATGCCATTGGCAATAACATGATAGATTTGGTCAGTCTGGATTCAGGCTTAGCCAGTGTGACTGAGGCATTGATGGTGAATCCAACCTTAGTAAGAGGTTGTGCTTTGTATTCAAGGAGAAAACTAAGCCTAATGGAATTGGAAAAGTTTGACAGAAATCGGACAAGGAATAAGGAAGTTATGGCTAACTAGATCAGTAGGACAATGTAAACTTCCTATTGGTAGTTGACTACCACTGTAACGTTTGAAGAATACAGAAATTTCTCAAGGTCTATTACGTTAATTCTGTTTAGGATCTGCAAATTGCACAAGACTTTTTTTCAGAGGAAAATACCTGTAGAACCTGGAGTAATAAGTAATGTAATATTTGAACAAGGGGGTATAGAGTATGGCCTAACATTCCTACTGTCGGTATATACAATATTGTTAAAATCAAAATAAATTGATAAAAAGAATATATCATTGGTGATTATCCAGTATTAAAGGAGAATGAAACCCTTGAAACCAGCTGAATCCATATCAAAGAGAAAAATCAAAGAAACATATTGTTGAAAGTTTGAGGAAGATTGAATGAATAATAAGAAAGTTATGAGCATTCGAATATTGAGATCACTAGTGCCATGTAGATCCTCCCAACGGCAATGCGACCAAGATCTGTGATATCACACACGTACAACTCCCTCATTACTTTAGTACTTATTTCACTTATATTCTCACTTTTATAGAGTCTATCACAAGGTGAGGTGTTCTCTTTATGAGATGACAAGTACAGAGGTTTCACAACATTATATCATTGATGAATCGTTTGTCATATGATTAGAATGAGGAAAAAGAAATGTTTTGGGGTATATTTCAGTGTCCAAATGGGAGAGTTGTTCGTGTGTGACATCACAGATCTTGGTCGCATTGCCAATGGGAGGATCTCCATAGCATTAGTGATCTCGACATTCAAATGCTCATAACTCTTTTATTGCTAGTCCTATTTTACTCAAAGTTTTGTTGATCTTATTCTTTGATTTTTCTGCTTTCACAAAAGCTAACTTGCTCCAAGAGTTTCATTCTCCTTTAATGTCAATAATTATTATTATTATTATTAGTAGTATTGTTATAATCATTATTGTAATTATTATTATTGTTATTACATAAAAGGTTACCAATGCTGAAGAAATGGAAGCCAGGACTGACGTAGGACTGGTCAAAGGCCACGCCTACGGAGTGACTGCAGTGAAGACAGTCAAGCTTGGAAGCTCTTCTTTCTTCAAGAAGGAGAAGGAGTACCTGGTGAGGTTGAGGAACCCATGGGGAGAGAAGGAATGGAATGGACCCTGGAGTGATGGGTAAGGAATAAGGATGATGATGGTGGTGGAGTAACCGGTGATTGTGGTGGTGGAGTAACCGGTGATTGTGGTGATAGAGTAACCGGTGATTGTGGTGGTAGAGTGACCGGTGATTGTGGTGATAGAGTAACAGGTGATTGTGGTGGTAGAGTGACCGGTGATTGTGGTGATAGAGTAACCGGTGATTGTGGTAGTAGAGTAACCGGTGGTTGTGGTGGTGGAGTAACCGGTGATTGTGGTGGTAGAGTGACCGGTGATTGTGGTGATAGAGGACATGTAACTGGTGGTTGTGGTGGTGGATTAACCGGTGATTGTGGTGGTAGAGTAACCGGTGGTTGTGGTGGTGGAGTAACCAGTGTTTGTGGTGGTGGAGTAACCAGTGATTGTGGTGGTAGAGTAACTGGTGATTGTGGTGGTGGTGGAGTAATCAGTGATTGTGGTGGTAGAGTAACCGGTGATTGTGGTGGTAGAGTAACCGGTGATTGTGGTGGTAGAGTAACCGGTGGTTGTGGTGGTGGAGTAACCAGTGATTGTGGTGATAGAGTAACTGGTGGTTGTGGTGGTGGAGTAACCAGTGGTTGTGGTGGTGGAGTAACCGGTGATTGTGGTGGTAGAGTAACCGATGGTTGTGGTGGTAGAGTAATCAGTGGTTGTGGTGGTTGAGTAACCGGTGGTTGTGGTGGTGGAGTAACCGGTGATTGTGGTGGTAGAGTAACCAATGGTTGTGGTGGTAGAGTAATCGGTGGTTGTGGTGGTAGAGTAACCGGTGGTTGTGGTGTTAGAGTAACTAGTGGTTGTGGTGGTAGAGTAACCGGTGGTTGTGGTGGTAGTGGTGTGAGAAGGAATGGAATGAACCCTGGAGTGATGGGAAAGGAATAAGGATGATATTGGTGGTAGAGTAACTGGTTGTAATGGTGGTGGTGGTGGTTGTAGTGTTAGTGGTGATAGTGGTAGCAATATTGATGATGACAGGAATAATGTTAATTACACGATATGATGTTGGTGGTAGGTATAGTGGTAACAATGTCGTTGATGGTGGTTTCAAAACCAATGATGATGCTCGGTAGATTGATTCCATTGATATTGATTATGATGTTATGATAATAGGCGTTGTGCTGACGTTGCTGTTAGTGATCATGGTAGTGATGTTATTGGGATAAGCTCATCAATGTTATAAAACAATGATGCAATTTCATGATCGATACTCTTACATGTATCTGATTAACAACCCAATTCTTCTTCCAGATCTGCAGAATGGCAAAATGTTAGTGAAAGCCAGCGAAAGAGCTTAGGAATCGTGAATGACGATGACGGAGAGTTCTGGTATGTTCAAATCCTTCTTATTTGGGTGTTCTTGGGTGTGCTAATATATCAAAGATCCTCAGTGATTTAGTTATTCTATAAATGAAAGCAGCATTAAAAAAAAATCTGCCATATTGTGGCTAAAATGATGAGATCTTTTACATGTATCACAAGTTTTGTAAGTATTTTTTTTCTTTTCATGCCAAGATAGTAATGTAGTTGAAATACTTGGAAATGTACCTTTCTCACAACATGTGTATACAATTTCAGTTTGGTATGATACATGTATTTCACTTTGTAATTTCTGGCCTGAATTCACAAAAGAGGGTTTGAATTTTTGGTTTGAAACCATGGCTAGTGCACACTTCATGCATTGATTATACTTGATTCATGTGTATAATGAGAAAACATCTAGTAATGAAATTGTGGTTGAGAATTAATGACTCTACTGCTTATGTTCATAAATTCACATAAGCATTTGGCTCATTTGTACAGTAGCCTTTTTAGTGAAAGTCGTAATTCAGCGCCCTGTTGAAAAAGCAATAGCATGCATTAATTATTGAACGCTTTTTTATTATAGGCCTTGAATAAAGCTTAATTATTTCATGAATTCCATACAAGCACTGTGTTCAAACCTTTACTTTAAACCACCTTTGTAAATTTGGGCCTATAATAATAATAGTATTACAGGGTGTACATAGCATTATGAGGCGCTGATTATCTACGATATTAGACTTCAGTGTGTAGGATCTATATGCATGGTGTTTTTTTTAATTAATTCAATATGTTGTATATTTGTATTCTTACGATACATGTAGCTTGTGTATTGCATTCGTAAGCCTGTTTTTAAGTGTCATTTATATATTTATCATAAACGTGTAACAGTGAATACCATAGCTGCGACTGTTTTTCATGTGTAATTATCAATATTTTCATCATGCTTTTCACATAATAAAAGTCCACTTTTTTATTAATTTGATTTTTTTCTAAGGATGCCGTTTGAAATGTTCATCCAACACTTCACAACCCTGGTCATCTGTAGGATGCCCAACAAGGCATACCTTAGCCTTCACCGCACCTGGCATGAGAGCATGTACATTAGCGAATGGAAGTACAACTCTAATGCGGTTCTGAACCGGGCCGGCGGGTGCATCAACAACAAAGAAACATTCCTCCAGAACCCACAGGTATTTGATGTCAAGGGCCCTGTTTCACTAAAGATGCAATCAGTTGTAAAATTGATTGAAATTGGTAGTCCATAGAATGAGGATACTTTCCTGTTGAAATCAAATACAAGAAATTTAACCCGAAATAGACTGGGCTATTTCGACGCCTAAGAAGACGGGGGAGGGGGGGGCGTTGATCGTGATGAAAATTGGCACATGCGTTACCCATGGCACAATCTACAAAACTATTAAGATCAAATTCTGCAAAAAAATCTCACTGCCAATTAATTGTGCTAATTTATGCATAAAATTAAAACTTTGTTCTAATTAACTAAATAATGCCCCTAAAATGCTATTGTTTGTTTCAAAGACTCTTTATAGGAATCTGATCAAATGTACTTATCGCATGTATTTTCTTATGTATTTTTTTTTTGTTTTCTAAATTTAAACTGAGTTTTTAAACTTTTTTTATTGTTTTTTCAATGGAAATTGTCGGGGACTTTATTTTGACCATAATCAAAATGAAATCAATTGATTTTGATTAGTAAAAAGAAAAATAATGATACATTTACAAATTTTGGCTGAAAACACTATTTGCATTGGATTTGTTAACAAATTCATGTTTTTGAGCAACTTTGGATAATGCATGCACTTACGAAATGTTGTGTAATTTGAGAACTGCGTACCCGGGGGTCACAATTTTGGTCTCAAAAGTTGCGCGAGACTTGAAAGTAAAAAATTCAGTGAGCGAAGCGGTAAAAAAAAATTGTGCGGTGGATTTATCGCGAAAAATGTCAAGGGGGCTGAATCAGCCCCCCAAGTCTTATTAGGGTTACATGTAATTCTATGCGGTATCTTGCTGATTTTATGCCCTATGTCTTTACTTTCAAGAAGAAAGGGCCCTTTGCCCTTGAACATTTTCGGGGCTGATTCACGTGTGTCTTTGTATTTTGGTTAAGTGATATGCTGGAAAAATTATTAAAAATATTTTTTAATTCTTTTCTGTCTGTTTTTTACTTTCATTCTTCTTTCTCTTCTCTCTATCTTTTCCCCATTCTATACCCTGTTCCATACCCCACTCTCTAATTTTCATTATTTTCCTTTCTCTTCTCTCTTTCTTTTCTCTATTCTCTCCCCTTTCACTCCCAATCTAACTTTCATTCTTTTCCTTTTTCTTCTCTCCCTTTCCCACTCTCCTCTAAAACTTTCATCTCTTTCTTTATCTTCTCTCTTTCTTCTCTCTATTCTCCCCCTTTCACTCTCAACTCTAACTTTCATTCTTTTCCTTTCTCTTTTCTCCCTCTCCTCTCCCACTCTCCTCTAAAACTTTTATCTCTTTCTTTCTCTTTCTTTTCTCTATTCTCTCCCTTTCACTCTCCTCTCTAACTTTAATTCTTTTTCTTCTCTCCCTCTCCCACTCTCCTCTAAAACTTTCATATCTTTCTTTCTCTTCTCTATTCTTTCCCTTTCACTCTCAACTCTTTCATTCTTTTCTTTTTTCTTCTCTCCCTCTCCAACTCTCCTCTAAAACTTTCATCTCTTTCTTTCTCTTCTCTTTCTTTTCTCTATTCTCTCCTCTCTGCCTTTCACTCTTTCTTCCTCTTCTTTTTTTTCTGTTCTCTCCCTTTTCTTCCTTGTCTCTCTTTTTCTATGCCTCTCCATTTTCACCATCATCCATCCTGCAGTTCTTAGTGTGTGTAGATGATGACAAGGATGACATCATCATTTCTCTCAGCCAACCAGACACCAGGGCGGATCAGAGCGAGGAAGCAAAGACTATCGGGTTCTTTGTTATGGAGGTAAGATATGAAATTATAATAATTATATCATATTGAATGGCTTAAGAATTGAATATTTGAAATAATCGCGAGAGTTAAGGCCATTATTTCACAAATCGAAGATGATTGTAATATACTACATAAGCTTTCACATCCTTCAGGGTACCCATTTAACACCAGGTGGAGATTGGCACAGTGTATATTGACACCTTGCCAAAGGACACCATGCTGTGGCCGGATTTGAATGCATGACTCTCTGATTACAAGGCGGGAGTCAGAACCACTACACCACGACACTTGGAATGTATGACGCTCCCTCCTGATCCGAGCTAGGAACTTTGGGGTGTGGAAGTTGCGATATATTGAATCGATCTTATATATGGAAAGCCAGCAACACAGATATACTGTATGTCTGTGTGTGTTTTCTAAATATGATGCTTGCATCTTGCCTGAAAGAATTGGTGTGCTCATCATTGTTTCTGAAAGAATGAAGCATACACTTCCAGTATGAAAGAATTTTGACATCAATGGATTTCCATAGTTGTGACTGTTCGGATCAATCACAACTCTTTGTAAGAAAGGGCCTTGATGTATTTAATTTCCTTTCTCTAGGTTGAAAGCAACAGGAAATACCGTGCACACCTAGTCAGGCCCAAAGCCTTCATGTCAGCATTCATCAACTCAAGGAGTGTCTTCGCCAAGTCAACTCTTCTCAGAGGGCGCTATATCGTTGTGCCGACGACCTTTGAACCCAAGATCGATTCTCCCCTAATGATCAGGGTGTTCTCCGACAGCGGCGGTGATGTCAAGTGAGAATTGCTTTTTTCATTTTAATTAAGCAATTATTTCCCTATACAACTTCACAAAATTACAACTTTTTACATGTAGGGCCTATATATAAGAAGGCAGTCCGTATTTAAACGAAAACATACAAATTAATGTGATTGTACATGTGTTTACACAATTACAGCTTGACTTTTCAGCTAAAGACCTTTCTATTAAAAAATTATGAAATTGTTTCCTTCCTGTACAGTTAAATAGTTTCAGATGTGGAATATGAAGCAAATAGTCGCCTCTTGATTTCATTTGATGAGCCAGGGTATAGCTTCTTCAGCAAGGTGGATGTATGGTTGGAACTACCCCTTTATATCGACCACCTAATTTTCTAAGCATCGTATCTGCGAAAATATTTCTTCTCATTTGTGCAGAAAATTGAGCAGATCAGATTCCCATGTTTCGATCGACGACTCTACGATCGACGATTCTATTCACGTATATATATCAGCGATCAACGTATGCGACAATTTTACATTTGCACCCTTCTTTTGAAACCGACCACCGGCAATACACTAAGTTTACAGCCGATTCTTGTTGCGGTGGCGAATTATTTTTACTCTTCCAAATCAGTTCTGTGATATCAACATGCTAAATGATCGTTTCACTATTTCCACTGCGAGCTCCGCTACATGATTCAACGATTGATGACTGATATTTGTTCTAAAGCCGTTTCCTATCGGATTTTGTGGTATGAACAACTGTTTTTCAGCGGGGTTTGGGTCTGGTCAATACAATTTTGATAAATTCTACTAAATTTTTACCTTTTTTTCCTTCTTTTTCACTCGTTAAATCGATTCTAACCATTCCTATGGACACTGCCGCCTACTCTTTCGCGCGTAACGCTTGTAATACGCACAAGGTGGTCGGTTTCAAAAGAGGTGGTCTCACTATATAGGCTATATTTTCTTAGCTTCACCACCTGAAATTAAGAGGTGATTATTCCATATCTCAGGGTTCCCAGCCCATCAGGGAAAATTATTTGACTTTTTTCCAGAGAGGGAAAATCAGGGAATTTTGATCAGCCCAAAGTCGAAAGCACGGTAGTCAGTCAGACTCTGTTATATTTTGTTGGATATCAAAACAACATCCATTGAATACCTGGTATGGTGGTACTAACAAGTTTTACATTATTGTTTTTATACTGAAAATTCATGTAATTCACTGCAACAACTTAGCAAACATGCGAAACTGGGGATTGGTTTAAATAATTATCAGGGAATTTTTAAACTTCATCAGGGAATTTTGTTTTCTTGAAAAGCGAGGAACCCTGATATCTGGAACCATCACCTTCACCAATGGTGATTATTTTCTAAAATGGTGACATGGATCCTGTCCGAATGATTGGCGGAAATCTGTCTCATGACCAGTCAGACTGTATAACTGGGTACGAAGGACTAGTTCTATTGACGAGTCATGTTCCTGAGTTGATTTGATGATTGTTAATCAAGAATCTGCATTACTATCTTATCAAACATACATGTATAATACTCAGCTTTTTGCTTGGGCATTATACTGTCCACACTTGCTACCTTTAAAACAGTCCAAATACCCTTGACTGTGCTCTGGGCATGGTAGAACTCTTCTATAGTCACCTTGTGCGTTATTTGTATAATGCAATGTTATTTCCATATTAATCTAATAGGGAGCTTAGGAAAGACCATCCTGAACCTGGGACCTTTGACTGCTTCCAAGGAGGTAACATCAGGGTCGTGTCACAGATCAATGTACTTTCTGCCAGCAACCTTCCCAAGCAAGATCGTTTTGGAGGAGGTAAGATTGAAAAGAGAGGGGGAGAGAGAGAGAGAGAGAGAAAATAAGGGGATGGCGCGGACAGATGAGAGAGAGAATAAGAGAGAGAGAAAAAAATCGATAGGGGAGAGGGCTTTGGCACAGGTCAATGTACTTTCAGAAAGCAACCTTCCCAAGCAAGATCGTTTTGGAGGAGGTAAGATTGAAAAGAGAGGGAGAGAGAGAGAGAAAATAAGAGGATGGCGCGGACAGATGAGAGAAGGGAGAGAGAATAAGAGAGAGAGAAAAAAATCGATAGGGGAGAGGGCTTTGGCATGGGTCAATGTACTTTCAGAAAGCAACCTTCCCAAGCAAGATCATTTTGGTGGAGGTACGATTGAAGAGGGAATGAAGCAAAAATGGAGAAATCAAGATAAATGCCAGTTGTGGTAGTGATTTCAAAATGAGTTTGTACAGAATCCAAAGATGACCAAACAAATGTCTGTATGTATCTATAAAATATATGTGCCAAGATATCCTGGAAGAAATTGTGTCCTTGCTGAGAAATTAACAAAATAAGCATGGTATTTTTCCCAGCAATAATAATATTCTGTCCCACATTTGCTTATCTGTGTTGATAATCTTCAGTATGATAGTTTTTGTCTCACCTGCATAGCAGAGTGAGACTATAGGCGCCGCTTTTCCGACGGCGGCGGCGACGGCGGCGGCGGCGTCAACACCAAATCTTAACCTGAGGTTAAGTTTTTGAAATGACAGCATAACTTAGAAAGTATATGGACCTAGTTCATGAAACTTGGCCATAAGGTTAATCAAGTATTACTGAACATCCTGCCTGAGTTTCATGTCACATGACCAAGGTCAAAGGTCATTTAGGGTCAATGAACTTAGACCATGTTGGGGGAATCAACATCAAAATCTTAACCTAAGGTTAAGTTTTTGAAATGTCATCATAACTTAGAAAATATATGGACCTAGTTCATGAAACTTATACATAAGGTTAATCAAGTATCACTGAACATCCTGCATGAGTTTCACATCACATGACCAAGGTCAAAGGTCATTTAGGGTCAATGAACTTTGGCCGAATTGGGGGTATCTGTTGAATTACCATCATAACTTTGAAAGTTTATGGATCTGATTCATGAAACTTGGACATAATAGTAATCAAGTATTACTAAACATCCTGTGCAAGTTTCAGGTCACATGATCAAGGTCAAAGGTCATTTAGGGTCAATGAATTTTGGCCAAATTGGGGTATTTGTTGAATTACAGCCATAAATTTGAAAGTGTGTTGGTCTAGTTCATAAAACTTGGACATAATAGTAATCAAGTATCACTGAACATCCTGTGCGAGTTTCAGGTCACATGATCAAGGTCAAAGGTCATGTAAGGTCAAAGAACTTTGGCCACGTTGGGGGTATTTGTTGAATTGCCATCATATCTCTATAAGTGTATTGGTCTAGTTCATAAAACGTGGAAATAAGAGTAACCAAGTATCACTGAACATCTTGTGCGAGTTATAGTAGTTTTCAAAATCAGCACTGCTGCTATATTGAATCGCGTGATGCAGGTGAGACGGCCAGAGGCATTCCACTTGTTCAGCTTAGATTTGATAATATCATAAAAAGTTCAGTTTATATACACTGTAACTGTACCTGGTGGGTGTTTCATAAAGCTGTTCGTAAAAATCGATAGGGGAGAGGGCTTTGGCACAGGTCAATGTACTTTCAGAAAGCAACCTTCCCAAGCAAGATCGTTTTGGAGGAGGTAAGATTGAAAAGAGAGGGAGAGAGAGAGAGAAAATAAGAGGATGGCGCGGACAGATGAGAGAAGGGAGAGAGAATAAGAGAGAGAGAAAAAAATCGATAGGGGAGAGGGCTTTGGCATGGGTCAATGTACTTTCAGAAAGCAACCTTCCCAAGCAAGATCATTTTGGTGGAGGTACGATTGAAGAGGGAATGAAGCAAAAATGGAGAAATCAAGATAAATGCCAGTTGTGGTAGTG
The DNA here is from genome assembly GCF_037042905.1 of Lytechinus pictus. NCBI lineage: Eukaryota > Metazoa > Echinodermata > Echinoidea > Temnopleuroida > Toxopneustidae > Lytechinus > Lytechinus pictus. The sequence goes on from NC_087260.1 coordinate 19,798,740, forward strand.
ATTTCAAAATGAGTTTGTACAGAATCCAAAGATGACCAAACAAATGTCTGTATGTATCTATAAAATATATGTGCCAAGATATCCTGGAAGAAATTGTGTCCTTGCTGAGAAATTAACAAAATAAGCATGGTATTTTTCCCAGCAATAATAATATTCTGTCCCACATTTGCTTATCTGTGTTGATAATCTTCAGTATGATAGTTTTTGTCTCACCTGCATAGCAGAGTGAGACTATAGGCGCCGCTTTTCCGACGGCGGCGGCGACGGCGGCGGCGGCGTCAACACCAAATCTTAACCTGAGGTTAAGTTTTTGAAATGACAGCATAACTTAGAAAGTATATGGACCTAGTTCATGAAACTTGGCCATAAGGTTAATCAAGTATTACTGAACATCCTGCCTGAGTTTCATGTCACATGACCAAGGTCAAAGGTCATTTAGGGTCAATGAACTTAGACCATGTTGGGGGAATCAACATCAAAATCTTAACCTAAGGTTAAGTTTTTGAAATGTCATCATAACTTAGAAAATATATGGACCTAGTTCATGAAACTTATACATAAGGTTAATCAAGTATCACTGAACATCCTGCATGAGTTTCACATCACATGACCAAGGTCAAAGGTCATTTAGGGTCAATGAACTTTGGCCGAATTGGGGGTATCTGTTGAATTACCATCATAACTTTGAAAGTTTATGGATCTGATTCATGAAACTTGGACATAATAGTAATCAAGTATTACTAAACATCCTGTGCAAGTTTCAGGTCACATGATCAAGGTCAAAGGTCATTTAGGGTCAATGAATTTTGGCCAAATTGGGGTATTTGTTGAATTACAGCCATAAATTTGAAAGTGTGTTGGTCTAGTTCATAAAACTTGGACATAATAGTAATCAAGTATCACTGAACATCCTGTGCGAGTTTCAGGTCACATGATCAAGGTCAAAGGTCATGTAAGGTCAAAGAACTTTGGCCACGTTGGGGGTATTTGTTGAATTGCCATCATATCTCTATAAGTGTATTGGTCTAGTTCATAAAACGTGGAAATAAGAGTAACCAAGTATCACTGAACATCTTGTGCGAGTTATAGTAGTTTTCAAAATCAGCACTGCTGCTATATTGAATCGCGTGATGCAGGTGAGACGGCCAGAGGCATTCCACTTGTTCAGCTTAGATTTGATAATATCATAAAAAGTTCAGTTTATATACACTGTAACTGTACCTGGTGGGTGTTTCATAAAGCTGTTCGTAAGTTAAAAGTGACTTTAAGAACGATTGGTGATCATTTCTTGTGGTAAATGGTGTATACCAAAATGTTCACTGGCGATGGTTCAGCGCGTAAGAAAGGGTCACCAATCGTTCTTAAAGTCTTTCTTAACTTACGAACAGCTTTATGAAACGGCCCCCAGGGCTCGATCTAGGATGATGTAGGGGCAATTAACCTTTTTTTTTACATTAAATTTCTCATGAAATCATTGTATACTAGTATTGCAACTACTTTATCTTTGATAATGGGATGACAGACGGTGGAGAGAGAAGAGAGAGAAAGAAAATAGAGAGATATTGAAAGACAGAGAGATGGGGGGGGGGAGAATGTTGTTCATGCTGAAATAGGAAGGTTCCTATTCTGGGTAGGGTCGGTGACTGATTTTTAAATTGATTTTTATGATCAATTGCACACTGTGGTCAGTGCAGTCAATTTTTGTTCTCCGATCATTATTTAAGATTTGTTTTACCGAGCGCTGGTAAAGCCTGCTGTTACCGTGTTTATGAATATTTTTTCTCCATATTTTCACTGTTGCTTTGATGTTTATCCATTCAAGGAGCCGACCCTTACGTGTATATCAAGTGCGAAGGAAAGACGGCCAAGTCGAGAGTACAGAAGGATACGCTGAACCCAGAATGGAACTACAGTGCTATCTTCTACAGGAGAAAACCAGCGCAACCTATTGTTGTAGAGGTAGGTGTAGTATGGCAAGAGGAGAGGGAGATAATAATAATAATTATACTTGCTTATATACTGTAGACACTAATACTTCTTTGTCATAAGTCTCTATTAAAGCTCTCTGCAATAAATACATCATAAGTACCCTTGATCTAGCCGAGCTACCTAGTCGTGCTCAAGCATTTCAATAAGTTTCTGCCAGGTACCAGAGATGGAGGGGGGGGGGGCTGAGAAGGAAAAACATTTCTCCAGTCATCATATTCAAATTCATGATCTCCACTCCCTGGGAAGTATAATAAGAAGTCAAGGTATTCTAATCGCTAAGCCATCGAGACTGATGTACACATCCTACCGAGTACCCATTCAACACCTGGGTGGAGAGAGGCAAGGTGTAGATTGTAATCTTGCCAAAGGACCAGACTACAAAAGACCCCAGTGCCCTGGTGTGATTTTAAAACCTGACCTTCTGATAAGGAGAGAATCAGAACCATTATACCATTACTTTTCCACACGAGGTAATGAAAACAACTTATTCTCTCTATTTTTTTCCTCCTGAAGATTTGGAACCACAATGTTGTGAAAGACCAGTTCATGGGGCAAGCCATCTTCATGGCCCAGGCCAAGGGCCAAGCCGAGTCTAATGTCGCCGTTCTCAAGAAGAGTGGAAGAGACTCTGAAGATGCCGCCGGAGGCCAGCTTAGTGTTGTCATCACCACCACCGAAGACTTGAGGGCATTGTAAGAGGGCAGAGAAGATCGGATCCGATTGACTGAAAAGGGGGTTAGGTTCTTGTGTTGCTGGTTGTGGTGCAGAAGACATTTTGACATGTTTACGTTTTAGATTGCTTTGAAGAAAGGTTTCTTCTATCTCCCTCTCTTTGTCTAACCCTTTTGTCCTCTTTCTCTATCACATGCTCCCCTTTTCTGTGTCAGTCTTTCTTTCCCTCTTTCTTTCAATCAATCTCCTGGAGTCGACTCTGTCTTTGTTATACTCTTGTCATTGTAAGAGGGCAGAGAAGATCGGATCCGATTGACTGAAAAGGGGGTTAGGTTCTTGTGTTGCTGGTTGTGGTGCAGAAGACATTTTGACGTGTTTACATTTTTCATTGCCTTGAAGAAGTGTTTCTTCTATCTCTCTCTCTTTGTCTAACTTTCTCTTTCTCTCTTCCTGTCTTTCACCTTCTCCCCCTTTTTGTGTCAGTCTCTCTTTCCCTCTTTCTTTCAATCTATCTCTCGGAGTCGACTCTGTCTTTGTTATACTCTTGTCATTTCTCTTATTCTTTGTTTGTCCTATCTCATTTTCTATGTTCTTTGTCTTATTTTTCTCTTACTCTTTCTTTCTCCTCTTTTTCTTTTATTCTTCTGTTTGTAGGTGACAATGTTTCTCTGTACCTTATTGGCACTCCATCTAAACATTACTTTCAAATGGTTATTGATTAACTCATATCAATAGGGCGATGGGAGTAGCCATCCATCTTTTTTTGTTGATAAAGGTATCACATGCCCTTATTGCAATACTTATTCATTGACATTGTCCTAGTTTCTCTCATTTTCCACAATTCTTTCTATAATTCCTTCTCTTATTCCTCCTTTCTCAGTTCCAAAATAAGGGAGTTTAAAATAAAAAATCTTATGGGCCAACTTTCTTGAATATAGATTGTGCTTGACGATTCCTAGACTTTATGAAGAATGGTTAAGATTTAAGATGTTTTTTAAATATTATTTTGAATTCTGGATATGCAGATCATGATAGCTGGTTTTGTTTGCTTCCATGCACGGTTCCATTCATTTACATGGATTGTAGTGATATTTTTTTTAGTATGTAAATAGTATCCATGCCGTATCTTGAACTATTTTTGAATATGTAGATTTATGCAATTGCATAGAAAAAAACAAGGTTTTATAGAGGAGTCATCATTGCAATTGATATCCATGTAAAGATGGTACAAATTTGCCCACAGGTTTTTGTCCTTATCCTAAAGATATACGTGACCAACAAGATTTCTTTTAAATTCCACTTTTCCAAATATTGATTCCCTGTCTCTTTGGCATTTTTTCTGTGGCATTTGTCTGTGCCAATCACCATTAATGGTGGGAAATTGTAAAGAATTCACTTGCTTTTAAGGGACAAAAATGCCTTGGTAGGTTATAGCCTATGCCACAGTCCCATTATGCAAAACTGACTCTTGACCGATCAAAGCTTTTGCATTATATTTAATGGCATATCATTAGTCGGTTTGGAGTCAGTTTTGCAAGTGTGGCTGCAGCATTGACAGTTTCTGTCATAACTGTTAACACTGTTGAATAGGACCATGTTTGTTGTGACGTGATCCGTGAAAGTGATCTCTTGCCTATAAGTGATTGGAATGAATTTGAAAGCTGTCATATTTTTATTAACGATAAAACCGTGAAACAATTTAGAGCGTCATTCATGTGCATTACTTCCATTTCTATATCTTCAGGGATTTATTACAGTGTAAATGCAATTGATAAATGTCTTATTTGCTGGAAATTCTTCTTTTTTTTATCTGAAAAAATACATTCATCTCTTGACCATATATACAGCATTCCATGTTTGCAGTGTACTTTAATCATGCCAAGAATACTGATTGAAATTGAAAGTCCCAAATTTGTGGGTTTCCGGGGGGGGGGGGGGGGGGCAGGGGGTAATATGAATTGTTCAGCAAATTGGAATGAATAGAAAGCAACTTGCGAAGGGTCTTATAATAACGATCGTAAATTTAAGTATTATAAATGGTGGTAATCATGATGATAGTAATGATGTTAAAAATAATGAAATAATGAAAATACTGATTTCATATCATGAAAAAAATGGGAAGGAGGATGTTAGTGTGCTTTGTATGTAATAAGAACATTAAAAATCGACTAAATTGATAATAAATCAGAGAGAGAGTGAAAAGGGCTTTTAAACTTGACCATACATTTAATGTAATATTTTGCTTCACATGTAATATTAGAAGATTCATTTTGCTATAACTTTATAATATTTCTAAAAGGATTTTTCTTCTTCTTTTGGGCGATGCTTTGGAGAATAAGTTTTATTAAATATTGTATAAGAACTTCAATTTCTTTTTGACACGCCAGTAGGTTTAGCAACTGCACATTTTATTGTACTTGTACATCTCAATACTTTTACTTATTTGATTCATATCTATATATATTTAGCATTATATGCATGTAGAATATTTGTATCACTAGATCCATATATCTTTGTATATTTTATATGTATTTTTGGTGAAGATGAAAGGAAGGGAGGAAGAATGAAATAGATATTTTATAGTTACATGTAGGTAATGTTGTTGTAATGAGGTAGAGTTTATGTATGCAATTTTAAAATTTGACAAGCAACTACACAAGCTATGAGATTGCTGACTACTGACAAAGATCCTACATAATAACAAAAAAGGAACAAAAATGGACAATATAAGAAGCAATTCTATCAAATTTATCAACATTTCAGCAGAGGATTGTCAGTTTACAGGAAAAAATCAATACTCATTTTCTTGTAAGTGCTTCTTACATGTATAAACACATATTCTATTTCTGGTATTTATGTTACAAATCCTATGCTTTTGTGAGAAAGGCTAAAATGATTGTTATATTCAATTGTATTATTTGTTTTAACCATATGCGTTTGCACATGTATGTTAAAGGAGACATGTATTTCAAAACAACGAATTGGTGAGTCTAGGATGTAATTGATAGCTAGAGGAATGAAATGTTGATGTTTTTTTTTATTACCATTTTTCAAAGTATTATACTGCACTTTTAAAGATATGTATGCCCTATAATTTTATTTATATCTTTAATACTTATTGTGTTTGTATTCATTTGATAAATATTCACATGGTATAGGTACATTTAGGTGGAGATTTTTAAAAGAGAAATTTAACAAACTTGTCTACTTATATATTTTTTCTTGATTAAAAAAATATTTGTTTGCCAGCCTTCAAACTGAGATGCAGAAGATTGAATGTTCTGAAAATTTTTGAAATCATTTTTCATAATCTACTTACTTTGTTTGAGAAGACAGATTTCTCTGCCTATTGTAATGTCTATGACACCTTGTTTTATATTTCTTTTATACTGCAGCATTTGCAACTTGAAGGTTAACTTTTCAGCTATACATTGAACTCATTGGAATACATTTTAAAATGATTACTTTTGATATCCGGGAAATATCCTGTGGTTCCATTTTACATTATTTAGGGCAACGGCAGATACATGTAGTATTGGTAAAATGTAAATTAAGTTCAAGCATGTAATGTAATAGCTGTTGATGTGAGTTTCATTTTTTTTCTTCATCAATTTAACTGCAATAGTCCTGTAACGCAAAGGTTAGCAATGAATCGTACTTTTGATTTTCACGATTGATAGTACATTGTAGTCAATGGATTCATTCATTTAAGAAATGTCCTACGATGATTGCCAAATTTTGTGTTACAGGCCCCTAATGATAGTATTTCACTCTTTTTTAGTAAGAAAAAAAATAAACATCTAGATATTTCTCATGCACTATGGATTAAAAGTTAAGGGATTAAATTGAAATACAAAAATGCACTTGTCTCTGTTTTGCTATGACAGTTAGGGGTATATTTCTTTAAATTCAGTTCTACGCACTGTAGAGGGGTGTGTCGTCATTATAAATTCTTGTAAACTCTATATCTTGTGAAACAAACATATATTTTTAATGAAATTATAGTAATATGTATATAAATTGTAATGTAAAGTATGAATTTAATCCAATGTGTTTTCAATTGTGGGAACAGTTTTTTTATTGTCATCCTTTGTGTTATTAATGTATGTATCATGTTTAGTTATGTTATATGTACTATTGTTTGGGGTAGTTTATTTATTTTCAGGTGTTTCAGTTACTTTGGGTACTAAGCATTTGTTGTTTACTTGAAAAAAAAATATTCATTCCTTTTTGTCAGATTATTGCTTAAAGAAAATTAAATATGTAATGAAGTATTCAATGTCATTCAGAAAGTCAGTATAATGGGTTTAAGAAATGCTTTATCTTTCCAGTTAGAAGATTATGCTGCAGTTGAAATGCATACCTATATCCTTTGATTTAATACTATGGCGATGCCCGTTGAAAGGGAATTTCAGAACAAAATTTCTTCAGGTTTGAGACAAAATTTTGGAAAAAAACCAATAGGTACAACACATCAATCTCAAATCAGTCCAGTTGGCATGACTCTTGAGAGCAATTTTTTTAGCAAAAAAAAGGGGGGGGGGGAGAGAGATTAAAAATACTAATCCGAAGTCTGAATGTTTTCACTACATGAGCTGATATCAATTTTATCTTAGTAAATTGCCTTAATATTGAAAGAGATAAATGCTATCATAATTAGCATATTTATGTTGCATTAGCACTTTTCTGTAATTTCCATATGTAAATGCTCGCGTCGTTGATGGTAGCCCTTATCAGAAAAATGATGCCTTTTGTAACATGTTAATGAAATTTGCAGTGGCCTTGCGCTGTGCTTGCAATCTTCGTATTGGTAATTAGATATGAAAATAAATATGTATCTACTCCTAAGGGTTCTCACTGATTTTGCTGATTATCAAGCTATTTTTAAAACTCTGAAACTGTCTTTCATTACTCATTGCCCTGAATGAATATAGTTAGTTACCATGGTTACAGTACACTAATTCCAACATCAATTATGCAAAAAAAGAAAATATTTCAGAATGTATCTCGCCTTGTCATATCCTTTTTATACAAACATTGTATTGCCTGGCGGTATTGTTGTGTAATGATTAAAACGTCATGAACAAATTATGATAAGGTATTAGTGATTGTATATTTAAATTAGACTTGTGTTAAATCATGAGTATCAAGGGCACTTTGACAGTCACTACACTACGGCAGCTTCAGGTGACAAGGAAATCTCAAGAAAGATGTTTGAGTATGAATTCAGAATAAAAGTAGAGGAAGAAGAAAAGGAGTGAGAGAAGGAGAAATAATGGATAAAATAAAGGGAGGTCAAGAAAATGGAAAAAGAGGAGGAGAAGTAGATGAAAATGAAGGAAAAGAAGAGAGGAAGGAGGAGGAGGGAAAGAAGGAGAAGAAAAAATAAGAGAGGAAGAAGAGAGATTCATGATGGTTATGATTCTTATGATTACGACTTAAAGAAATGATATGATTATGACTGACGATGCTTGCTGCCTAAATTAAAAGGATGAATTTATTTTTACGGCCAATCTATAGTTTGTTTATTGAGTTTCGAAAGCTAGAGGAGACATATGCCTCTAATGAGGCGTCGCACCACCCGCACACTGCACCTAGCACACTGTATATAGTGCACCAAGAATATCACCACATCACCTGAAGCACTGGCAGCAACTGACACAGCACAACCCTCCCCAAGACAGCGTGTACGCTTTTTGGGAGAGTACTTCTTTAAGGTTCAAGAAACATGCGATCCATTGCAACTCTATTTTCAGTTCCTAAATCAATCACATGTCTTGCAATTAATTGCAAATTTGTGATTAATTGCTAATCTGCTTCTTGAAACAAGGAATGTAATCTAATTTGTTACAAATTTGATCTGTCAATTGTAAAATTGAAACAGAATATTTTCTTGCAACACCCCCTGAGACAATTCAAAACAGCATAATGTATCACATGACTGTCAAGAAAAACAAAAGAAAATTTACAAGAAATATACTGTTTCTACAAACTACTCATGCTACATGGCAATCGTGATTTTGTTTCTTGGCTTTCGGTCTGCAACGTTGACGCGCGCATCTCTTATCAATTGTGACGTCATAAAGATACTTCATTTATCACACGCGCTCGCCGCCCCCCCCCCCCTGGAAACCAACGTATTGAACATGAACTCAAAACAAAAAGTATTCAATTAATCAATCAATATAAATTTAAATCACAAACTGTAAATACCACCAAGGTTAACAATAATTATTTGCATTTCAAGCCACATAAAGAAGTTAGTAATAAACCGGAAACGTCAGTCATCTTAACTCGCCTACCCCATCGAAGAAAACACCTGTTTCTCGACATTTGAAGAAAAAAGCGTTAAAAAAGCTAAAAATACAAGAATCATCTGCAACTCAAGGACTGTGACACAACATTGAAATAAGCATTTAAAGTCAAGGACATTTTCATACAAATACTAGAAGAAGTGGCCGTTAAGTTCAAGGTCAGGTTGTCTCGTTGTTCTGCATTGTAAATAGCTTACGGTACGTTTAAATCTCCCGTCTTCAAGAATTTCAGTCGAAGATTCATAATTATTTTTGCCTCGGGTCTCCATCGGATATATAGTCTCTTGATATATCTCTTTGTGAAAGCGTAAAGAATTTTGACATCAGACGAATAAGAACTACAAGTAAAAACGAAACTCCATGACAAGTTATGGCGGACAAGAAACCACGGGCGAAAGGCGGGAGCAAAGCATCATCGAAACGCCCCTCAATAGTGCCACGCCCCTCTCTCGTGCCAGGTGGGACCGCCCCGGCCGTACCGACCGTCACCACCCCCGATGAGAAACCGGGCGGGGTTTCCTCATGGGGTGAGCTGAATGCCGCAGAGATCCCGGCCCAGGACGCGGCGGTACCCGCTGCTCCTGCACCTGGCCCCCAGGTGCCGCTGAACTCGCTCGGGCTACCTGATGAATCGCTGATGGAGAAGAAATCTTTTAATGAGGAGGAGCTGGGTGGCATCACTGAAAGGCTCCACAGAGTAAGTGATTTTCAAAAAGCTTGTTATATTGATTAATAATTATTATTTATTTATTTACTTATTTATATATTTATTCATTTATATATTTTTATTTATTCATTTATTTATTTATCTAATTATTATTTACTTGATTATTTATTTATTTGTTCATTCATTTATTTATTTATTTATCTATTTACATGTATATATTTTTTATTCATTTGTCTATCTATCTAATAATGTATCCATCTATTCTTTTGTTTATTCATTTCATTTATCTATTTAGGCCTATCAATTATATCTATTTTATTTCTGTTTATCTTCATTTTATTTTTTTTCTTTATTATATTTAATTTTACTCATCATGATTTTCTTCTTTTTTTGTGGGGGGGGGGGGGCGGGTGGGTTCATAGTATTAAGTCTTAATTGACGTGCATAGTAATTTAGGAAGTTTTACTCTAGTATTCATACAGAAGAATATGGCGACTGGTAAAATTTTAGTTATTTTATGGTATGCTGTCATTTATTTTTATTTCATTTTTGGGGTTTTAATCGATTACAAAGGAAAATAAATCACCTACCAAAAACGCATTGGACTGAAGTATCATGTAGCTTTGATATCATGATGGTTCACAAATATTCATTTAGTCATTGTATGTTAAAACTTTCGCAAAATCAAATTTGATATATGCTTCTAACTCATAGGAAATTATCAAATGGCCACCAATATTTCTTTTTTTACAGGCACTTGGTGACATAGCAACACTCTATGATGAAAATGGAGAAGAAAAGGTTAGTTAAAGCATATTTTTAGTTTTGGTAAATCTCCGCCAAAGACATTCATCACTAGCGTATATGAATGTGTGTCCTAAGGCGATTATGATGTGAAGGAAATAAAATAACTATGTGCTTTATAAAATATATTTACTGATTTTACATCAATAATTATGACATATAATTTTTATGATCGGGTGTCCGATAAAACAAATTATCTGCGCAGTGTTGTATTTTTCTTTAATAAGTCTATAAAGACCCCTTTTCAAACAAGGAATCGTAACTGAAAATTTCAGGATACACGCTGGCGAATCCAGGGGGGAAGCAAAGCCGGCCCGTGCTCCCCCATTGAGAGGTACAATTAAAATTTGTGAAAATGCCGTTAAAACAGAAGTGTGCCCGGACGCGACTGCCCCCCCCCCTTTTGAAAGGGAAGAGACCTTTTTTTGCTTGTCAAATTTTTCCTCGGAAATGTGCCCCCCTTTTGGAAAATCTTGGATCCACCTCTGGGATACGGTCTCTGTTTATCTGTGCTTTCTAATTTAGTTTTATTAATGATATAACTTTTAATGTATGTACGTTTTCTTTCTTTTTTCTTTGATAGCTTGACCCTGAGGTGAGTGTTGATTTCATATTTTGTTTAAAATTTATACTCGAAATAAAAGATTCATTATTCCATCGTGCTTCAATTAAATTTCATTACACTTTATTATTTTTCCATTTAATATTCAATACTTGTAATCTGTTTAAATCTTTTACTGGAAATTTGTGAAAATTGTAAGTTGAAACTCACAATGAAGTTTAGGGCTTACAGGATGAATCATGATATTCATGGATTCATTCAATAATATTATCATTTATTTATTTTGCTTTTTACATGGGAAAGTGGTGAGCCCAAGTACATAAAAACAAAATACGTACCAGAATTTAAAGAGTGTACTAAATATGTAAAGATGTAAAACATTTATAATCTAATATAATTAAGGATAATCCTGGAATCTTAAGAGAAATACAATCAGGCGATGATATCAATAGTTAACAAGTTCAAGTTTGCGAATCTGTATATTTTGGGGCAGGGGCAAGGGAGGGGTCCAAAAGAACGGATATAGAAGGTGTTTTTTTAATGGTTGCCACATGGATTATTGGCGATTTTGAAAGGGAATTATAAATGTTTTATTTAAAATGTTGGAATTCATTCAATGGTTCCCTATGCATAATGTCAGTGTGGGCAGGTGAATAATTGTAACATCATGAATGGTTGTCTTGGAAACGCAGCGATAAATGGCACTAGTATGACACGTGCATAACGCAATTATATCGATGAATCGGGGTGACTATAAATCGGGTCTTAAGAATGACTCTTTTCCTTCTTCATCTTTTCTTCAATTAATTTGCTGACAGGTTCATCTCTGTTCTTTTCAAACTACAAGTAGCCTCTATAGGCTTATTTTGATAATACGATTTTCATTGTCGATGATCGGAGATTCGGATGTGGGGGGGGGGGGGGTGGTTAGGATAATCCAAAGTAAAATAAATCCTCAAGAAATTCAAAGTATGAATTTTTAGTCGTGATAGATCTATACTTTTCATACATCGCAAATATAAACATTTGTTTTTCATCTCCTTCCTCTTACCATTTCGTTTGAGGTAATATTCATTTCAATGAAATAGTCTTGTGTTTTATTCCTATATTTTGTTATTTTATAATGTTTATTTGCCATTTTGGAAAGCAGTTTCTTTCATTGTTATTTATTGTAGCTTATTTATTGATATTTTCATTCACCACATATGTACTTACGTAATAATCATTATTAAATATTTATATTAACCTCAACATATCTGTTTATTCAATCGATTTATTTACAGATTGACAATGAAAGACGGCAATACATGGCTCGCCTGGAGGCTCTAAATGACAGATTTAGGTCTATAGAGGGCGACAGAGAACAAGTATATATCCCCATATGTGGACTCGTAATCTTTCAATTAAATTAAAATGACTTGAGTTCAATAATATGGTCCCTCTCTGAAACTTGAATGAATTAGCAAAAATGGCAAGATTTGTTTGTAATGACATTTGAATTCCCATTTTTAACATGATAGCCTATACAAGTATTATATATTTTTTTCATAATTTATTTATTAATATTTTTACTGCTTTATAAAATTATAACAACATACCGATATAAGAATTTAAGTTTCAACGATTTTATTTTAGCTCATTCTTAGTTGTTTATTTCATTAGAAAATAAAAAAAAGTATTATATTATTTTTGATATGACTTCGATATCACGAGCGGTAAAGCAAAACCAAAGCTGAAACAACGATTTTAAAATTTACAAATATCGCAAGAAGTCATCATCTGTTATCTTAAAAGTCACTTTTAAAGTACTTTGTATACTTAAAATATCATCTCCTAATTCAACTTTAAATTTAAGAAATATTTTAATATGGATCTGCTGGTTAAAATGGATTCAAGATGTCAGTGATATCACTCATCGAAAAGCAAAATATACAAAATAGTTTAAATTTAATCACTTTACTCCTGGTCATATCATTATGCTCATTATAAATATGTTGCAATTTTGTTGTTGTTGCTTGAAATTATATATTACTATAGTATTGCATTGCAAGTCACTTTTGATTTAACTATTGTGTATATTTCATTCTGTCACTTTCACAGCTTCTTCGAACATTCAATAGAGTAAGTACGTAGTCTAGTTGCACACCGCGATAAGTTATTTATTTTGATGACTATATCAGCAAAGCTCCGGGGTCCGTTTCATTCAAAAGTTACAAGGTAACTGTGGTCATTATGTTTGCTAGCATGGAAACATCAATTTTGATTGGCTGTTGAGCCCGGTCACAATGGAAGTTGCCATAATGGCAAAGTTACCACGACTTAGAGTCCTTTTTGAAATGGTCCCCGAAAGTAAGTATATATGTATTTATTTTTGTAATAGTATTTATTAAATCCATTCAGTTCAAACCATACAAGTAATGGTACATTGCAAATGTTGCAATATAAATCAAACATAACACCGCTCATAAAGGCAAATAATTGTTCATAATACAGGAAATATTGTGCAGAAATCACAGTATTTGATATACACAGACGGTCAATGTATTTATGAAATATAAAACTCGGCTAATTATCCAATAAAATTCACAAAGGTATGTTTCAGTAGTTATATAACATAATAAAATAATCATATCCCAGCATTGGTTCATGATTAATGAAACTGAATGAAAGTTATAATATAAAAAGAAAGGATGGAGTGTTTCCACTCTTCACGCACCAACATACACCCAGACGAACACTCAAACACACTGACCCACCCCCACATACAGACAAACACACACACATAAAAAACAAATAATAATGATAGTAATAATAATACAAATAATGATAATAATAATAATAATAGTAATAATAGTAACAATAATAATATTAATTATTATCATTATCATTACCCCGTTCATTGGATTCATTTCAATGCACAATTTCTACTCCCTGAGGAGCATTCCATGTATTCATCGCAGCGTCATAATGGCGCTGGCAAATTCAAACATACACTAACGTCTTTCGCATCTTACCGGGTACCCATTTAGCACATGGGTCGAGAGTGGCAAAGTGTGGATTAACGCCTTGCCAAAGGACGCCAGACCGCGGTGGGATTCGACCACACGACCCTCTGTTTACAAGGCGAGAGTCAGAACCACTACACTACGGCTCTTCCATACAAATAAAAAACACACAAAACAGAACACATACACCAAAAAAAATATAGAAAGGAAATATTATTGGTTACTATGATCGGGGTAGCTATGTGCTATATTGGGGGAATTACGGTTAATTCGACAGTCATATCAACGAAACCGCCTCCTAACCAGTCGATGGTTTGCCATTCATAATATATTTGATCGGACTGGAGTAGGTTTCGTTAGTGTGACTGTATATAGCGTGAATTGCAATATAGACATCAAAGACAATGCAACTCACCAATGATAATTATTAATCACCATTAAGGCCTGCACTGCAAAAACTCCGGTGCTGATTTAACACCAGCCCGGAATGTATTATGTCCACACCAGATAAATATTGAAACTACACCAGTTTGGAATCAAATCGATGCTGTTTTAATACTAATTGGTGTTGTATAAACACCTTTCTGGTGTTAGACCAAAACGGAACTGGTGTTGTTTGACACTTCTCTGGTGTGGACATATAGATTCCGGTCTGGTGCTAAATCAACACCGGAGTTTTTGCAGTGTGGCATGAGTTTAGTATTTCCACCTGAGCAAGCAATGTTTTATTCCGTTGAATTTCATGTCTCTTTATAAACATGATCAGTGTTGTAATATTTGAAAATACTCTCCGAATCATGATTCTACTGAAAATTCTACTGAAAAAATAATCCTCTCAAATTGTGTTCTCTCTCTCTATTTTGTAGAACGGCGAGATTTCTGGAATGTCACAGGTAACAACAATATTTCTTGAGCACCATTATAACGTCATTATTTAACACTGATAGAGTTGCATTGCAGAAGAAGTGGAGTTAGGGAGAGAGAGAGGGGGGGGGGGTTACTGATGTTCGGGGATATATATTTATGGAGTCATATCACCATCGATCTTGATTGTTAGGTGTAACTTTCAGAAAATCTTTAATTTTTGTGGGGGCTACTTTGCTATATATATTTGTTAACACCTTTACCTCACTATTTTTATTCTAAGACTTACAACATCATTAGGACGGTGTTTTTAAAGCAGATATCATCCTCATTTCAATATAATTTCTCGTTATTTTCTCCTGCTATTGTATACCCCTTATTAATACAATAATAATCTTTCGTTCACTACATAGGTTGATGATGAGCATGACCGAGATATGCCCAGCCCCCTCTCATCCCTCAGGTGAGAAGTTATGTAGGCTTCCGTTGTCAAATGTTCATTTTCATTAAAAACAGACTCTCATCCTTTTCACTCCCCCGGTAGTGACTTCAAGGATCAATCAATTTGGAGTGAATCAGAGTGAACATAATTGATGATTACAAGAACGGACGTTTCCAACAAATTACTTTTCTTGAAAGGGTGACATTCACTCTAAAACAATTGAAAGTCACTCTTAATCTAGTAAATTTTCATTTAAATTCATTTCATTGTTTATTTTCATTTCATTTCATTTTATTTAATTTTCATTTATTTTCCAGCTAAACAAATAATAATATTGTACAAAATATAGAATTTGATTACATTGCTTTATATCAAACATGTCGAATTCCCGATGCAGAGAAAGGATGGCCAACACACAATCTGGATATATGAAACTGAAGGAACTGAATCAACAGATGCTGATGATGAACAGAGGGGGAAAACAAGAGAAAGGTGGCTTGGTGTAAGTTCCGACTCTCCTTTTTTTCTAACCGAGTCAGAAAATCAATTAGTCAGTTATTCGACCATTAGGTCAATCGTCAGTTACAGTGCACTATAAAAAGATGGCCACCTTTGTCTTTTGCACGTTTTGTCAGTTTTGTTGTGCGAAGTGTTTTATTAATAAATTGGCCAAGTTTAGCTGATCAAATTTAACTAGGCCATCTTTCGATTTCTCCCATCAATAACTATTCAAAATTTTGACCTTCTAGATATGGATTCAGTAAGCAGGGATAAATCTGAGATTCACCAAGAGGGCACTTAATAGAATAAAAATTTAGAGCAAAAAAAAAAACCTGTCATCTTCACCCAAGGAGAACATTTTCCCGAAAGAAAAGAATACGAACATAATAATTATTAAAACAAATTTTTACTGATTTGGGTCTCGGGTGGGGTAGGGCACTTTGTGTCATTCCTTAAAATTCTCTTCATCATTCTTTTGCTTTATAATCTTTCCAGCTATTTTTGGAATACCAGATAATGTCATTTTACTTCTATAATGTGGAGATTGGCTTCAACTGTTCACAGAATAAAATTGATCGTAAGCTTGTTTGCAATGCACATTATTCTTGTATTTTTCTTAATTTTATTGGCATTGGTTTAGTTTGGTTTTATCTACCGTATAAAAATCACAACAAAATACAATGTAGAAAATGTTAAGAATAAATGTATAAACACTTAAAAATATACGGATGGATCACTCTATTCAGGGCCTTTGATAATGGTTCGGTTCTTCCTAGAGGTCCCATCAATCGATTGGCATCGATTTCATTTTTATTTGCTGGCAATGTATGAAGCAAGAAGTAATAGTGTTCAAGGGTATAAAGTAGTCACAAACCGGGGTTGAAACAGAGTATAAACAGTGTTGTTCCAAACACTGACCCCTGTGGAACACCATCTAATTTTCATTTGTGTTGGAGATTGATACTCTACATTGAAAATATTGATACGTGCCCATCATATTCAAACTTCTTCAAAGTTGTTTAATTCAGAAACCTTATTTGTTAATAGGCCGTCGATATCACGATGGGTAATATACAGTGCGTCCCAGAAAAAACGAAACCGAGATTTAGCGATGATTTATTATAACTTAATCGCACATAAAATAGACAAATGACCTACAAATGTAAAGCTTAGAATATCCTCTTTCATCTGATATTACTTAGATTATTTCTCCTTCACGCATGAGTGAGCAAAAACAATTTGAAGAGGGGATACCAAAAAGTCATTTGGCGGGTTGTATCTGGCTTTCAAAAGGAAAACCACATTTTTAAAAAGTTCAATATCTGCTCTTTAATTTGATACCTCAATTACAGAAAATGGTCAAGAAATAACAAATTTCTGGTTATTTGAAATAAGGCTTGAATTTCAATAATTTCATAAAATGAAGAGGTTTTACAGGCTAGCGTTCAAACTCACTCGACACCCCGTTTTGTTTACGATCAGCCATGCATTAAGTCTTTTGTTAACCATGCGATAGCTTCTGTGGGAAACCTGTGAAAACAGTTTATTTAATGAAATTATGAAAATTCAAGCCTTATTTCACATAACCAGAACTTTGTTATTTCTTGACCATTTTCTGTGATTGAGGTATCAAATTAAAGAGCAGATATTGAACTTTTAAGACATGTGATTTTCTTTTTGAAATTCAGATACCCCCCGCCAAATGAGTTTTTGGTATCCTTTCTTCAAATTGTTTTTGCTCACTCATGCGTGAATGAGGAATAATCTAAGTAATATCACATGAAAGAGGAGATTCTAAGCTTTACATTGGTAGGTCATTTGTCTATTGTATTTGTGATTAAGTTATGATAAATCATCGCTAAATCTCTGTTTCGTTTTTTTCTGGGACGCACTGTATATCAGTCTGTAAAGTAGTTCATAATAATTATCAAATCTTCGTCTTATATTTTTTCTTGTTTTATAAAGGACTGAGGTTGATGTTCAGGCTAAGGTTATTTCAAGATTCAAGGAACTGTTTCAGGGTATGTTTTTTCGTGTCGATTGCTTCATTTCATTCTTACAAAGTTCTTGAAATGGACATGTCTCCAAGTTCTTCAATACTTTACCTGATGTAGCCAAACGACAGTTTATTTTCTTTTGTGTAAATCTGACAGAAGGGAAAACAAACCGAGGGAGGGGGGGATAATCAATGGGGGAGGATAAACGTGAGATTTATGCCAAATCTATAAATACCAAACATGAAAAATGTGCTTTCGTCTTTTCGACTTGTTTGTTTTACTCACTCAAATCATTTTAATCATTCGATTTTATCCAAACTCCTCAACAATATTATTTGCTATTCATGCTTTCACCCCATGCTCCCACTTCTTTGCCATTTCTTTTTTACCACATGCACCAATGTTTCTTTTACACAATCCTCTAACTCTTGTGAACAAAGCTCGAAAGTCCAAGGCAGTGGATCGTACCTTTGGATCACACTGGAAGCATGCAGCAGGAGAGATTGTAGGACTGCTCTCCAAGGTGCGGAAGGAAGGCGAAATGGGTAAGTTAATTGAAACTAGAATTTGGTGATGGCGATGGTCATGATAACTGAGGTGGTGGCAAGGATGGCTCCGGGGTTTTACAAATGGGGGTTCGGAATTTTTTTTATTTCGTTTGGCCCCCCCCCCAAAAAAAAAATTTCCGTTGCCTCAATATCATTAATTCCCGCAAAAAAAAGTAAGGAAAAGAAAAGGAGATTTTTTATTTTCAATACGAAATGTAGTTTATTTCCAGTCTCACTTCCAAAAGGAGCTCACATCAAAAGCTTTAAAGGAGCTATACATTTTCTTTTCTTAGCAGAAGTATCCGATTAGCATAACAATGCTTGCGTGAGGAGTGTCTGAATTCCTAAACGATTCGGAATTCACTGACCGAGTTCGACACAGCACAGTACGGACGTCTTATTTTCAACGCTTCTTCCACGTGTTAAACTCTATAGGCCTTATCGTAATAGATCTACGTTTGGATTCGATGTTAAATATAAAATAATGGCGAATCAAGAAATTAACCTCGGGTTATGCCACAAATTAAAGGCAGTTTCAGAAAATTTTACTCAATAATCTGGAGTCTCTTCGCCTTCTTGTAAGCAATGCTACAAAGGAAGCATTGGCTCGTTTAAAGATTGGGCTGGCTGTTTGATTATGTTGATTCTCGATACATTGCCCGGGTCAGCGGAGCTTCTACAACTAAAAAAGGGCGTCGGAGATGTCTTTCGAAAGGTAATAAGGTTCAATATGAATATAATTCTAGAGGCCAGGAGGAGTTGGATAAGAAATTTGCCTTATTAGAGTAAGGTAAGCAGCGGGCGCAGCCCTTGCTTTGCTGAAGTAAGGTATTGCAGATATAATTAAAAGGAAGAAACATATCAGAAAAGCAGATGAATCTGAAGCAGGTTAGTGAGATAAAGATGAATGAAAATTCCAAACTAGGCTATTGCTTTTGAAATTTATGAACGGTTGTACATAATAGATATGGCCTTATGTTGTTAATGGAAGCTGTTCGTTTTTCAGCGGAATTACTTTATGACTTAATTATGGGAGATTAATCAAATAAATATATAGAGATCATTTTTATATTTTAGGTTGGTCCGCATTGGATGAATACTGATGAGGGAGAAAAGAATGAGGCAAGCTCAGGCTTGTCTAAATAGAAAGCGTAAGTTATTTCGTTCAACAAACAAAGGTTATATTGGGCAAGAATGTTGGAAATTTTCAAGGTTCTTCTACTACTTCCGACAACTTATTTCGTATACCCTTTGGGTCAAGAAATCGATATTCGCTTGGCAGTGTCGCCAACTTATATGTACAAAATAGTTGGCGCGGGTATGCAAGTTGCCTCAGACCACCGACGAACGTTTTGCCTGTGGTAGACATGGGCACTGGAGAAGTTGCCCAGGTATCAGGAAGCAAGATCCCAGCAAGATTCATCCTTCAGAGATAACAATGCTCAACAGAGTTAAATGATCCATTGATCATGGTCAAACTGAGCAAGGTAAATGTCAGTTTTGTTCTGTATTTGACGAAGTGTGGTATTTGAGAACTGAAGAGTAGAATGATCAGAAGGGCGTAGCAAAGGAATCTATTCTTGATTCTACCTAGTCCATAATTATATGTTAAGAAAAGATGTGTTATTTTGGTTGAATTCCACTTCTTACTAATGAACCTAGACATAGATATGACACAGATCAAACAATCTGGAATATATTGACTACTCCTGGTCCGTCAGCGGGCCCTTCTAAATTAAGAAATATAGAAACAGAGCATTGTTGAATTTGTTTCGGTTGGGAAACATCGAGTAACGTTAGTGTTGATTCGACAAGATGTGCAGGGTAGGAGGAAGAATTTTATTTGAGAAATTATGAGTATGATCAATGAAATTCAGAACCTTTGGTTAAAGGTAGATTGAATGCTTCCTTACAATTTGGAAATCAACTGATGCATCTCAATTTGTTGTAGATGTCAATGAACATGGTTACAAATTACCTTACAATAAGATGATAAGTCAGCATTGACATCGATCCCGATTTCGTTTCTGAAGCCATTAACGAATTATTATTAAAAAGGGTTTGGTTGTTGAATCCACCACTACACCCCATGATGTTACCCCCTTTCAGATTCAATTCAGAGTTCAGATATAAAAAGAGACTGATTCTTGGTTAACGTTATGTCAACTAACACTTGTGGAAGAACACTATTATACTTGAAGACTGGAATGTAGTCATGTCTTATTTAAAACAGGGAGATTTTATGCTTTCCTTTGAACTTAAGCAAGGTTATCATCATTATTACATTTTTCAAGTGCATGAAAAATTGTAGGCTTTAGTTGGGATTTTGGTAGTGGTACAAGGTTTTTCTCCTTTTAGGTGTTGTCATTGGGTTGGCAACAGCTACCTTTGTTTTCATTACACGATTTAAGCCTATCGTTAATCATTGGCGTATAGAAATGGTATTTTCATTTTTTTTTTTTTGTATATAGATGATTGGGTCGTGCTGCTTCCTTTGATTCGTATGATACTATGGTCAAGACGGTGAAAAATGACTTACTTGAAGCAGGTTTGATACCAAATGTTGAGAAATATCTCAATGGACTCCTGTCCAGTGTTTGGATTGGTTAGGAATACCACGGGAAAGCAGAGTAGCTTATATAAAGATTACTGAAAGAAGGATGAAGGATCTTGAGTTATGTTCAGATTCATTTCAAGCAGAATTGCCTGAGGTTTCAGAACGAAAGATCGTAGTTATAGTTGGAAAGATACATTGTATCCAGTGTTTGGCACAGTTACTCAAATTAAAAACCAGATTTATGCATCACGAAATCATCCGGAGGGTACATTGGATAGGACATAATGTGATCAATAGTGATGAATTAATATTCGTGTTCTTCTTCTGGAGAAGAATTTGCATATTCTTAACGTAAACATTATTTCTGCTTATTCAGTTCCACAGACTTTCATCTATTCTGATGCAAGTCCATCAGGCTGCGGGGCCTGGGTTTCTGAGTGCGCAGGCATGAAAT
Source organism: Lytechinus pictus (assembly GCF_037042905.1). Lineage (NCBI taxonomy): Eukaryota > Metazoa > Echinodermata > Echinoidea > Temnopleuroida > Toxopneustidae > Lytechinus > Lytechinus pictus. The sequence goes on from NC_087260.1 coordinate 19,820,116, forward strand.
GGGATGAGATTGGTTTGAGTTTGAAATGGTTAAAAACTCCACTTGGAGAGAACTCAAGTCAGTAAGTATGACACTGCAAACAGTTGTATCTCACATGAGACATAAAACTGTCAAGGTCCTCTGTGATAATAAAGGAGTAGGATCGATTGTATATAAAGGAAGTATGATTGCAGAATTGCATGAGATGAGTTTACACATCTTTGAGTTGTGTAAAAGAAACAACATTAGTCTTCACGTTCATTGGGCTCCCAGAGAGGAGAACCGTTTTGCAGATGCATTAAGTCGCATGCTAGATTTTGATGATTGGGGTGTGTCAGATGAATTTGTCGGATTTTTGGACAAAATCTGGGGCCCTCACACTGTGGACAGACTTGCGGACGATTTTAATTTCAAAATTAAGAAGTTCAATTCTAAATATTGGTGTCCCCTAATAGATCATGTTGATCCCTTCTCATGTGATTGGTCGGGCGAGAATAATTGGTTGGTTCCACCTATCGAATGTATAGCATGTATAGGGCAAGTACTTAAGCATCTGAAGGTTTTGTTCTGCTAGGGGGATTTTGGTTGTTCCCTTCTGGCCGTCTGCACCCTTCTGGCCGATTCTTTTCTCTGAACAAAGTGATTTTCGTTCCTTATTCTCTGAATACTTCAAAATTGATAATCCTCAAGGAATTTTCGTTCAAGGCAGAAATAATAATTAACGGTTTGTGAGAGATGGCTGACATGAATGCTGGTATGTAATAAATCCATTTGATGGAGGTTAATTCAAAATTATACTGTTGGAATGCAACATATAATTTTTACACGGCCGCATGGCAGATAGCTGCATAGCTATAGGATCCACTTATGCTGCAGAGCAAAGAAGTGGTGATGGAAATTGGAGAATGTTATGATTATGTAAAAGGATAACCATCGTAAAGGTTGATAAGGAATTGATATGAGATTTCATTCTCAAATTAGTTATAATTTACTGGCGGCGGAGCTCAGAATGAAGAAATTGGTGATGATTGAAAACATTCAAAGTCTCAAAATTACAGAATTCTTGTGAATGAAATGTTTCAGAAAGTTTTTTGCAAGTGTTTTAAGGCAAAAATAAATATTTTCGCAAAGGAAATGAATCCCAAAGCTATTGTTTTGCTAAGCCTTCAAGACGATTGAAACGAATTATGATATGGAATTGTGATCTAATGAATTTCATACTGAAATTTTAGTGAAAATATAAAACCACCTGGTTTGAGGATAGCTGCATAGTTAATGTTTAATTTTGCTGTCATGGCTGTAAAACGTATTAGAAGTGATTAAATTTTGAGAATTTGATAAGAATGACTGAACTTGAGAATTTATCACAATTTGAATATATTGTGTTGAGATAAATATATACCAGCTTATAAGTTTTGTTTAATTTTTCTTAAATCCAGAAATTCTCTTCATGAAGGATATGATATAACTTTGAACAAGGTCTTGACAGCTTCGAGAGCTGATAACACTATGAGTAAATACAACAGAGCGTTGAATACCTGGAGAGATTAGTGTAAGCAAAATAAAGTAAATTCTGACACAGCAGAACCAGAAGATATTAGTCGCTATCTTATTCATTTGTATCAAAGAGAAGCTCCTTATTCGAGGATAGAATCGGCTTTTTACGCCATTAAGTGGCATTTTGACTGCAAGCCAAGGATGAATGTTAATCCCTGTGATCGCAAGTTCATACATATTGTTTTACAATGTTTAAAGAAATTACTAAACAAACCGATCGTTAAGAAAGAAGTTATAACCCCAGACATTTTGAAAGCAGTTGTTGAGAAGTATGGATCTTCAACGAGTCTATTAGATATTCGATTATGTGCTATGATTTTGATTTCCTACGCAGGCATTCTACGATTTGATGAAATGATACATATTCGTAAATGTGATTTAGACTTGTATTTGTCTCATGTGAATACTTTCATCATGAAAAGTAAAACCGATATTTACAGGCAAGGAGCATGGGTTCTTATAGGTGCTACAAATTCCCCACCTGCCCCGTATTAGCTTTGAGGAAATATTTGATTGCAGCGGGGCTTAACGATGCCTCTGATGAAGTATTTCTTTTTAGGCCTCTAAATTACTGTAAATCCAGTAATAGTTACAAGTTAAGACGTGGACAGTTGTCTTATACTAGATGTTTAGAATTATTGAGAGAGGCGTTGGCGAAAGTAGGGTTGAATCCAAAGAGTTTTGGCATGCATAGCCTCCGAAGTGGCGGAGCCACAGCAGCAGCGAACTTTGGTGTTCCAGACAGGTTGTTTAAGAAACATGGTAGGTGGAGGTCGGAGACTGCTAAGGATGGATATATTAAAGACAATATGAAGGATTGTCTTTCAATTTCTATGAATTTGGGGCTTTAGAATTATTTTTATACCGGGTAAATTAGCCTCAGCCTAGTATGATTATACGTATAACTTTGTTAAAGATGGATTGTAGGCGTTCGATGAGATTGTTGAATGAGACATGTATTATTATCATTATACATTTAAAGTTGGTTAAATTGAAATGATTGCGTCGTGTAACTCATTTTCTTGTTTACCCGTTCTTTGATTGACTGAGAGGGGGAGCTATAAGTTTAGCTTGTCTTGCCGTCGAAGCTTGGTGCTCCCCTCGAAACAGGTATGTTTTTTGGAAAGTATATAAATGTTTTCTATTTCAGGTGTTGATGTTGTTGCACTGGTTGTGCTTAAGGATAGTGAGGCGTGACTGAAAATAATTTATTCACGATTGAGAGTCGAATTAGGGAATAACACAAGAGGAGTTGTTTTATGTTAAATGGTTAATAGTGCACTTTGGGCCATGCAGTGGGGCCAAAATGGGGCACGCAACCTATGAGGTTGATGGAGGTTACGATGCTGGTATCGGTCGTGGTTATAGTGATGTTGTTGTTAAGTGTAATTGTATTGACGATGTTGAAGATGAGGATCAGGAGGAAGTGGCTGATGAGATAGATGGGTTGTGGAGGAGGAGAGTAATGATGACGATGACGACGACAACGACGACGAAGGTGATGATGATGATGATGCTGATGATGATGATGATGAATATGATGATGGTGGTAGTGGTGGAAATAATGATGGTTGGATGATGATCATGAAGTGGTGGTGATGATGATGATGATATTTTGTTTTTGGTGTCGATGATGATGATTTTGTTTGTGGTGGCTGGCGATGATGATGGTTTCGGTAAAGGGTGATGTCGTATGGTGATGAAGACGATATTGGTGCTGGTTGTAGATTTAGCTGATGGCGATGGTGGTGATGATAATAGCTATGGTGCTGATGACCATGAAGTCGATGGGCGGTGGTGATGGTGGCCATGTTGTTGTTATGTATGATGATGATGATGACGACGACGATGATGATGATGACGGTGCATGATGATGACATGGACGATGATGGTGGTGTGGTGAATTTGCTTTTAATGATGATGACGATGATGATGATGATGTTGCTGCTGCTGCTAATGATGATGATGCTGATGCTGGTCCTGCTGCTGTTGCTGCTGCTGCTGCTGATGATGATGACGGTACGATGCATGATGATGACATGGACGATGATGGTGGTGTGGTGAATTTGCTTTTGATGATGATGCTGATGATGGTGGTGACATACGAAACACCGATGAAGTACAGAGCAGTAAATCCATTCCGATTATTTGTTTACAGATGTTCAGACAATGAAGAGGGCTCTAGAAAACACCGAACAGTTGATATCAAAACAAGTAGAAGCTCTAGCAAGGTAAATGTAAACCTTAATAAAGACAATATTAACATTCTCTCAGGAGAACACTCCAGCATGAAATTCATTCATAATAATTATAAAAAATTATTCGCCCAGAATGGCGCTGGCACATTCAATTTTGAAATTATCTATAATACCCTAGAGCCCTTGCGGCATACGTTACATAATATTATCATCATCATCGTTGCCCTATATGGCTGGGTTTAGAACTGACTTTCATGAATGTCAGGTCAGGCGACCTCTGGGGGAGATGGTCCATTTAAATAAGCCTTTGGTATGATTCTGTTGGGGATCGAACCCACATCCCCGGTTGCTGAGTTGGGTGCGGGGTTGAACGCTCCGACACAATCATGTTCATGTTCATGATGTTATACACGTAACTAAATAGCATGTGACACTGATATTATTAGACCGCTGTGTCTGAAAGCAGACGCATACAAAAATCATCTATCATGATCTTGAAAGAAGGCAAAATCCAGACTGGTATGTGGTATCTGAGTTTATTCCAAGAAAACCAACAGCCTCGCTGTTGTAAATACATATTGATAAAAAAATCAAATGACTTAAGTACTGAATTTATTCCAATTCCAATTGCTTTAGTCACTTTCCCGCCAAAATCATGCCCTGGCTGGCTTGAAACGAAAGCCTCCTATAGGGGGTACATAATTGAAACCCCCAATTGACTCTGGATTGGTCAATTACACTGGTCAGTCCAGTCAAGTACAGAGGGATGCTTGAATGCATCCATGAAGGAATTTTGAACAAAAAGCCATTGTTAACTAAGCAAGTTCTACTAGCCTGTCTGCAAGACCAATAAGGGTATATAGCCAATTTCACATTACAACAATCTTATTTCCCCCTTTCAATACCGACATTGCATAGATATTGTGTCATTTTAATGGCAAGATACGAATGACTAAATACGCTTTTAAAAATTTCCCGGCCCTTATATTACATATTTTTTTGATGGGGGGGGGGGGGGCTTTGACCTATAATCCATCTAAAAAAACAAGTGATTATCATTACAATGATTAAACTGTGAGTCGAACAGGGAATAGGGGAAGCATCCACACTTAAAATGTTGGGCAACATACTGTCCACTGTGTTGGAGAATGTATATTCTTTAAAGGTCAAGTCCACCCCAGGAAAATGCTGACTTGAATAAATAGAGAAAAATCAAACTAGCATAGTGCTGAAAATTTCATCAAAATCGGATGTAATATAAGAAAGTTAGGACATTTTAAAGTTTCGCTTATTTTTCACAAAACAGTGATATTCACAACTAGGTGACTCAGTCGATGATGTCCATCACTCACTATTTCTTTTGTTTTTTATGGTTTGAATTATACAATATTTCCCTTTTGATAGATTTGACAATAAGGACCAACTTGACCGAACCATATAGTATTAAACTATGCTAATTCTACATGTTCAGGGAGGAATTAATCGTTGTATCACTTGACAATGAGGAGAAAATTAGAATATTTCATATAATAAAATACAAAAGAAATAGTGAGTGGATGACATCATGGTCTCCTCATTTGCATACCAGCCAGGATGAGCATTAGAATTGTTATGTGAAATCAAGCAAAACTTTAAAATGTCATAACTTTCTTATTTTACATCCGATTTTGATGAAATTTTCAGTGTTATGCTTGTTGGATTTTTCTCCTTTTATTCAAATCAACTTTCTGTTTGGGCGGACTTGTCCTTTAAAAAATAATATATATTCTGGGCACTAGTAGTTATCCAATTGAGGAAATTTATTACCCAATTTGGGTAGATATTAACCAATAGTTGTGTGGACAGTATGTTGCCCAGGGTTGGGGGGGGGGGGGTAGCCCATCTATTTTAAGAGTGTCCCATTTATGTTGTTTTTGTGTGTTTATTAAATTGTTTTGTGATTGATTGTTTTTGTTTTTGCTTGCGATGCGAGACGTGTATGGTGAAGGTGAATTACAGGGGGTCTTCCGCCCCATTCAAATATGGTGATATCTTGTCTCTTCGGTGAGTTTATGTCTTATTGTACGTTAAAATAAAATAAAGAACTTTGCGATATAGCACGTTCAGCATGTTCAGTCATGGATAGCGGCGCCGCGGCGCCAACCGTCTTAGATGAAAAAAAAAATTCAGTGAACAACATGTCGTGGCTGACGATGAATTGTGAATATATCATGTATATTGGCATGAATTATATTTTACCAGTATGCAGCTATGATAATGCTAAGATAAATATCACACATAATCCTTTTTAACTCAAATCGACATTTTGTCTTCTGTTTTAATCTCAAAGGTTGGAGGAGCGCGTGTATGACAAGCAAGAAGTGAGTATTATCATGCTTATGATATTAGTTTGATCTCCCCCCTTTCGTACAGTCGTACGGGTCCAAAACGAAGTATTTTCTTACATTACGCCTACAATGATTACGTTCGATAAGAATGAATGTGCCTGCTTGACTTTTTTATACTGAATATAGTTTGTATTAACTTGTCGTGTAAATAGATTTGGCATCTACAAAAGGAATGACAATGGCGACACATATTATAAAAAAATAAAATGCCTGTCATTACAAAAATAATATGTCATAAACTATTTCAAGTGCTTATAATTATGTTAACAAGAGTCGTGTATTTTTAGCTTCCACTTTTCTTTCCTAAACCATGTACAAAAAAGTTAAAATGACCATCTGATTGTGATTTATTTTGCATGGTCAGCCCCCCCCTTTCAATAACGCTCCACAGCCCCTGCATTCACTCTCTCTCTCTTCATCCGGGCACTCTCTCTTCCTCCCCCTCTCCCATTTAACTTTTCATTTCTATCATTCAGGAGATCAACAAATGCAAGAAAGACTTCTCCGTGCTCGAGAGCGACAACGTCTTGCTCAAGTCGGAAGTCAACCAGTACCGAAGCAGTGTGGTCGAGTTGAAGAAGGCGAGTTGAAATCGGAGAAGGCTCGACATGAATGTGTAATATTACATAGGTTATGTAGATTCGAATCAGTGATATGTCAATACGCCATCACGTGACCATAGCTGCGAGGATCGCATTTGTTATATTCTAGGTTTTGACGTCACCTCAGGGAATATAACTGCGTTGTATTGTCAATTGCAGCGTTATATTCCCTAAGGTGACGTCACTCGCTGCTTACAAGTTGCGTAATCAGGTAGTTTGATCTACGCGCTAGTGTTAATGCGTCGATTGCATGAAGAACGCGCTTGATGTATTTTCAAAATATTTTCTATTATGACGTAGATGGATCAGAGCTGTAGCAAGAATTTCGGGTTGGAGCCAGATGATGAATGCAATCTCTGATGGCGAATCCACATAGACTATATAATATAACAGATATTGCCTGGTCTATCGTTTTAATAAATAACATTTCAACTCCCCTCCGAAGCTATATTTTCCCTCGGGAGAATATTTTCCCTCAGCGCTGCGCGCTTCGGGCAAAATATAATCCATTGGGAAAAATATAACTCCGTCGGGGAGAAGAAATGTTATATTCAAACTCTAGGTAGGCAATATCTGTATATTATTGTAGCTTTAATGTAACTTTGTTCAATTGAAGGGAGGGGGTTGAAAAAAAAGGCTGAATGAATCAATTTGCTTGACATTCAAGCTGAAACATTACACGTGATTATGCAAATCCGATTATCCAAGTAATGAAGAAACAGAAGAGGAGAAAAGGGGGAAGTAAAGGGGGAGGGGGGAGGTAAGAAAGAGGAGTATTTAATATGAGATGCCTAGTGCGTGTAACTCTATAATACCTCTGTAATTCTGTAAAGAATGAAAATGATGTCAGCCTTTACTTGGATCATCTAGCCCCTTGATAAAATAGGCCTATCCAGACCCCGCCCCTGGTTGGGAAGTCTGCACACCGTTTCATGTTTATGATAACAGCCTTTCCGGAGTCTTTCATTACGCCAAACTATATAAGCGATTGTAGACAATAATATCAATAATTGATAATTACAATGGTTACGATTAAAATCAACAGAAAATCAGGACGTTGGAGGCGCAGCTGAAGGAGGTGACGACCTCGGATGGTACCGAAGCCGAATCGGATGGGGGAGCGGCCCCTACTCGCCGGGTAATCGAAATACAACCGGCAGCTGAGGTACCGTCCGATGTCAAAGGTCAACGAACTTTTAAGAAGAAGCAGAGTGCTGACGTCACAGAAGTAAAGGAGGAGAACGAGAAGTTGATCGACAAAGTGACGACCCTAGAGATGAAAGTAATCGAAAAGGTGAATTTTCTTGAAAACATCGGCTCTTATCCCCTCTGTATGCATTAAAGCGTAAAAACTTGGGGTTTAACCTAAACTAAATGACTTCAGGACTTAATCTAAATTTTGTTGTCGGCTGGTCATTAGGTATCTCGAAAATGGTTCAAATCTTGTGTGTGGCGCCCCGTTTGGTAGTACGAATAAATCTAGTGCTATTTCCCTGTTGCCCAGGAAACCAAGAACATGCGGATGGAGCATGATGTGAGCGAGATGCTGGAGAACATCCGAACCTCATCACCGGAAGCAATTAAGCATCTCCGTCGTTCCATTGACCTCACCCGATATCTACCGGAAGTTGAGGCCGATGAGGACGATGACCCCTCGAAGGAGGTCGCTATCGACGTCGGCGAAAGGTGAGTTGACCAATTCAGAAGAAGTATGGTGTTACCTGCTATGTTCAGTGCTTTGTTTTTTTGTTTTAGTTCAGTGAGTTCATAATGAATAATGATAGTGGTGTCTGGATCAAATCTGGGTTTTTGTTTACCTCAAGATTTGGTCACCAATCACATTAACAACCTCACATATCCCAAGCATCCTTTTTTTTTTAAGTGAAGAGAACTATGATGTAGTCAAAGTACACATAAGTAATTGCACTGCACAAGAATAATTCCGGTTTAAAGTTGTTTATTACAACTATATCAATTCGTATTACGTTATATACAGCCAATGTCATAGAAAATCGTGAAGACGGAGTGCGGTAGCGTTCATGCGTGTGCAGAATAAGTACATGTATTTGATTTTTTAGTTACTATGTGAGCTACAATCATGAAAGTTTCATCTTGTTTCATACGAATCGGTCTCTATCTAGTACAGTACATCTACATTCCTCTCCGGGAGAGCGCAAGATACACATTTTTGGAGAGTTCATGGTTCAAGGACCAAGCTCAGATAATAATATTGTGTCAATATTGGATGTAAAGTTATCTCAAGCCCTTCTATTGAGAATCCCCCCCCCCCAAAAAAAAAAAAAAAAAAAAAAAAAAAAAACCCGGCTGATTTTTTTTTGGTATTTTATATTATAATGTATATATCTGCTGGCAAATAAAACATATTATCTATTTCATTTGCAAATACTAAGGCAAAGTATATTAACAGAAAACGAAAGGATTGCCTTTATGAGAGTTAACAAGATGATGAATTGCGTTTACCATTTCGCCCTGCAGCGTATCGCCCGCCACTGGCCGCGATAGTGCCATTCAATCGACCCCTACTGCCACCCACTCGTACTCAATCAGTCCTACTTCGAGGAGCAGGACTGCACAGAGAACCGGGGGAGGAGGAGGTAGAGGAGCAGGAACTGGTCCTAGACCCCGAACACCGGCCCAGGTCCTGCGAGATCTTCGTTCTCCTGGCCATAAGTTAGGTTAGTCCAAGTCAGGTTTATGTAACATGTTAACATTGATTAAAAAGTATGGAAATAAATCACTTTTCCCACCCTTGTCATTATTGGCTATTTTTGAATAGATTAGTATGTAGGCAGCAGTTTGCTGCAATATTGCATTATCCATTTTATTTCTGGGTCCAACGCCGAAATAAGTTTTCAATTTTCTGTATCAATAAGTAGACGGAATGAGTGGGAAAATATCCCCTGTGATAAATTTATCCACACTGCATTAACTCTGATTAACTTCGATTCCAATTAAAATCGCTTAAAAACTGTTCTTCCTTAAATAATCAAACTTATGTGGAATGGCTTATTTTAATCATGCAATAAACTGCTTACATCTTCAATTATAAGACTATAATAGTCGTGATAGTTTGTTAGAATATTATTGATATGAGATACATCTCGCATGTTAAGAATTAATAGGTGTTGTAATTTTTACGTTAACCTCCATTTTTTAAGTGCCCTGTTCTTTCGTTCATAACTTCCTCAGACGATCAACCGGAATATGCCGAAGGATCCGAGCCGACCTTGGCCGATTTCAATCGAGAACGCGAACACTGCACTCGGCTAGCTTCGGAACTTGAAGCAGTGAAGAAAGAACTTTCCAGAGCCAAGAGGGAGATTGTCGGCCTTCAGTTCGGAAGTATGTTTCAGCCAGTTTTACAATGCTTAGAATAATCATAATTACGTTAGTAACTAGTTCGGATACTAAGGAGAGAGAGGGAAGAGAGCGAGAGTAGTTCAATGGTGGCTGAATTTAAAATCTGTGTATGATTAGATAAGAGGTATCTAATCCCATATGGTCTAGTGGTTAGGATCCGGCGCTCTCACCGCCGTGGCCCGGGTTCGATTCCCGGTGTGGGAACAACATTTTTTTTAAATAATTATAATTCCAGTATCATTCCAATATCATTTATCTTGGGTATATTAGAATTCACCCTAAATCAGATCATGATTTTACATTATATGAGAATATTATTTGTGGGAATTCTTTAGGGGAGATGTTTAGGATTCAGGTGTTAATATGGATCTTGGGAATCAATAAAGTGCATGCATACTACATAATAGTGTCCTCTCCCATATGGTCTAGTGGTTAGGATCCGGCGCTCTCACCGCCGTGGCCCGGGTTCGATTCCCGGTGTGGGAACAGCACATTTTTTTCTTCTAGAAAGTGCATAGTTGGTAATTAATATCGAATCGCCTTCATAATCATCAGCTTCATCGTCTTCCTTCCCCTTTTCCTCTTCATCATCATTATCACCACCGCCACCGACATCAATCACAATCATCATCACTTCCGTTAACGTCATCATCATTATTATTATGGTCATCATCATCATTTATTTTATCATCATCTTAATCATCATAATCATCATCGTCACCATCATCATCACCGCCACCACCTCCATCATCATCATTTATCTAGGTAATCGAACGTACGCTATAATCCCAGAAAGGACTGAGAACATGGAGAAGACCCTAAGTTGCGCCAAAGAAAGTGAAGTAAAATCAAGACCATCTTCTCCTGGAAAGGGTGCGACAAGGGTAAACAAAAATGAAGATTCCTAGCTTTATCACCCATATAAGACACTTATTATTCAAACGAGACAGACATAATGGGGGTGGGGTGTCCACCTCCCTCAATAAGTAATCACCCTCGTTTCTATTTAAAGGACAAGTTCACCCCAACAAAAAGTTGATTCGAATAAAAAGAGAAAATTCCAATAAACATAACACTGAAAATTTCATCAAAATCGGATATAAAGTAAGAAAGTTATGACATTTTAAAGTTTCGCTGAATTTCACAAAATAGTTATATTCACATCCTTGTCGGTATGTAAATGAGGAGACTGATGACATCACTCACTCACTATTTCTTTTGTATTTTATCATGTGAAATATTCAAATTTTCTCCCTGTTGTCATGTGAAACAACGATTAATTCCTCCCTGAACATGTGCTATTAGCATTGTTTAATACTATATGATTCAATCAAGTTGGTCCTTATTGTCAAATCTGTAAAAAATGAAATATTGTATAATTCAAACAATAAAAAACTAAAGAAATAGTGAGTGAGGGACACCATCGACTATCTCATTTGCATGTCACTGAGTTGTGCATATCACTGTTTTGTGAAAAATAAGCGAAAGTTTAAAATGTCATAACTTTCTTATTTTACATCCGATTTTGATGAAATTTTCAGCATAATGCTTGTTTGGTTTTTCTCTATTTATTCAAATCAACATTTTTCTGGGGTGGACTTGACCTTTAAGAACATTTAAGTTGTTTTCTACAGACGGATCATTATTGGTTCATTGGTTAGTTTCTTTCGGCCTTCTTACTGCATTTACTGTTTTTTTTGTCTTCTTGTATGCCCATCCGTGAAATAATGATTCCTCCCAATTTTGTCCCTATGCACCACTGTATTCATTGTCTTTTTAGGGGGGCAAAAAAATAAGGTAAAATAATTGACGCATCAAAAAATTAATCTAGGCCTGTATAAAACAAAATATTATTGATTCTTGACAATTATATATTGATAAATTTGTTTGGATTGCTTGTTATGCAGACCGGATAAGACCTTTTCATGTAAAAACATGTCCTGAATCCGTTATTTCTTATCATAATTTATTGTTATTAATATGAATATATAATTATGTATACATATATATACATATATATATATATATATATATATATATATATATATATATATATACTGCAGAAATAATATATTGTTATTTCTGCAGGAGGAATATAAGCCCGCCGAGAGGGTAGAGGTCCCTAGAGATTGGCAACGTCGTCGAGGTTCCATACAACCCCCAAATGTAGCCCAACTCCTCGCCAAAGTCTCCCCATCAAATGCCAACCGACCAAGCGATGAGAAGGTCTTGTACGAGCAGCTGAAGTCCCAGGGGCTCCACAACGCCGCCCCGCGCAGGAACGTCCGGGTGGTTCGGCAGTCGATGGCCCAGAAGAAGATCGTCACCGTCGCCGGGCAGGAGGTCGTAATGGAAGAGGACGAGGACGAGGCGGAGGTCGATGATGTCGGAACCGTGGGAGGTGGCAAGGGAGAAGAAACCCTGGATGACGAGGGGAATGTGGTCTCGTTTGAAGAATATGTCCTCGTTGATCAGGTAGAATGAGATTTGAAACAAATACACCATTGAACGAATAAGTAATTGAATAAACAATTAGATGGTAGAGAGGTAGACAGTAGAAGAAATAAACAAATGGATAAACAAATGGATAAATGAATAACCGAGAAGATAATGAATACATAGGATTGTTTTTAAATGGTAATAAAAGAATTTTAAAATAAATTAAATAGACATATAGATGGGCGGATACGCATATAAAAGGATTGTTTGAAAGATCAATGAATAAGTGAATTGATAAATGAATAAATTCTTTAACCTCCAAAAATGTAATGAACGAATGAATGAATTAATTAATGAATCGATAGATAAACAAACAAATGAAGGGCTTGATAGACATATTAACAAGTAAAATAACTTAATGTCGATCAATTCATTGAATAATTAAATAATGAACAAACGGACAAATCACAGCAATAATGAAACGAATAAAAGAAAAATGAAAAAATAAATAAAAGAAACACTATTTGACGTTCCAGATAGATTTTTATACATCTATGTCAATTTTCATAGATACCAGTCAGTAGCATACGCAGGGGGTGGTTACAGGGATTCAGCCCCCCCCCCCCCCCGCCCTTAAATTTTTGTTTTTATTTTTATTTTATTGTTTTTACTTGTCAATTTTTTTGGGGGGTAGGAAACGACGTAAAATTTGTGATGATTTTTTTTTGGGGGGGGGGTGTCAACATTTCTTTCAGCTTGAACCCCCCCCCTTTAAAAAATCCTGCGTACGCTACTGATACCAGTTATATCTTTGTATAAGATAATGATTTGATGATACTTATGCTGTGAGTGTATGATTGGGACCCGACCCTTGCGCCAACATTATTGCTTCATCAGCACGACGGTACATCTTTAGAACATTGTTATCATTTTCTGTATATGACTATCATAATGATGTGATCAAATCATATTTTAAAGGGGTCAAAGCAGAAAAAAAGAACGACAAAAACGTGTATTAAGCATATAAAAAGAGTCGCCCAATATTGTCATTTGACGATGGCGTTTGTTTCTTTCTTTTGTTCATTTTAACAGGGCATGCAGACAGATCCTCTTCTTGATCCACTTGGAGCTTGGTCTAATGTGAAATCGGTACTGGTACCATTCATTTTCGTTTGATTCGATATTTATTTCATTTTGATTTAAAGCAGTTCACCTCAGTCCAGATTGATTAATTTCAGTTAAGTCCAATCAATTTGATTTGGATCAGTTTAGCTAACTTTGATTCTTATCAATTCAGCCCCATTCAATACAACATTCAGTTAATTTTGTGCTCAGTTTACTTGAATTCAGACTCAGTTCACGTCATAGTAGATTAGCTTATGGCTCTATTCAATTTCGTTTAATTCAAATTTAGTTTAATTCAACCCGTTTTAACTCAGTTCATTTCAATTTAGTACAATCCAGTCTACTTCTTTTCAGTCCAGTTCGGTCCAGTTCAGCTCATTTAAGTTTAGTTTAGTTCAATTCAACTCAACTTATTTTAGTTCAATTTAGATCAATTCAACTCGCTTCAATTCAATTCTTTTTGATGAAAAACGGAATTTACAAACTTATCGTGCATGGCAAAATAAAAATCTAAAACATAAATTTCATTCACGTCTTTCTTCTCCATTTTCGACAGGTCGGCATGAAGGCCCGGAGGCGATCTGCGTCCCCTCGGAGGGGTTTAACCAAGGGCCCCGTTCCCCTCCCTGCACCCCCTGAAGAGTGGGCCCAATTTGATCCCACACAAATCAAAGGACCCTTGGACAAGAAGGAAGACAGGGCGCATGCGCAAAAGAGAGGCGGGAGGAGTCGCCCCGGATCTGCAGTCAATGGTATTTTCTTCGTCGAAAGAGAAGTAATTATCAGAAAAAAATGTTGTTTTCTTATTCTTCCTTCCCCCTTTACTTCTTCACTTTCCTTCTTCTTCTTCTTCTTCTCCTTCTTTCTTTCTTTCTTTCTTTCTTTCTTTTCCTCCTCATTATTTTCATTTTGTCTTGACATTTTTTTTTGATCGGGGAATGGATCGTTTATTCAACTTCAGAAACAGGACTTGATAAAAGTTCGACAACATTTCTTTAATATAAATAAATATTGCCATAAACATTTCGGGTTATGAGTTCATGCCATCGGATCGAAAAATATGAAAGATTTCTATATTCAATGTTATAGTCAATGAAAAGTGATAGGAAGTTTAAAGGGGTTTAAGCTCATTAGTGGTGCAAATTTGATGAAAAAATATCTATCAGATACCCTTTTTGGTCACCATGAGAGAAACATGGAGTCACCCGAGATGATCACTATAAAAGGTATTTAGCAGATTGCTCTTCAAATGAGATAATCTGTTGCTTTTTTCTGTATCATCTAGAAGCCGTATTACCTAGTTGAAAATTGTGAGTGAAAACAATTCGAAAATCGAATAAACTGGTATTGTATGTTTCATGGATTGCTAATTCATTTAACACGATTAATTCAGAGTTATCTTGTAGGGTTTTTAAGGTCGACTTCTTTTTTTTCGCAGCTCTCACGAATCATCACCGGCATCCGCGGTTTTACTTCTTACGTCAGTCAACTGCTTGATCGGGAAGTTTCGGATATCGCGAAAAGAAACGATGAAATCCGAAGTCAGATGTCGGAAAGATCACTTCGTAGATTCGAGAGGGTAAGGACAAAAGAAAGAATCGATTCGCAATAAAAAGTATATATAATTAATGATATTATTATTACAACGCACATTTATGTAGCGTCATCTATCTTGAAACATTCTATTCCTCGACTCATTGTTATAATAGTTTGTGTCCACCATGTCCACTATGGTCAACCAACAGATGGTCGTATTCTAAGATCGTCGAACACCATCATTAGTTAAACCCACTTGGTCTAGTGTAGAAAGTGTCACGATACACCATGTATCTTTCTTGGGCAAGTGTTGGTCCCTAAAAAGGACCACCCAAACTCGACATTTCGACAAGTGTGAAACGGCTCTACTAACTGAGCCAACACACCGGTTCAATCAAGTTCATCTAATCAGAGTTATAATAGACTACGCAGTGTAGTGAAAATAAGACAAAAATTGGTATGCAGCCTAATTGCAAATTATACTAAACGATAACTGTGCTAATACTATGATTTGCTGTTAGATGACTGCAGGAGCGGATCATCCTGGCGAGGATGACACGGCATTGAGCGGGAAGCCGACCGTTCCCCCTATCCGAAGAGGTCGGTTCGAGCTCATGAGACATGACAACCAAATATCGAACTTCGCCAACCGAGTCGCCTTCGCAAGCTATTCAACTGGTAGAAGGTAGCGCAGTGTTTAAGAATGCTTTATGTAGGACAGAAATATATGGTAGACGTCCCTTAGTATTATAATACGACAGAAAATTATGGAGAGAGAGGGGCGGCAAAGGAAAGGAGAGAGAAAGAGAGATATAGATTGATAAACAGATTGATTAATTTTGATTAGTATTGATGAATAGATAGATATAGATAGATAGATAAATAGATAGATAGATATATAGACAGACAGATAGACAAATAGATAGATATATAGATATATAGAGGAAGTGATATTAGCATAAGATGAAGAGTAGCAAATATTCGGAATATTCAACCTATGTTCAGTTGTCAGTGAATATTTTACTAAGTAAAAAATTTTCATGATAACTACTCACAGAATTCCATGCTTTTATGATAACTATTCACAGATTTCCCCGAATAATAGAGAGGCTTTAAATATATTTTGTTCATTATTTTCTATTCTCTCTTTTTTTTTCAGATCAAGCACAATGGCAGGTACAGCGACTTCAGCCAAATCGGCAACTTCGGATGTTGGTAAGGAAAAAAACAATAATTCTTTGCACTCACATCCTTCCCTCAAAAACAGATTAACAACCATGTTCAAGATATTCCAAAGTATCCTCTAACCTTCAAAATAAAATGAAACGGTGCAGGTCCCCTCTTAAAAAACAAACTCTTCCATTCTCATGAATTTGGGTCCAAAATATCTGAAGGAAATTATACAAGGATTGACACGAACATAGCTTTGTGCAGAAGAAGTTTCTCGCATGCCACCATTGAGATTTTTCGGTCGTAAATATGGGATAAGATACTTAAAAAAAGGCTCATCCCAGATTTTTTCTTTGCCATACTATTCTCTACGAAGGATCACAAGAGTTGACACAAACATATCTTTGTGTAGAAGAAGTTTCTCGCATGCCGCCATCGAGATTTTTCGGGCGTAAATATGAAATAAGATACTGAAATAAAGGGGCCATCGCAGATTTTTCTTTGCCATAGCTTACTATTTTCTACTAAAAGAAAAAGGAAGAAAACCACAATCCGTGGTCATTTGAGTAAGTTTTGGTAATTATCTTTTTACTATCACCCGGGCTCTCACCCTACCTCTCATATTAGCTGACTACTACCAACTCTTCCTACCAATCATGGAACACCTCCAAGGCGCAGACGCAGAAGCCCAACGCCGATTGGTTGAAGAATTGCGAGACGGGAAACGAACGATGACGTCATGCCAGCGATGGAACATGGAAGTTGAACTTGTAGGAAAGCACGCCGTCGATGTTCTTGGAGGGATATGCGATCTATTCAGAAATACTGTGGAAAAACAAGTAAGCTTGTTATAGATATAAAAAGTAGCCAACTTAAAAAGGGGTTTAATTCAAACAATTAATTCGCTTTAACTAAATTTTGATAAGCTATTGGTTTTTATGGGTATCAGGACAACTACCCCCTGGACAATCACCCCCCGGACAACTACCCCCCGGACAATTACCCCCCGAGGACAATTACCCCCCGGACAATTACCCCCCGGACAATTACCCCCTGAGGACAACTACCCCCCGAGGACAATTACCCCCCGGACAATTACCCCCCGGACAACTACCCCCGGACAATTACCCCCCGGACAACTACCCCCCGGACAATTACCCCCCGGACAACTACCCCCGGACAATTACCCCCCGGAAAATTACCCCCGGACAACTACCCCCCGGACAATTACCCTCCGGACAACTACCCCCGGACAATTATCCCCGGACAATTACCCCCTAGACAAAGGGAGTGCACAGAGTCATACGTCGGCCGTACGTTTGACGTAAGAAGTACTCTAGGCATTCTCGAGTATCTTGAAATCAAACGTACGCCGTAAGAAAGCTGTAAAATTGAGCTCCATCCATAGGCGGATCCAGGGTGGCCGAGGGGCCCGGCCGGCCGGCCCCCCCCCCCCTCTCCTATCGGCAGAGCAAAAAATTAAAAAAAAGGGGGAAAGAAAGAAAAAAAGAAAAAGAAGGGGAAAGAAAGGAGGAAAAATAAGAGGTAAAATAAGAGAAGGGAGCCGAGTGAAAAAAAAAAAAGGTCAGGGGATGACTTGGAAAATGATAAAAAAATATATTTCATGTCACTATATGAATTTTTTTGCTCGCACTTCGCGCTCGCATAGCCTGTTTGATGAGATACACATCTTGCTAAATAGGCTGATATGTAGCTTAAAATATTAAGTTTTGAAGTTGATATTACAAAGCATATTTCAGCTCGGACATTATTCATTATTTTGTTTGATTTACAAACTGATTTTTAAGTGCTCTGTTTGATGTCCGTTTTATATAACAAACTACTTAAAACCCCCCTTTTATGACAGCTTACCAAAAATTTCGTCTAACGATTTGCGCTCGCATTTTTGTTAAAAATATATCAACTCACAAATCCTATTCATGATTACAAAAGTGCTTAAAATATCAAGTTTTCAGGCCTCAGTGTCAACACATTTTACTCACTCATTTAGGCTTATTACATTAATAAATATGATAATAAAATTTTCATGAATTCTTAATGACTAAATTGTCCCTTTCCAGAAAAGAATATCGACAATATCACAGTTTCATATGTTTCATATCGCACTCAGGAAGAGGAATAAGAAAGTTGTCATCATTTTCATATGATGACAAACTGTCCTTAGACCTAGAATGTCCAGGTCCTAGGTCAAAATAATAATGAAGATATCAGCTCGCGCTTCACACTCGCATCATTTATTAAGTGCTTTCCACATCCACTTCACAATTTCCCTACACAATGCTTTAGATAGGGCTCAAATTCACAATTTTCATACCGGAATATCAAGTATTTTCCGCTCGCGCTTCGCGCTTGCATTGCTTTTTCGATGAGATTAATATCTTGCTCAATATAGGCTGATATGGAGCTTAAAATATCAAGTTCCGAAGTCAATATACAAAACATATTTCATCTCGGATATCGAGCTTTCATTATTTTTAAATTTACAAATTGATTTTTCAAGTGCTCTGTAAAATGTCCGTTTTATGGTCTAAATATTAATATTTTTAGCTCACGCTGCTCGGTCGCATTATTTGATTTGCATAGGCCTACTTCTTTATAAATTCTTACAAACCGTCCTTAAAATGCACCTTAAACGAATTGTATACTATCATGATTGCCAATTTGTATAGAAAAAACACTGTATTTGATTATGTCATATTGTTTACAATTTAGTAAATTTGGTACTTAATTTCCTTCTTTAATGTTTAATTGCTTTCACCCAAGAATAATACACACAAAAACACCTTGTAAGTTACAAGGTGTTCTTGTGTGTATTATCTTTGCATAAAGTTTTTTAGCTTACTGTATTAAGTTATAAAGCCACATCTTAATCTGGAATGTGCACCAATTGTTTCATAATTCTTAGCTTCTTGTTAGTTGAACTGTTTTAAAATAACAGATTTATAGGTCTACTTGACAGTGTTAGTGTTGATAGTTGCCTTATCGACTTTCAATATTTCTACCTATGAAGGTGTCTTTTTACGTTTTATCTATTTGCCTGATTTCATTCCTGAAATTAAACCCAAAATAGATATTTAAAAAAATCAGATCAGTTTGAATCAGAGATATTCAGCATTTGTGATTATTATGACTAATCGTGTTCAATTGTTCTATGAAAACTTTGAATGAGGGCCAGTTTACAAATTTTCTGATGTATATATGCATAGCCAGACGGGAGGTTTCGGGTGCAAGCCCCCCCCCCCCCCATTTTTCATGATGCAGAAGGCGCCGCTAAACAAAAACTAAAAAGGAAAAACGAAGAAAGTGAGAGAACAGGAGAAAGAGCAATATAAAAGAGAAAGAAAAAGTTATTAACGTAAGATAAAGTAGAAAATATTTCGGAAACCTGTGCCACCGACCAAAACTTACAATGGGTCCCGCTTAATTCTAACAATGATGCTGGAGAGAAAGGGGGATTTTCTGAAGGTAATTATCCGGGGGGTAGTTGTCCGGGGGGTAATTGTCCGGGGGGTAATTGTCCAGGGGTAATTGTCCGGGGGTAGTTGTCCGGGGGTTAATTGTCCGGGGGGTAGTTGTCCGGGGGGTAATTGTCCGGGGGGTAGTTGTCCGGGGGGTAATTGTCCTCGGGGGGTAGTTGTCCTCGGGGGGTAATTGTCCGGGGGTAATTGTCCGGGGGGTAATTGTCCTCCGGGGGTAATTGTCCGGGGGGTAGTTGTCCGGGGGGTGATTGTCCAGGGGGTAGTTGTCCTAGAACCGTTTTTATGTTATATTCCTTAACGCTAAAAAGTTTTGAGATGATTGTACCCCGAGATGAACCGCCAAAGGCATATACATGACTGTATGCGACATGAAAAAATGAGGAATGTAGATAATTATGTAAACTTTTATTTCAAACTACCATGTGAGTAAAAAAAAAACTTTACACCTCACAAATTACCAATTTAAGGGAAAATATGTAATTAGCACATAATTATTATTATTCCTCTTCTTCCTTTTCTTCTTTTTCCCCCTCTTCTTCTTTCCTTTTCTTCCTCCTCTTCTTTTTTTCTCCTCCTATTTTCCCTTCTTTCTTCCTGATAGATCCGAGAGCATGATTTCCTATCAGAGGGACTCAAAATGAAAGAAGAGCTCGAGCACGCGTTCGGAGGAGGTTTGGTAGGCTAAGAAATGAAACTCATTAAACAGTCAAAACAATTCATTCATAATTGTACTTTGGTAACATATTTACTACTATAGACATCATTTTACTTGTTATTTTTCAATTTCCAATTTTGTTTTAGACCAAAGCGCCCATTGAGCACGATCCCCCTTTCAAATTCTATGTGGCATCAATAGATGTCACTTATGTCTGAATGGACCCCAAACTATCATGACTTTTAAAAAATTCCATAATTCCATAAGTGATGAAAATATAGCTGTGGATTCAGAAATTGAAATCATAACTATGATTTTGTGAACTTTTTTTATGTGTTGATGAATATATTTCCCCATATTTCTAATAATTTTGCTCCTAGCCTCGAGACGTGCAATTGAAACCCAAGCGATCGTTGTCCCATAGTGACTTTCTTGAGGTATGTAGCAAAATTTCATTTATTTATTTGAATTTTTTTTAAAACAAAAGTCACACGGTCTTTTGCCTCATGCTGGGTTCTAACGGGTATATAGGACTTTTCATTTTTACAATCCTTTGATTTGGCTCAGTTTTTCTCAAACAGGGTTGGCGACATTTTTTAAATGTAATTTTTAAAAAAAATCTAAATCAGATTTTTTTGTTTATTCTTTTTTTTTAAATATATTTGTTAATCGACAGACATAACTGTACACTAATTGGTGGTGTTGCTAAGGAAAAAAATACCTGTAATATAATCTGTAAAATGTCCTCACACCAGTCACAGTCAGTGCTCCCGCCTTCAATCTTAACAGAATTTCACCAGAATGCATGGGCGGAAATCCCAGGGGGACGCGTCCCCCTACCAAAAATAGTAGGGAGGACACATTATCAAATGTCCCCCTGCTATTTTTGGTCTTTTATGTCTTTTATGATGGAAAGAAATACATCATTCAAAATCGAAATAAAACAAGTATTTTGGACGAGATGACTTTACTCTTGGGTGATTACCTTTTTTTTTTTTGTCAAATTTTCCAACCCCTGGTCCCCTACCTTTGGGGAGAGATTTCCGACCTTGCCAGAATGTTTAATATTTATAAGTACTATTCCAGAAAGATGTTTAGAAGTATTCTAGGCCCCTGGGATAGCTTTGAAGTTGCTGAAAGGGATTAATCTTCACGGTTCAAGGTAACACAAAGGTTAGCGATTAATCGCTAATTTGAAAGAACAATCGTGATTGGTTCCAAGTCAGTCTACCGGGCAAAATGCGTATGAAACGATGATCTTGATAGGCCAGTCCAATTAGCGATCAATCGCTAATCTCTGTGTTACGGGGGCCAAGAAATTAAAATCTACATAATATTTTGGAGAACATGTAGGGTTTCAATGGATAAATTCTATAAATTTTTTGTTTCATTTATGTTTTTTTTCCAAAGCCCGACCACACCCTCGCAGGAAGGGGGATCTCCGTCCCTCCTATTCCTGTTCAATCAAAGTCGCTTAGTAGTATTGAGGTAAGGGTCTCACCCAAAACATTTCATGTCCATTTCATTTCATTCCGTTTTCGTTTATTTCCATTTTCAAACGTTTACAATTGGCCTCGCACATCTTAATATACAGATGTAAGCAATGAAACAATTCGTGGATTTCTATAAAAGATATATCATGCAAACAAGTTGGGCAAGGAGGAGACTGCTAAAATAGCGGAACTTCTAGGGTGCAGCCTCTAGTTTGCCTGTGCAATATCAGAGTATATTGCACGATGGGCCAAAATCTGACGACTTTCTAATAGGCTTATGCATACAATCTGCTGTTTAATATCGTGCTGTATTACACAAATGAATAATAGATTTTTGTTCATGGGATGCAGAAAAATTCCACTCATTATTGCCCATATTGCACTCATCTCGCTTTGTTCAATATCATTTAACTTGTGGAATATTTCTTCATCCCACCTTGAGCTATCCAATATAACATACATATCATGCTATTCCCAATAAAACATTAGGCCTATTCAGATTTAGTCGATCTACGCATGCTCAGTTCAAGATTTCTTTCTGACTGCGCATGTGCAATATAGTTTGATGTGAATTTGATTAATTCAAGGTATATATAAGCTTTATTTCCACATCAATTCAAAACATTCGATAAAAACAATCACAAAATAATATATATGTACAATAGATATAGGTTAAACAAAAACACAATAGTACAATTTAACACAAAAGAAATTGGGCGTATTTGATTTGGAATTGGTGTAGGCCAATGCAAAAAGCCAAGGTATGGCTTGTATAACATAGGCTAGACCTGTCCAAAAGAGTCCTATTTAAATGATTTTGCAAGGTTAACCTGTGTATTGAAAACCATTGTCATTTTTATACCATTATTGATTTTAATCTTGTTTTCTGATGCATTTTGCTGGGTCTTTCGGAATTTTTTTTTTCTGCAGAGCTCACACCGGTACCTACCATCCTTAATGATCCCACGGCCCGCCCAGGCCCCGACTAATCGGGATGAGATGGTGGTAGCTAAGACCGTCCTACCCCGGAAGGGAATGGTCCGGCTTCAAGCTATTGGTGTCTCGAAGAGTGATAGCAAGTCTTCCGGTAAAGAAATAGTATTTCTTCTAAGCGAAGAACCACGGAACCGAGGGAGGGATGAATGTTAATCTAATTTTGAGTTGGATTTAGACATAATAGTCAAGAAAATAATGTCATATTCCACACCTTTTTCATTCCGTTTTTCCCCTTCTCTATTTCTTGGTCTTGGAGTTTTTTCGGGGGCGATGATTTCGGGGAAGAATCCCCTATCTCTACGCCAATGCCCATTTTCTTCACCCTTTCCCCCTAAAATGCCGATCATTTTGATATTTTTTTTCCCATTCGTTTTCATGTCCTCCGTCATATTCACAGCGCAATGAGACCAAATAAGGGGGTGAACTTTATGATGCAGATCTTTTTTTACTGGAAAATCTTCCAGAAAACTAAGTCTGTCATTGATGTGATATTATGCAATCCAGAATTTCAAGGAAATTTGATAGAGATTATTATGATTATCATGTTGATAAGTCCAATGTTATGATTAACATACGTGCATACCGTGCAGCATCAAACGCTTTTTAGAGGGAGGGCGAGATCATTCCCTCCCTAACCATTACGCCAGGGTGTCTCCTTATTTTTCATTATCACATTTTTAATGTTATATATATTTTAACACATTGTAAGCCATTTTTTAGTACCGTTTCCCAAATAAGTTGAAAAGAGGTTTACGGAAATGTTATGAAATATATTGTTTTCTTCGCAGATCACAATGCAATACATATTCTCGACTAAGAAAAAAATGACACCCGAATGGGAGGTTTAAGTTATAAACCCGTAGCACAAAGGTTTTTTTGTTGATTCTTTCCATGGTTAATCTTGGATAAGTTTCCTTAAGACCTACAAATATACAATTTCTTTAACAAATCCATCAGCCAGTCAGATTGAAGGAGCTTATAACTGTTATTGCAAAATTTATTATAACAAGTTTTATGAAACGGGCACCATTGCCATCAATTGTAGAAATCCGTCGTGCGATCAATCGCCAAGCGTGGTGTAAGGGGTCTTAATCTCATTATACCGATACAGATCAGAAAAGGGGGCATCGCCCTGCTCCCCAGAATCACCGCAAACTCCAGTTAAAGCAGAAAGAAGCCATAAGAAGGGTCGGTAATGGTACCAGCGAGGGGGCGAAGGGGCCCACTACACTCAAGCACGTCCTGCTAGAACTTGAGGTGAGTGTGTGTTTTGTTTCCTTTTTGGTTTATATTCTCCTTTTTTTTCTTGAATCTGTTAATGGGGAGGGGTGAAATCCATTGGTACCGGGGAGGAGGCAAAGGATCATATTACACTCAAACACGTCCTGCAAGAACTTGAGGTAAATGGGTTTTTTTTTCTCTTTTGGCTGTCATTCCCTTTTGGGGGATGGGTAATAGGGTGGGGTTAACTTAACTTCAATGGTACCCGCATGACCGGGTAAGGAGCAAAGAAATTCACTTTACTCAAATGCGCACTGTTAGAGCATTAGGCAAATTTGCTTAGATTTTAGGGTTTAATATTTCCGATTTGAGTAGAAATATATTGAAAATCATAAAAATGAATTATATATCGAATTAAAGGGGAAAATAAGAAGAACACGATGGTGTACATCATTTATCATGGAGACCGATGAAACTCACTTAATTGATATAGTTTAAAGTTCTCTCTCTGAATGCTTCAAACACGCTCAATTACGTCTGCGAAATTGTTTTTTTTTAATATGACGTGTATAAGTGTACGTCAGAGGACTCAGAGACGTGATTGGCTCTCCCACGTCAAGCTCCACTTGCATGCAAAACCTGTTGCGAGGGTACGTTTTCTCCACACTGTGATATCCCTGACTAGAAAGTGTGAAAAGTCTGAATGCAAAGACTATCACAAAGAACTGCACACATAATAGCCATGATTGTGTAACAGTGACGTTGTAATTGCAAACACACAAGTAAAGTTATGAAACTTATATTTCAAGCCTAGAACTGAGTTATTCAGTCGCGTGAACTATGAAGTGGCATGTCTGAGGAATGACTGATTATGATTTGGACTGATTTGAAGCTTAGATGTTAAATTGGCGACGCTGCCAACATTTTGAATCGCCACGGAACCTGATGACGTGATGGATGGGTGCCCAGCCATCGCATTGCCCAACGGTGAGTAGCTGTGTCTTCCTGCCGCAACTTCCCCGTTCGTTTTGACCCCACTTCGCTGTTATACTAAACCTATACGGAGATTTCTTTTGTGACTGCATGGTGAGAGAGTGTACAATATTGGCTACTGGGCAGAGTCAAAAAATCAAACAGTGGTTAGTGAAACGAGAAACCTGAAAACTGGTCCATTTACCCATCCGGATAACCAACTTTCGACTGGGAAAGCTTGGGAAGAATGGTTAGAAGGCTTAGAAAGGGAATTCAGGTATTTCCGGATAGTGAACCCTGTTGACAAAGCTGATGCACTAATCATCTATGGGGGAAAGGATATCGCCAGGTTAGCAAGATCACTCCCAGACCCAATAGAAACGGATGTAAACAATCCAAATGAACGAATACCATTAGCTAAGGAGGAAACTTGATGAGTATTACAAGCCTAAGAAAAACAAGCATCATGCTCGTTACCTGTTCTCGAAAACAAGAATGCAAGAAGGGGAAACCACCGCTGCCTATGTTGCTCGTGTTCGGGAAAAAGCTGAAGAGTGTGAATTTGGAAGTTCACTGGAGGAGAGGATCCTAGAGCATTTGATTCAAACCCTTAAGAGCACATCTTTAATTCAGAAGGCAATCAGTAAAGGGTAGAACCTGAACGAATTATTGAGTGAAGCCACGCAGACAGAGGATGTTTCGCTTCAAGTGGCAGACATGAATACGCAGGATGTACGTAAAGTTGGAAAGATGTACCCAAAGTCAAACAAGCAGAACCAGAGAGCCTGTTCATTTTGTGGCATGATTGACAAACATCCCCAGGGAAAGATTGTCCAGCTTATGGGAGGCAGTGTAATAAATGTCGCAAATACAACCACTTCGCCTCAGTGCGTAAATCAAGTTCCAACTCCAAGGTAAAATCAGATGACAAAAAGAAGGCAACAAGTTCTTTCAAGGATGGTAAAGAAAAGAAAGGAAAACACAAAAGCTTTGTCAAGAAAACTGCCAAGAAACAGGAAGGAGATACAAGTTCTGATGACGAGTTTATGCAACACTTCAGTACTAAGCAAGCCAAAACAGTTCCAATTCGGAAGATAGGAATCCAGGACAAGCATGTCAGCATAAAAATTGCTAATCTAGACGCCAAGGTTGAAGTAGATAGTGGTTCTGAGGTCAACCTTATGGATGAGCACCAGTTTAAAGCATTATCTAACAGATCCGATAGAGAGTTGACGTTACATCCCACAGAGGTTAAACTCAGTGCATTGACAACTGAACTTGATGTCAAAGGAAAATTCACGACAACTGTGGAGAATGAAACCTTAAGTAGAGAACTAGAATTCTATGTGATAAGAGGGAAGATAGACAGTGTACCACTACTAGGAAGAGCATCCGCAACCAAATTAGGAATGTTGGAGATAAGACCCAATGGTACTCTGCAAGTCAAGAAAGTTAGCAAGCCACCATATTCTATGGATGAGATAATCAAGAAGAATCCTCAGGCATTCAAGGGCATTGGAAAGATACATGACAAAAGAAGGAAAAAGGATATTTATGCACATTTCTTTATGAAAGAAGGAGCAGTGCCAGTTGCTCAAACGCCACGCCCTGTTCCATACTATCTCCAGAAACCGCTGAAGGAATGGTTAGATCACTGTGTTGCTGAAGACATATTTGAGCCACTACCAGAAGATGAGCCGGTTACATGGTGTTCACCATTGGTGATACAACCAAAGCCAAGGTATAAGGACTAACCAAAAGAGAGTCTTACACAGAACATGATAAGAGCAAGCATTGATCTAAGAATACCAAACAAAGAGATGGAAAGGAGCAGGATAAACCAAAATCCTGTGGTAGAGGACTTCATCCACAAGTTTCATGAGTGTAAAGTCTTCTCCAAGTTAGACATGAAGAATGGATACCACCAGTTGATGCTCGCACCGGAGTCGAGACACATAGCAACTTTCAGCACCCCATGGGGAAACATGAGGCATAAAAGACTGTTCTTTGGAGCAAAATCATCACAAGACCTGTTTGATGAAACAATCACTCGCATCTTTGGAGATATCCCGTACTGCCTAAATCAAAGAGATGACACCTTGATAGGAGGGAAAACTCTTGAGGAGCACAATGCAATTCTAGAACAAGTCCTGAAGAGAGCTACCGATTTCAACATCACTGTCAATTCTGGCAAGTGTGAGTTTGGAGTAGACCAGCTAGAATTCTATGGCTACCTACCTATTAGATGTAAAAGATCATCCCCAACATACGAAGCTCGTATGTGATTGTAAACAAACCATCCAAAATGCCGATTGAGAGCTGTGCAACACGTGCATCTAATATCTCTCAGCCAAGGTGAGCAAGCAATGTGTGTTTGCAAAGGTTTGTTTACAATCACATTCGAGCTACGCATGTTGGGGATGATCTTTTACATCTAAACATGAACAAAATGCTGGCAATTGCCAGTGAAGTTCTAATAAATTCAATTCAATTCATCTAATTCTAATTTACCTCAACTTTTTGCTTCAAAAAATGTTTTATCGTAATTTAAAAATAGTACGAGGTGTTACTATATTTTTATATAGATAAATAATTCCCCGAGTTTCGTAATTTGGTCAAAATAACGAGATAGAAATTATATCTAACAGAACGAGTGACAATTTATCCCAGCCACGGCCACGTGAAGTTTATCGTCGGTGAATATCGTCTGCTGCTATCCGTTGAGTTGATTTGCCTTCAGATTCGGATATATTCACTTGTTAGGTGGTCTGTCTATGACAGATCACCTCTTATGTTTGTCCGAATTTTCTTTCTTTATTAGGTGGTCTGTCTATGACAGATCACCTATTATGTTTGTCCGAATTTTCTTTCTTTATTTATTAGGTGGTCTGTCTATGACAGATCACCTCTTATGTTTGTCCGAATTTTCTTTCTTTATTATTTATTTATTTTTATTTCTTATTTTTATTTCCTCCATTTCTTGTGGACAGCAAATCTCAGAAAGTTCATATTCAATAATCATCAAAATATCACCACATATCAACATCAATAAGACCTCAATTCTGCAAGAATCTTAATGTCATGACGTCATCATGACGTCATCTAGACGCCATTTTGTAAAATCACATTATCAATCATATCTCCATTATCAATTATCAAAAATAAATCAAATTCACATGACATAAACTTCAGATCAAGGGTCATCAGGTCATGTCATCAAAGGTCACCTGAAGGTCACGACGCGCGCGTACGCGCGCGTCAAAATTTTAAAATGCTCAAAATCACTTTTTGACCAAAACAGAGTACGTTTTAGGTCATTTTAAGCATTTCAAAAAATTGCGCGCGCAAACGTATGCGCGCGCGTTTCCGCGCGTAACGCCTTGAATGCAACTCAGAAACACCGTTTTTTTTATTTCATTGCATTGATCATATAATTTTGAGCAATTTGATACCTTGATCAACCTTCTACGACCATTAATAAGGAAATTAACACCCGTTAAAGTTTGCAGCACGTGTGCGCGCGAGCTCTCACTATAGGCCATATATGGGCAAAAACATGCCTATAGAAAATCCGCTGTAGCTCTTCAGAACGCATGGGGACCCCCAATTTTTTTTTCATATTTTGATAGAGTATGAACTAGAGATATAATTTCATGTCTCATTTGACCCTCAATTATATTATGACGTCATCAAAATGGCGTCGGAATTCAAAAAATCCATTTTGCCTATTATGACGTCATTATAATTATGCAAATCTTGCTCTAACTCCGTGAATATTGGTCAATTTTCACCCAATTTTTGATATGTTGTAGCTTAGTTCTTACTCTTTCTGAGTTATTGCCTTTATTTTTCATTTTGATAGACAAATCATCCTCAAAAATTGCAAATAATAATGGCATGTCATTTTTACTCATTTTGCGTGTAATCTCTATGGGACATGACTTTTTCTCAAAACTAGATTCTACATTCTTCTATTTCGTAAGCCATATCTCCAATTTTTGTTGCTAGTTATCCCTGAGCTTTTAGTATGTTGTAGCTGAGATTCTAAGCTTTCGGTTGCGTTTCCTTCATTTTCCGATCAGATGTCGGGATCATGCCCGTAATTCACTTGCAAGATTGGATTTGAGATTCTGGTGTTTTGCTTACGTGTTAAGTCTATGGGAAATATTCTAGCTCAATCGGTTAGGCGTCAGACTTACTTCTCATTCCATCATGCAGGCAGGGGTTCGAGTCCGCGGGTGAACATGATTTTTTTTTTTTTTTTTTTTTTTTTAGCTATCTTGTACGAAAGACCATTAGTGCCACGGAGAAAAAAAAATACTATTTCTACTAATCTGTTATAACAGATTACGGTATTTCTACTAATCTGTTATAACAGATTACGGTATTTCTACTAATCTGTTATAACAGATTACGATATTTCTACTAATCTGTTTAAACAGATTATAATCTGTTATAACAGATTACGGTATTTCTACTAATCTGTTATAACAGATTACGGTATTTCTACTAATCTGTTATAACAGATTATAATCTGTTTAAACAGATTAGTAGAAATATCGTAATCTGTTATAACAGATTAGTAGAAATACCGTAATCTGTTATAACAGATTAGTAGAAATACCGTAATCTGTTATAACAGATTAGTAGAAATACCGTAATCTGTTATTACAGATTAGTAGAAATACCGTAATCTGTTATAACAGATTATAATCTGTTTAAACAGATTAGTAGAAATACCGTAATCTGTTATAACAGATTAGTAGAAATAGTGTTTTTTTTTCTCCGTGGCACTAATGGTCTTTCGTAATCTTGCCCACGATCAATTATAAGAATTCTAACAAATAATAGCTAAAATATTGCAAAATAAAACAGATTATAATTACTTTTTTATATCATATCTATTTATCTGTCTGTCTATCTACCTACATGACATATCTATCTCTCTGTCTAATATATATCTTTCTGTTTGAATACGTCCCTCTCTCTCTATCTATCCATATGTCTGTCTGTCTATCTACCTACATTGTATATCTATCTGTCTGTTTATCTCTCTCTCTCTCTCTCTGTCTAATATATATGTATCTATCTGTTTAGATATGTCTATCTATCTATCCATCCATCTGCCTGTCTCTATCTATCTATCTATCTATCTATATATCTATCTATCTATCTGTCTGTCTGTCTCTCTATCTATCTATCTATCTGTCTATCTATCTATCTATCTATCTATATGTCTGTCTCTCTATTCATCTATATGTCTGTCTCTCTATCTATCTCTGTCTCGATCTCTATCAATCTATATGTCTGTCTCTGTATCTATCTATATGTCTATCTATCTATCTATCTATCTATCTATCTATCTATCTATCTATATATCTATCTATATGTCTGTCTCTCTATCTATCTATATTTCTGTCTCTCTGTCTATCTATATGTTTGTCTATCTATATGTCTGTCTATCTATCCATGAAGCTATCACGAGAAGGAGAACCATCTTCCAATTTCTCTCTTATTCCTTTGTTATCGCTTCCTTCGGGCGAAGAAACGATATCTAACATCAATTGGCGAGCCGCCAGGCGAAAGTTAGAGCCCGCTTACATAACGCGATAGGACCACGCAGCATGAAGCTATTACGAGATAGCTCGTAATAGCTTCATGATATGTCTGTCTCTCTATCTATATATATGTCTGTCTATCTATCTGTCTTTCTATCTATCTGTCTGTCTCTCTTTCTATCTATATGTTTATATATGTTTTATTAATATAACCACCAATCATCTCTCTATCTATCTATATATCTATATATCTATCAATCTATCTCTCTATCTATAAGTCTGTCTCTCTATCTATCTATATGTCTGTCTCTCTATCTATATGTCTGTCTCTCTATATCTATCTTTATATGTCTATGTTTTATTAATATAACCACCTATAATTTATCTCTCCATCCATCACTCCATCCATCTAATATAATTATCTTTCTTGTATGTATCTGTTTGATTATGTAAATCTGTTTGTCTATCTATTTTTCAATCTAATATCTGTTTAAATATTTTTTTCCTGTTTATCTATCTATACGACAGACCACCTAATTCGTCCGCATGACGAATTAAAATCTAGTTTATTTCTTATTTTTATTTCCTCCATTTCTTGTGGACAGCAAATCTCAGAAAGTTCATATTCAATAATCATCAAAATATCAGCACATATCAACATCATTAAGACCTCAATTCTGCAAGAATCTTAATGTCATGACGTCATCATGACGTCATCTAGACGCCATTTTGTAAAATCACATTATCAATCATATCTCCATTATCAATTATCCTAAATAAATCAAATTCACATGACATAAACTTCAGATCAAGGGTCATCAGGTCATGTCATCAAAGGTCACCTGAAGGTCACGACGCGCGCGTACGCGCGCGTCAAAATTTTAAAATGCTCAAAATCACTTTTTGACCAAAACAGAGTACGTTTTAGGTCATTTTAAGCATTTCAAAAAATTGCGCGCGCAAACGTATGCGCGCGCGTTTCCGCGCGTAACGCCTCAATGCAACTCAGAAACACCGTTTTTTTTTATTTCATTGCATTGATCATATAATTTTGAGCAATTTGATACCTTGATCAACCTTCTACGACCATTAATAAGGAAATTAACACCCGTTAAAGTTTGCAGCACGTGTGCGCGCGAGCTCTCACTATAGGCCATATATGGGCAAAAACATGCCTATAGAAAATCCGCTGTAGCTCTTCAGAACGCGTGGGGACCCCCAATTTTTTTTTCATATTTTGATAGAGTATGAACTAGAGATATAATTTCATGTCTCATTTGACCCTCAATTATATTATGACGTCATCAAAATGGCGTCGGAAGTCAAAAAATCCATTTTGCCTATTATGACGTCATTATAATTATGCAAATCTTGCTCTAACTCCGTGAATATCGGTCTATTTTCACCCAATTTTTGATATGTTGTAGCTTAGTTCTTACTCTTTCTGAGTTATTGCCTTTATTTTTCATTTTGATAAACAGATCATCCTCAAAAATTGCAAATAATAATGGCATGTCATTTTTACTCATTTTGCGTGTAATCTCTATGGGACATGACTTTTTCTCAAAACTAGATTCTACATTCTTCTATTTCGTAAGCCATATCTCCAATTTTTGTTGCTAGTTATCCCTGAGCTTTTAGTATGTTGTAGCTGAGATTCTAAGCTTTCGGTTGCGTTTCCTTCATTTTCCGATCAGATGTCGGGATCATGCCCGTAATTCACTTGCAAGATTGGATTTGAGATTCTGGTGTTTTGCTTACGTGTTAAGTCTATGGGAAATATTCTAGCTCAATCGGTTAGGCGTCAGACTTACTTCTCATTCCATCATGCAGGCAGGGGTTCGAGTCCGCGGGTGAACATGATTTTTTTTTTTTTTTTTTTTTTTTTAGCTATCTTGCCCACGATCAATTATAAGAATTCTAACAAATAATAGCTAAAATATTGCAAAATAAAACAGATTATAATTACTTTTTTATATCATATCTATTTATCTGTCTGTCTATCTACCTACATGACATATCTATCTCTCTGTCTAATATATATCTTTCTGTTTGAATACGTCCCTCTCTCTATCTATCCATATGTCTGTCTGTCTATCTACCTACATTGTATATCTATCTGTCTGTTTATCTCTCTCTCTCTCTCTCTGTCTAATATATATGTATCTATCTGTTTAGATATGTCTATCTATCTATCCATCCATCTGCCTGTCTCTATCTATCTATCTATCTATCTATATATCTATCTATCTATCTGTCTGTCTGTCTCTCTATCTATCTATCTATCTATCTGTCTATCTATCTATCTATCTATCTATATGTCTGTCTCTCTATTCATCTATATGTCTGTCTCTCTATCTATCTCTGTCTCGATCTCTATCAATCTATATGTCTGTCTCTGTATCTATCTATATGTCTATCTATCTATCTATCTATCTATCTATCTATCTATCTATATATCTATCTATATGTCTGTCTCTCTATCTATCTATATTTCTGTCTCTCTGTCTATCTATATGTTTGTCTATCTATATGTCTGTCTATCTATCCATGAAGCTATCACGAGAAGGAGAACCATCTTCCAATTTCTCTCTTAATCCTTTGTTATCGCTTCCTTCGGGCGAAGGAACGATATCTAACATCAATTGGCGAGCCGCCAGGCGAAAGTTAGAGCCCGCTTACATAACGCGATAGGACCACGCAGCATGAAGCTATTACAAGATAGCTCGTAATAGCTTCATGATATGTCTGTCTCTCTATCTATATATATGTCTGTCTATCTATCTGTCTATCTATCTATCTGTCTGTCTCTCTTTCTATCTATATGTTTATATATGTTTTATTAATATAACCACCAATCATCTCTCTATCTATCTATATATCTATATATCTATCAATCTATCTCTCTATCTATAAGTCTGTCTCTCTATCTATCTATATGTCTGTCTCTCTATCTATATGTCTGTCTCTCTATATCTATCTATATATGTCTATGTTTTATTAATATAACCACCTATAATTTATCTCTCCATCCATCACTCCATCCATCTAATATAATTATCTTTCTTGTATGTATCTGTTTGATTATGTAAATCTGTTTGTCTATCTATTTTTCAATCTAATATCTGTTTAAATATTTTTTTCCTGTTTATCTATCTATACGACAGACCACCTAATTCGTCCGCATGACGAATTAAAATCTAGTTTTTATTAGGTGGTCTGTCTATGACAGATCACCTCTTATGTTTGTCCGAATTTTCTTTCTTTATTAGGTGGTCTGTCTATGACAGATCACCTCTTATATTTGTCCGAATTTTCTTTCTTTATTAGGTGGTCTGTCTATGACAGATCACCTCTTATGTTTGTCCGAATTTTCTTTCTTTATTATTATTTATTAGGTGGTCTGTCTATGACAGATCACCTATTATGTTTGTCCGAATTTTCTTTCTTTATTATTTATTTTTATTTATTAGGTGGTCTGTCTATGACAGATCACCTCTTATGTTTGTCCGAATTTTCTTTCTTTATTATTTTTATTTCTT
This sequence comes from Lytechinus pictus, assembly GCF_037042905.1. Lineage (NCBI taxonomy): Eukaryota > Metazoa > Echinodermata > Echinoidea > Temnopleuroida > Toxopneustidae > Lytechinus > Lytechinus pictus. Next base: position 19,854,427 of record NC_087260.1, read on the forward strand.
ATTTTTATTTCCTCCATTTCTTGTGGACAGCAAATCTCAGAAAGTTCATATTCAATAATCATCAAAATATCACCACATATCAACATCAATAAGACCTCAATTCTGCAAGAATCTTAATGTCATGACGTCATCATGACGTCATCTAGACGCCATTTTGTAAAATCACATTATCAATCATATCTCCATTATAAATTATCAAAAATCAATCAAAATCACATGACATAAACTTCAGATTAAGGGTCATCAGGTCATGTCATCAAAGGTCACCTGAAGGTCACGACGCGCGCGTACGCGCGCGTCAAAATTTTAAAATGCTAAAAATCACTTTTTGACCAAAACAGAGTACGTTTTAGGTCATTTTAAGCATTTCAAAAAATTGCGCGCGCAAACGTATGCGCGCGCGTTTCCGCGCGTAACGCCTCAATGCAACTCAGAAACACCGTTTTTTTTTATTTCATTGCATTGATCATATAATTTTGAGCAATTTGATACCTTGATCAACCTTCTACGACCATTAATAAGGAAATTAACACCCGTTAAAGTTTGCAGCACGTGTGCGCGCGAGCTCTCACTATAGGCCATATATGGGCAAAAACATGCCTATAGAAAATCCGCTGTAGCTCTTCAGAACGCATGGGGACCCCCAATTTTTTTTTCATATTTTGATAGAGTATGAACTAGAGATATAATTTCATGTCTCATTTGACCCTCAAGTATATTATGACGTCATCAAAATGGCGTCGGAATTCAAAAAATCCATTTTGCCTATTATGACGTCATTATAATTATGCAAATCTTGCTCTAACTCCGTGAATATTGGTCAATTTTCACCCAATTTTTGATATGTTGTAGCTTAGTTCTTACTCTTTCTGAGTTATTGCCTTTATTTTTCATTTTGATAGACAAATCATCCTCAAAAATTGCAAATAATAATGGCATGTCATTTTTACTCATTTTGCGTGTAATCTCTATGGGACATGACTTTTTCTCAAAACTAGATTCTACATTCTTCTATTTCGTAAGCCATATCTCCAATTTTTGTTGCTAGTTATCCCTGAGCTTTTAGTATGTTGTAGCTGAGATTCTAAGCTTTCGGTTGCGTCTCCTTCATTTTCCGATCAGATGTCGGGATCATGCCCGTAATTCACTTGCAAGATTGGATTTGAGATTCTGGTGTTTTGCTTACGTGTTAAGTCTATGGGAAATATTCTAGCTCAATCGGTTAGGCGTCAGACTTACTTCTCATACCATCATGCAGGCAGTGGTTCGAGTCCGCGGGTGAACATGATTTTTTTTTTTTTTTTTTTTTTTTTAGCTATCTTGCCCACGATCAATTATAAGAATTCTAACAAATAATAGCTAAAATATTGCAAAATAAAACAGATTATAATTACTTTTTTATATCATATCTATTTATCTGTCTGTCTATCTACCTACATGACATATCTATCTCTCTGTCTAATATATATCTTTCTGTTTGAATACGTCCCTCTCTCTCTATCTATCCATATGTCTGTCTGTCTATCTACCTACATTGTATATCTATCTGTCTGTTTATCTCTCTCTCTCTCTCTCTGTCTAATATATATGTATCTATCTGTTTAGATATGTCTATCTATCTATCCATCCATCTGCCTGTCTCTATCTATCTATCTATCTATCTATCTATCTATCTATCTGTCTGTCTGTCTCTCTATCTATCTATCTATCTATCTGTCTATCTATCTATCTATCTATCTATCTATATGTCTGTCTCTCTATTCATCTATATGTCTGTCTCTCTATCTATCTCTGTCTCGATCTCTATCAATCTATATGTCTGTCTCTGTATCTATCTATATGTCTATCTATCTATCTATCTATCTATCTATCTATCTATCTATATATCTATCTATATGTCTGTCTCTCTATCTATCTATATTTCTGTCTCTCTGTCTATCTATATGTTTGTCTATCTATATGTCTGTCTATCTATCCATGAAGCTATCACGAGAAGGAGAACCATCTTCCAATTTCTCTCTTAATCCTTTGTTATCGCTTCCTTCGGGCGAAGGAACGATATCTAACATCAATTGGCGAGCCGCCAGGCGAAAGTTAGAGCCCGCTTACATAACGCGATAGGACCACGCAGCATGAAGCTATTACGAGATAGCTCGTAATAGCTTCATGATATGTCTGTCTCTCTATCTATATATATGTCTGTCTATCTATCTGTCTATCTATCTATCTGTCTGTCTCTCTTTCTATCTATATGTTTATATATGTTTTATTAATATAACCACCAATCATCTCTCTATCTATCTATATATCTATATATCTATCAATCTATCTCTCTATCTATAAGTCTGTCTCTCTATCTATCTATATGTCTGTCTCTCTATCTATATGTCTGTCTCTCTATATCTATCTATATATGTCTATGTTTTATTAATATAACCACCTATAATTTATCTCTCCATCCATCACTCCATCCATCTAATATAATTATCTTTCTTGTATGTATCTGTTTGATTATGTAAATCTGTTTGTCTATCTATTTTTCAATCTAATATCTGTTTAAATATTTTTTTCCTGTTTATCTATCTATACGACAGACCACCTAATTCGTCCGCATGACGAATTAAAATCTAGTTTTTATTTCTTATTTTTATTTCCTCCATTTCTTGTGGACAGCAAATCTCAGAAAGTTCATATTCAATAATCATCAAAATATCACCACATATCAACATCAATAAGACCTCAATTCTGCAAGAATCTTAATGTCATGACGTCATCATGACGTCATCTAGACGCCATTTTGTAAAATCACATTATCAATCATATCTCCATTATCAATTATCAAAAATAAATCAAATTCACATGACATAAACTTCAGATCAAGGGTCATCAGGTCATGTCATCAAAGGTCACCTGAAGGTCACGACGCGCGCGTACGCGCGCGTCAAAATTTTAAAATGCTAAAAATCACTTTTTGACCAAAACAGAGTACGTTTCAGGTCATTTTAAGCATTTCAAAAAATTGCGCGCGCAAACGTATGCGCGCGCGTTTCCGCGCGTAACGCCTTCAATGCAACTCAGAAACACCGTTTTTTTTATTTCATTGCATTGATCATATAATTTTGAGCAATTTGATACCTTGATCAACCTTCTACGACCATTAATAAGGAAATTAACACCCGTTAAAGTTTGCAGCACGTGTGCGCGCGAGCTCTCACTATATGCCATATATGGGCAAAAACATGCCTATAGAAAATCCGCTGTAGCTCTTCAGAACGCGTGGGGACCCCCAATTTTTTTTTCATATTTTGATAGAGTATGAACTAGAGATATAATTTCATGTCTCATTTGACCCTCAATTATATTATGACGTCATCAAAATGGCGTCGGAAGTCAAAAAATCCATTTTGCCTATTATGACGTCATTATAATTATGCAAATCTTGCTCTAACTCCGTGAATATCGGTCTATTTTCACCCAATTTTTGATATGTTGTAGCTTAGTTCTTACTCTTTCTGAGTTATTGCCTTTATTTTTCATTTAGATAAACAGATCATCCTCAAAAATTGCAAATAATAATGGCATGTCATTTTTACTCATTTTGCGTGTAATCTCTATGGGACATGACTTTTTCTGAAAACTAGATTCTACATTCTTCTATTTCGTAAGCCATATCTCCAATTTTTGTTGCTAGTTATCCCTGAGCTTTTAGTATGTTGTAGCTGAGATTCTAAGCTTTCGGTTGCGTTTCCTTCATTTTCCGATCAGATGTCGGGATCATGCCCGTAATTCACTTGCAAGATTGGATTTGAGATTCTGGTGTTTTGCTTACGTGTTAAGTCTATGGGAAATATTCTAGCTCAATCGGTTAGGCGTCAGACTTACTTCTCATTCCATCATGCAGGCAGGGGTTCGAGTCCGCGGGTGAACATGATTTTTTTTTTTTTTTTTTTTTTTTTAGCTATCTTGCCCACGATCAATTATAAGAATTCTAACAAATAATAGCTAAAATATTGCAAAATAAAACAGATTATAATTACTTTTTTATATCATATCTATTTATCTGTCTGTCTATCTACCTACATGACATATCTATCTCTCTGTCTAATATATATCTTTCTGTTTGAATACGTCCCTCTCTCTCTATCTATCCATATGTCTGTCTGTCTATCTACCTACATTGTATATCTATCTGTCTGTTTATCTCTCTCTCTCTCTCTCTGTCTAATATATATGTATCTATCTGTTTAGATATGTCTATCTATCTATCCATCCATCTGCCTGTCTCTATCTATCTATCTATCTATATATCTATCTATCTATCTGTCTGTCTGTCTCTCTATCTATCTATCTATCTGTCTATCTATCTATCTATCTATCTATCTATATGTCTGTCTCTCTATTCATCTATATGTCTGTCTCTCTATCTATCTCTGTCTCGATCTCTATCAATCTATATGTCTTTCTCTGTATCTATCTATATGTCTATCTATCTATCTATCTATCTATCTATCTATCTATCTATATATATATATATCTATATGTCTGTCTCTCTATCTATCTATATTTCTGTCTCTCTGTCTTTCTATATGTTTGTCTATCTATATGTCTGTCTATCTATCCATGAAGCTATCACGAGAAGGAGAACCATCTTCCAATTTCTCTCTTAATCCTTTGTTATCGCTTCCTTCGGGCGAAGGAACGATATCTAACATCAATTGGCGAGCCGCCAGGCGAAAGTTAGAGCCCGCTTACATAACGCGATAGGACCACGCAGCATGAAGCTATTACGAGATAGCTCGTAATAGCTTCATGATATGTCTGTCTCTCTATCTATATATATGTCTGTCTATCTATCTGTCTATCTATCTATCTGTCTGTCTCTCTTTCTATCTATATGTTTATATATGTTTTATTAATATAACCACCAATCATCTCTCTATCTATCTATATATCTATATATCTATCAATCTATCTCTCTATCTATAAGTCTGTCTCTCTATCTATCTATATGTCTGTCTCTCTATCTATATGTCTGTCTCTCTATATCTATCTTTATATGTCTATGTTTTATTAATATAACCACCTATAATTTATCTCTCCATCCATCACTCCATCCATCTAATATAATTATCTTTCTTGTATGTATCTGTTTGATTATGTAAATCTGTTTGTCTATCTATTTTTCAATCTAATATCTGTTTAAATATTTTTTTCCTGTTTATCTATCTATACGACAGACCACCTAATTCGTCCGCATGACGAATTAAAATCTAGTTTATTAGGTGGTCTGTCTATGACAGATCACCTCTTATGTTTGTCCGAATTTTCTTTCTTTATTTATTTATTTTTATTTATTATTTTTATTTCCTCCATTTCTTGTGGACAGCAAATCTCAGAAAGTTCATATTCAATAATCATCAAAATATCAGCACATATCAACATCAATAAGACCTCAATTCTGCAAGAATCTTAATGTCATGACGTCATCATGACGTCATCTAGACGCCATTTTGTAAAATCACATTATCAATCATATCTCCATTATCAATTATCAAAAATAAATCAAATTCACATGACATAAACTTCAAATCAAGGGTCATCAGGTCATGTCATCAAAGGTCACCTGAAGGTCACGACGCGCGCGTACGCGCGCGTCAAAATTTTAAAATGCTCAAAATCACTTTTTGACCAAAACAGAGTACGTTTTAGGTCATTTTAAGCATTTCAAAAAATTGCGCGCGCAAACGTATGCGCGCGCGTTTCCGCGCGTAACGCCTCAATGCAACTCAGAAACACCGTTTTTTTTTATTTCATTGCATTGATCATATAATTTTGAGCAATTTGATACCTTGATCAACCTTCTACGACCATTAATAAGGAAATTAACACCCGTTAAAGTTTGCAGCACGTGTGCGCGCGAGCTCTCACTATAGGCCATATATGGGCAAAAACATGCCTATAGAAAATCCGCTGTAGCTCTTCAGAACGCATGGGGACCCCCAATTTTTTTTTCATATTTTGATAGAGTATGAACTAGAGATATAATTTCATGTCTCATTTGACCCTCAAGTATATTATGACGTCATCAAAATGGCGTCGGAATTCAAAAAATCCATTTTGCCTATTATGACGTCATTATAATTATGCAAATCTTGCTCTAACTCCGTGAATATTGGTCAATTTTCACCCAATTTTTGATATGTTGTAGCTTAGTTCTTACTCTTTCTGAGTTATTGCCTTTATTTTTCATTTTGATAGACAAATCATCCTCAAAAATTGCAAATAATAATGGCATGTCATTTTTACTCATTTTGCGTGTAATCTCTATGGGAAATGACTTTTTCTCAAAACTGGATTTTACATTCCTCTATTTCGCGAGCCATATCTCCATTTCTGTTAGTCAGTTTTCTCTGAGCTTGGAGTATGTTGTAGCTGAGATTGTAAGCTATCGCAAGTGTGGTCTCCATTTTCCGATCAGATGCCGAGATCATGCCCGTATTTCGCTTTCAAAATTGGATTTGAGATTCTCGTGTTTTGCTTACGTGTAAAGTCTATAGGAAATATTCTAGCTCAATCGGTTAGGCGTCAGACTTGCTTCTCATTCCATCATGCGGGCAGGGGTTCGAGTCCGCGGGTGAACATGATTTTTTTTTTTTTTTTTTTTTTTTTAGCTATCTTGCCCACGATCAATTATAAGAATTCTAACAAATAATAGCTAAAATATTGCAAAATAAAACAGATTATAATTACTTTTTTATATCATATCTATTTATCTGTCTGTCTATCTACCTACATGACATATCTATCTCTCTGTCTAATATATATCTTTCTGTTTGAATACGTCCCTCTCTCTCTATCTATCCATATGTCTGTCTGTCTATCTACCTACATTGTATATCTATCTGTCTGTTTATCTCTCTCTCTCTCTCTCTGTCTAATATATATGTATCTATCTGTTTAGATATGTCTATCTATCTATCCATCCATCTGCCTGTCTCTATCTATCTATCTATCTATATATCTATCTATCTATCTGTCTGTCTGTCTCTCTATCTATCTATCTATCTGTCTATCTATCTATCTATCTATATGTCTGTCTCTCTATTCATCTATATGTCTGTCTCTCTATCTATCTCTGTCTCGATCTCTATCAATCTATATGTCTGTCTCTGTATCTATCTATATGTCTATCTATCTATCTATCTATCTATCTATCTATCTATATATCTATCTATATGTCTGTCTCTCTATCTATCTATATTTCTGTCTCTCTGTCTATCTATATGTTTGTCTATCTATATGTCTGTCTATCTATCCATGAAGCTATCACGAGAAGGAGAACCATCTTCCAATTTCTCTCTTAATCCTTTGTTATCGCTTCCTTCGGGCGAAGGAACGATATCTAACATCAATTGGCGAGCCGCCAGGCGAAAGTTAGAGCCCGCTTACATAACGCGATAGGACCACGCAGCATGAAGCTATTACGAGATAGCTCGTAATAGCTTCATGATATGTCTGTCTCTCTATCTATATATATGTCTGTCTATCTATCTGTCTATCTATCTATCTGTCTGTCTCTCTTTCTATCTATATGTTTATATATGTTTTATTAATATAACCACCAATCATCTCTCTATCTATCTATATATCTATATATCTATCAATCTATCTCTCTATCTATAAGTCTGTCTCTCTATCTATCTATATGTCTGTCTCTCTATCTATATGTCTGTCTCTCTATATCTATCTTTATATGTCTATGTTTTATTAATATAACCACCTATAATTTATCTCTCCATCCATCACTCCATCCATCTAATATAATTATATTTCTTGTATGTATCTGTTTGATTATGTAAATCTGTTTGTCTATCTATTTTTCAATCTAATATCTGTTTAAATATTTTTTTCCTGTTTATCTATCTATACGACAGACCACCTAATTCGTCCGCATGACGAATTAAAATCTAGTTTTTATTTCTTATTTTTATTTCCTCCATTTCTTGTGGACAGCAAATCTCAGAAAGTTCATATTCAATAATCATCAAAATATCAGCACATATCAACATCAATAAGACCTCAATTCTGCAAGAATCTTAATGTCATGACGTCATCATGACGTCATCTAGACGCCATTTTGTAAAATCACATTATCAATCATATCTCCATTATCAATTATCAAAAATAAATCAAATTCACATGACATAAACTTCAGATCAAGGGTCATCAGGTCATGTCATCAAAGGTCACCTGAAGGTCACGACGCGCGCGTACGCGCGCGTCAAAATTTTAAAATGCTAAAAATCACTTTTCGACCAAAACAGAGTACGTTTTAGGTCATTTTAAGCATTTCAAAAAATTGCGCGCGCAAACGTATGCGCGCGCGTTTCCGCGCGTAACGCCTTGAATGCAACTCAGAAACACCGTTTTTTTTATTTCATTGCATTGATCATATAATTTTGAGCAAATTGATACCTTGATCAACCTTCTACGACCATTAATAAGGAAATTAACACCCGTTAAAGTTTGCAGCACGTGTGCGCGCGAGCTCTCACTATAGGCCATATATGGGCAAAAACATGCCTATAGAAAATCCGCTGTAGCTCTTCAGAACGCGTGGGGACCCCCAATTTTTTTTTCATATTTTGATAGAGTATGAACTAGAGATATAATTTCATGTCTCATTTGACCCTCAATTATATTATGACGTCATCAAAATGGCGTCGGAAGTCAAAAAATCCATTTTGCCTATTATGACGTCATTATAATTATGTAAATCTTGCTCTAACTCCGTGAATATCGGTCTATTTTCACCCAATTTTTGATATGTTGTAGCTTAGTTCTTACTCTTTCTGAGTTATTGCCTTTATTTTTCATTTTGATAAACAGATCATCCTCAAAAATTGCAAATAATAATGGCATGTCATTTTTACTCATTTTGCGTGTAATCTCTATGGGACATGACTTTTTCTCAAAACTAGATTCTACATTGTTCTATTTCGTAAGCCATATCTCCAATTTTTGTTGCTAGTTATCCCTGAGCTTTTAGTATGTTGTAGCTGAGATTCTAAGCTTTCGGTTGCGTTTCCTTCATTTTCCGATCAGATGTCGGGATCATGCCCGTAATTCACTTGCAAGATTGGATTTGAGATTCTGGTGTTTTGCTTACGTGTTAAGTCTATGGGAAATATTCTAGCTCAATCGGTTAGGCGTCAGACTTACTTCCCATTCCATCATGCAGGCAGGGGTTCGAGTCCGCGGGTGAACATGATTTTTTTTTTTTTATTTTTTTTTTTAGCTATCTTGTACGAAAGACCATTAGTGCCACGGAGAAAAAAAAACACTATTTCTACTAATCTGTTATAACAGATTACGGTATTTCTACTAATCTGTTTAAACAGATTATAATCTGTTATAACAGATTACAGTATTTCTACTAATCTGTTATAACAGATTACGGTATTTCTACTAATCTGTTATAACAGATTACGGTATTTCTACTAATCTGTTTAAACAGATTATAATCTGTTATAACAGATTACGGTATTTCTACTAATCTGTTATAACAGATTACGGTATTTCTACTAATTTGTTTAAACAGATTATAATCTGTTATAACATATTACGGTATTTCTACTAATCTGTTATAACAGATTACGGTATTTCTACTAATCTGTTATAACAGATTACGGTATTTCTACTAATCTGTTTAAACAGATTATAATCTGTTTAAACAGATTAGTAGAAATACCGTAATCTGTTATAACAGATTAGTAGAAATACCGTAATCTGTTATAACAGATTATAATCTGTTTAAACAGATTAGTAGAAATACCGTAATCTGTTATAACAGATTAGTAGAAATACCGTAATCTGTTATAACAGATTAGAAGAAATACCGTAATCTGTTATAACAGATTATAATCTGTTTAAACAGATTAGTAGAAATACCGTAATCTGTTATAACAGATTAGTAGAAATACCGTAATCTGTTATAACAGATTAGTAGAAATACCGTAATCTGTTATAACAGATTAGTAGAAATACCGTAATCTGTTATAACAGATTATAATCTGTTTAAACAGATTAGTAGAAATACCGTAATCTGTTATAACAGATTAGTAGAAATAGTGGTTTTTTTTCTCCGTGGCACTAATGGTCTTTCGTAATCTTGCCCACGATCAATTATAAGAATTCTAACAAATAATAGCTAAAATATTGCAAAATAAAACAGATTATAATTACTTTTTTATATCATATCTATTTATCTGTCTGTCTATCTACCTACATGACATATCTATCTCTCTGTCTAATATATATCTTTCTGTTTGAATACGTCCCTCTCTCTCTATCTATCCATATGTCTGTCTGTCTATCTACCTACATTGTATATCTATCTGTCTGTTTATCTCTCTCTCTCTCTCTCTGTCTAATATATATGTATATATCTGTTTAGATATGTCTATCTATCTATCCATCCATCTGCCTGTCTCTATCTATCTATCTATCTATCTATATATCTATCTATCTATCTGTCTGTCTGTCTCTCTATCTATCTATCTATCTATCTGTCTATCTATCTATCTATCTATCTTTATGTCTGTCTCTCTATTCATCTATATGTCTGTCTCTCTATCTATCTCTGTCTCGATCTCTATCAATCTATATGTCTGTCTCTGTATCTATCTATATGTCTATCTATCTATCTATCTATCTATCTATCTATATATCTATCTATATGTCTGTCTCTCTATCTATCTATATTTCTGTCTCTCTGTCTATCTATATGTTTGTCTATCTATATGTCTGTCTATCTATCCATGAAGCTATCACGAGAAGGAGAACCATCTTCCAATTTCTCTCTTAATCCTTTGTTATCGCTTCCTTCGGGCGAAGGAACGATATCTAACATCAATTGGCGAGCCGCCAGGCGAAAGTTAGAGCCCGCTTACATAACGCGATAGGACCACGCAGCATGAAGCTATTACGAGATAGCTCGTAATAGCTTCATGATATGTCTGTCTCTCTATCTATATATATGTCTGTCTATCTATCTGTCTATCTATCTATCTGTCTGTCTCTCTTTCTATCTATATGTTTATATATGTTTTATTAATATAACCACCAATCATCTCTCTATCTATCTATATATCTATATATCTATCAATCTATCTCTCTATCTATAAGTCTGTCTCTCTATCTATCTATATGTCTGTCTCTCTATCTATATGTCTGTCTCTCTATATCTATCTATATATGTCTATGTTTTATTAATATAACCACCTATAATTTATCTCTCCATCCATCACTCCATCCATCTAATATAATTATCTTTCTTGTATGTATCTGTTTGATTATGTAAATCTGTTTGTCTATCTATTTTTCAATCTAATATCTGTTTAAATATTTTTTTCCTGTTTATCTATCTATACGACAGACCACCTAATTCGTCCGCATGACGAATTAAAATCTAGTTAGGTGGTCTGTCTATGACAGATCACCTTTTATGTTTGTCCGAATTTTCTTTCTTTATTAGGTGGTCTGTCTATGACAGATCACCTTTTATGTTTGTCCGAATTTTCTTTCTTTATTTATTTATTTATTTATTTATTATTTCTTATTTTTATTTCCTCCATTTCTTGTGGACAGCAAATCTCAGAAAGTCCATATTCAATAATCATCAAAATATCACCACATATCAACATCAATAAGACCTCAATTCTGCAAGAATCTTAATGTCATGACGTCATCATGACGTCATCTAGACGCCATTTTGTAAAATCACATTATCAATCATATCTCCATTATCAATTATCAAAAATCAATCAAATTCACATGACATAAACTTCAGATCAAGGGTCATCAGGTCATGTCATCAAAGGTCACCTGAAGGTCACGACGCGCGCGTACGCGCGCGTCAAAATTTTAAAATGCTAAAAATCACTTTTTGACCAAAACAGAGTACGTTTCAGGTCATTTTAAGCATTTCAAAAAATTGCGCGCGCAAACGTATGCGCGCGCGTTTCCGCGCGTAACGCCTCAATGCAACTCAGAAACACCGTTTTTTTTTATTTCATCGCATTGATCATATAATTTTGAGCAATTTGATACCTTGATCAACCTTCTACGACCATTAATAAGGAAATTAACACCCGTTAAAGTTTGCAGCACGTGTGCGCGCGAGCTCTCACTATAGGCCATATATGGGCAAAAACATGCCTATAGAAAATCCGCTGTAGCTCTTCAGAACGCATGGGGACCCCCAATTTTTTTTTCATATTTTGATAGAGTATGAACTAGAGATATAATTTCATGTCTCATTTGACCCTCAATTATATTATGACGTCATCAAAATGGCGTCGGAATTCAAAAAATCCATTTTGCCTATTATGACGTCATTATAATTATGCAAATCTTGCTCTAACTCCGTGAATATTGGTCAATTTTCACCCAATTTTTGATATGTTGTAGCTTAGTTCTTACTCTTTCTGAGTTATTGCCTTTATTTTTCATTTTGATAGACAAATCATCCTCAAAAATTGCAAATAATAATAGCATGTCATTTTTACTCATTTTGCGTGTAATCTCTATGGGACATGACTTTTTCTCAAAACTAGATTCTACATTCTTCTATTTCGTAAGCCATATCTCCAATTTTTGTTGCTAGTTATCCCTGAGCTTTTAGTATGTTGTAGCTGAGATTCTAAGCTTTCGGTTGCGTTTCCTTCATTTTCCGATCAGATGTCGGGATCATGCCCGTAATTCACTTGCAAGATTGGATTTGAGATTCTGGTGTTTTGCTTACGTGTTAAGTCTATGGGAAATATTCTAGCTCAATCGGTTAGGCGTCAGACTTACTTCTCATTCCATCATGCAGGCAGGGGTTCGAGTCCGCGGGTGAACATGATTTTTTTTTTTTTTTTTTTTTTTTTAGCTATCTTGTACGAAAGACCATTAGTGCCACGGAGAAAAAAAAATACTATTTCTACTAATCTGTTATAACAGATTACGGTATTTCTACTAATCTGTTATAACAGATTACGGTATTTCTACTAATCTGTTTAAACAGATTATAATCTGTAATAACAGATTACGGTATTTCTACTAATCTGTTATAACAGATTACAATATTTCTACTAATCTGTTTAAACAGATTATAATCTGTTATAACAGATTACGGTATTTCTACTAATCTGTTATAACAGATTACGGTATTTCTACTAATCTGTTATAACAGATTACGGTATTTCTACTAATCTGTTATAACAGATTACGATATTTCTACTAATCTGTTATAACAGATTACGATATTTCTACTAATCTGTTTAAACAGATTATAATCTGTTATAACAGATTACGGTATTTCTACTAATCTGTTATAACAGATTACGGTATTTCTACTAATCTGTTATAACAGATTACGGTATTTCTACTAATCTGTTATAACAGATTACGATATTTCTACTAATCTGTTTAAACAGATCATAATCTGTTATAACAGATTACGGTATTTCTACTAATCTGTTATAACAGATTACGGTATTTCTACTAATCTGTTATAACAGATTACGGTATTTCTACTAATCTGTTATAACAGATTATAATCTGTTTAAACAGATTAGTATAAATATCGTAATCTGTTATAACAGATTAGTAGAAATACCGTAATCTGTTATAACAGATTAGTAGAAATACCGTAATCTGTTATAACAGATTAGTAGAAATACCGTAATCTGTTATAACAGATTAGTAGAAATACCGTAATCTGTTATAACAGATTATAATCTGTTTAAACAGATTAGTAGAAATACCGTAATCTGTTATAACAGATTAGTAGAAATAGTGTTTTTTTTTCTCCGTGGCACTAATGGTCTTTCGTAATCTTGCCCACGATCAATTATAAGAATTCTAACAAATAATAGCTAAAATATTGCAAAATAAAACAGATTATAATTACTTTTTTATATCATATCTATTTATCTGTCTGTCTATCTACCTACATGACATATCTATCTCTCTGTCTAATATATATCTTTCTGTTTGAATACGTCCCTCTCTCTCTATCTATCCATATGTCTGTCTGTCTATCTACCTACATTGTATATCTATCTGTCTGTTTATCTCTCTCTCTCTCTCTCTGTCTAATATATATGTATCTATCTGTTTAGATATGTCTATCTATCTATCCATCCATCTGCCTGTCTCTATCTATCTATCTATCTATATATCTATCTATCTATCTGTCTGTCTGTCTCTCTATCTATCTATCTATCTGTCTATCTATCTATCTATCTATCTATATGTCTGTCTCTCTATTCATCTATATGTCTGTCTCTCTATCTATCTCTGTCTCGATCTCTATCAATCTATATGTCTGTCTCTGTATCTATCTATATGTCTATCTATCTATCTATCTATCTATCTATCTATCTATCTATCTATATATCTATCTATATGTCTGTCTCTCTATCTATCTATATTTCTGTCTCTCTGTCTATCTATATGTTTGTCTATCTATATGTCTGTCTATCTATCCATGAAGCTATCACGAGAAGGAGAACCATCTTCCAATTTCTCTCTTAATCCTTTGTTATCGCTTCCTTCGGGCGAAGGAACGATATCTAACATCAATTGGCGAGCCGCCAGGCGAAAGTTAGAGCCCGCTTACATAACGCGATAGGACCACGCAGCATGAAGCTATTACGAGATAGCTCGTAATAGCTTCATGATATGTCTGTCTCTCTATCTATATATATGTCTGTCTATCTATCTGTCTATCTATCTATCTGTCTGTCTCTCTTTCTATCTATATGTTTATATATGTTTTATTAATATAACCACCAATCATCTCTCTATCTATCTATATATCTATATATCTATCAATCTATCTCTCTATCTATAAGTCTGTCTCTCTATCTATCTATATGTCTGTCTCTCTATCTATATGTCTGTCTCTCTATATCTATCTTTATATGTCTATGTTTTATTAATATAACCACCAATAATTTATCTCTCCATCCATCACTCCATCCATCTAATATAATTATCTTTCTTGTATGTATCTGTTTGATTATGTAAATCTGTTTGTCTATCTATTTTTCAATCTAATATCTGTTTAAATATTTTTTTCCTGTTTATCTATCTATACGACAGACCACCTAATTCGTCCGCATGACGAATTAAAATCTAGTTTATTATTATTAGGTGGTCTGTCAACGACAGATCACCTATTGATTTCGCCAGAATTTTCTTTCTTTATTTATTATTCTTTATTTATTTTTATTTCTTCCGTACACTTTTTTGTACACACGTTCATTCGAAATTGACATGATCAATTTCCTTCAAATTTCTGTCAGTTCTTAAGCTCTATGATTTCTAGTAAAATCAACTTTTTCAAGGTCATTAGGTCATCGTGACGTCATCCAGGCGCCATTTTGTAAAAATCAGGTCATTATCATATCTCGATAACGAGTGATCAAAAATCAACTATATTTGGTATACATTAACTTCAGGTCAACGGTCAACTAAAAAATTTCTTCAAATTTTGCGCGCGCACCTCGACGCGCACGTACGCGCGCATTAAAATTTTGAAATGCTCAAATTCGTTCCAAATTAATTTTCCATACGTTTCAGGCCATTTTAAGCATTTTGCAAAAAAACGCGCGCACGCACATGCGCGCGCGTTTTCGCGCGTAATTGCATCTTCCAACATAGAATCGCCTAATTTTTTTATATCAATGCACCGATAATATAATTCTGAACAATTTGATACCTTGATCAACCTTCTGCGACAAGTAATAACGAAATTATCACCCGTTAAACTTTGCAGCACGTGTGCGCGCGAGCTCTCACTACAGGCCATATATGGGCAAAAACATGTCTATTGAAAATTCACTGTAGCTCTTTAAATAGTCCATTGACCCCAATTTTTTTTTTCATATATCGATAGAGTATGAGTTGTAGATTTGATTTCATGTCACCATTGTCCCTCAATTTGATCATGACGTCATCAAAATTGCGCCTAAACTGAAAATTTCATTTTTTCAAAAATGACGTCATCAAATTTATGCAAATTTGATCATAACTCCGTGAATATTGATCATTTTTCGCCCAGATTTCGATATGTTGTAGTTTAGAATGTCCTCTTTCTCGTAAGTGAACATAAATTTTCATTTTGAGAAACACATCATGGTGTAAAATTGCGATAAAAAGAGGCATGTCATTTTTCCTCATTTTACGTGTAATCTCTATGGGACATGACTTTTTCTCAAAACTAGATTCTACATTCCTCTATTTCGTGAGCTATATCTCCATTTTTTCTTGTTAGTTATTCCTAAACTTTTGGTATGATGTAGCTGAGATTCTAAGCTTTCGGAAGTGTGTCCTCCTTTTTTCAAGGTCATTAGGTCATCGTGACGTCATCAAGGCGCCTTTTTGTAAAAATCAGGTCATTATCATATCTCGATAACGAGTCATCAAAAATCAACTATATTTGGTATACATCAACTTCAGGTCAACGGTCAACTAAAAATTTCATCAAACTCCGCGCGCGCACCTCGACGCGCACGTACGTGCGCATTAAAATTTTAAAATGCTCAAATTCGTTCCAAATTAATTTTCTTTACGTTTCAGGCCATTTTAAGCATTTTGCAAAAAAAACGCGCGCGCACACATGCGCGCGTTTTCGCGCGTAATTGCATCTTCCAACATAGAATCGCCAATTTTTTTTATATCAATGCACCGATAATATAATTTTGAACAATTTGATACATTGATCAACCTTCTACGAAAAGTAATAACGAAATTATCACCTGTTAAACTTTGCAGCACGTGTGCGCGCGAGCTCTCACTACAGGCCATATATGGCCAAAAAAAGGGGCAATTGAAAATTCACTATTACCTCTTTAAATAGTCCGTTGACCCCAATTTTTTTTTCATATATCGATAGAGTATGACTTGTAGATTTGATTTCATGTCACCAATGTCCCTCAATTTGATCATGACGTCATCAAAATTGCGCCTAAACTGAAAATTTCATTTTTTCAAAAATGACATCATCAAATTTATGCAAATTTGATCATAACTCCGTGAATATTGATCATTTTTCGCCCAGATTTCGACATGTTGTAGTTTAGAATGTACTCTTTCTCGTTAGTTGACATGAATTTTCATTTCGAAAAACGCATCATGGTGTAAAATTGCGATGAAAAGAGGCATGTCATTTTCCCTCATTTTACGTGCAATCTCTATGGGACATGACTTTTTCTCAAAACTAGATTCGACATTCCTCTATTTCGTGAGCCATATCTCCATTTCCTCTTGTCAGTTTTTCCTGAGCTTTTAGTATGTTGTAGCTGAGATTCTAAGCCTTCGAAAGTGTCACCTGTCTTTTCGATCAGATGCCGGGATCATGCCCGTTTTTTGCTTGCAAAATTGGATTTGTAATTCTCAAATTTGCTTACGTATAATCTCTATGGGAATGTGTAATCTCTATGGGGAATATCGTGGCTCAATGGATAACGCACTTGACTTGAGTTCTCGGGGGCGCAGGTTCGAGTCCTGGGGGTGAACAAGGTGATTTTTTTTTTCTTTTTTTTTCTTCTTTTTACCACCTCGTACATGATCCTTTATGGTATTTAAAAGGTATGCAAGTTAAAATTAAGCAAGATTAAACAGATTATAATTACTATTTTCATATCACATGTATTTTCATATATCAAAGAGACCCTTTTCACAGTTCTTTATCATCTCCCGACTTTCACAAGTATTCCATCCATAATTTGTCATCATGAAGATCATATTGATCTGCTTGAACATGGTAATAGTGATCATGATGGCGAGAATAAGGACAGACCACCTAATTCGTCCGCATGACGAATTAAAATCTAGTTTATTTTTATTTCTTCCGTACACTTTTTTGTACACACGTTCACTCGAAATCGACATGGTCAATTTCCTTCAAATTTCTGTCAGTCATCAAGCCCTATGATTTCAAGTAAAATCAACTTTTTCAAGGTCATCAGGTCATGATGACGTCATCCAGGCGCCATTTTGTAAAATCACATTGTCGATCATATCTCCATTATCAATTATCAAAAATCAATCAATTTAATATCACATCAACTTCAGGTCAAGGGTCAACAGGTCATGTCATCAAAGGTCACCTGGACGTCACGACGCGCGCGTACGCGCGCGTCAAAATTTTAAAATGCTCAAAATCACTTTTTGACCAAAGTAAAGTGCGTTTTAGGTCATTTTAAGCATTTCAAAAATTTGCGCACGCACATGTATGCGCGCGCGTTTCCGCGCGTAACGCTTTCAACGCAACGCAGAAACGCCGTTTTTTATATCATTGCATTGATAATATAATTCTGAGCAATTTGATACCTTGATCAACCTTCTACGATCATTAATAACGAAATTAACACCCGTTAAAGTTTGCAGCACGTGTGCGCGCGAGCTCTTACTATAGGCCATATATGGGCAAAAACATGCCTATTAAAAATTCACTGTAGCTCTTTAAAAAGTCTGTTGACCCCCAATTTTTTTTTCATATATCGATAGAGTATGAGTTGTAGATTTGATTTCATGTCACCATTGTCCCTCAATTTGATCATGACGTCATCAAAATTGCGCCTAAACTGAAAATTTCATTTTTTCAAAAATGATGTCATCAAATTTATGCAAATTTGATCATAGCTCCGTGAATATTGATCATTTTTCGCCCAGATTTCGATATGTTGTGGTTTATAATGTACTTTTTCTCGTCAGTTAACATGAATTTTCATTTTGAAAAACGCATCATGGTGTAAAATTGCGATGAAAAGAGGCATGTCATTTTTCCTCATTTTACGTGTAATCTCTATGGGACATGACTTTTTCTCAAAACTAGATTCTACATTCCTCTATTTCGTGAACTATATCTCCATTTTTTCTTGTTAGTTATCCCTGAGCTTTTGGTATGATGTAGCTGAGATTCTAAGCTTTCGGAAGTGTGCCCTCCTTTTTTCAAGGTCATTAGGTCATCGTGACGTCATCCAGGCGCCATTTTGTAAAAATCAGGTCATTATCATATCTCGATAACGAGTCATCAAAAATCAACTATATTTGGTATAAATCAACTTCAGGTCAACGGTCAACTAAAAATTTCATCAAATTCCGCGCGCGCACCTCGACGCGCACGTACGCGCTCATTAAAATTTTAAAATGCTCAAATTCGTTCCAAATTAATTTTCCATACGTTTCAGGCCATTTTAAGCATTTTGCAAAAAAACGCGCGCACGCACATGCGCGCGCGTTTTCGCGCGTAATTGCATCTTCCAACATAGAATCGCCAAATTTTTTTATATCAATGCACTGATAATATAATTCTGAACAATTTGATACATTGATCAACCTTCTACGACAAGTAATAACGAAATTATCACCTGTTAAACTTTGCAGCACGTGTGCGCGCGAGCTTTCACTACAGGCCATATATGGCCCAAAAAAGGGGGCAATTGAAAATTCACTGTACCTCTTTAAATAGTCCGTTGACCCCAATTTTTTTTTCATATATCGATAGAGTATGAGTTGTAGATTTGATTTCATGTCACCATTGTCCCTCAATTTGATCATGACGTCATCAAAATTGCGCCTCAACTGAAAATTTCATTTTTTCAAAAATGACGTCATCAAATTTATGCAAATTTGATCATAACTCCGTGAATATTGATCATTTTTCGCCCAGATTTCGATATTTTGTAGTTTAGAATGTACTCTTTCTCGTCAGTTAACATAAATTTTCATTTTGAAAAACGCATCATGGTGTAAAATTGCGATGAAAAGAGGCATGTCACTTTTCCTCATTTTACGTGTAATCTCTATGGGACATGACTTTTTCTCAAAACTAGATTCTACATTCCTCTATTTCGTGAGCTATATCTCCATTTTTTCTTGATAGTTATCCCTGAGCTTTTGGTATGATGTAGCTGAGATTCTAAGCTTTCGAAAGTGTTCCCCTTTTTTTCGATCAGATGCCAGAATCATGCCATTTTTTCGCTTGCAAAATTGGATTTGTAATTCTCAAATTTGCTTCCGTGTAATCTCTATGGGAACGTGTAATCTCTATGGGCAATATCGTGGCTCAATGGATAACGCACTTGACTTGAGTTCTCGGGGGCGCAGGTTCGAGTCCTGGGGGTGAACAAGATGATTTTTTTTTCATTTTTTTTTTCTTTTTACCACCTCGTACATGATCCTTTATAATTAAAAGGTATGAAAGTAAAAAATTTAGCAAGATTAAACAGATTATAATTACTTTTTTCATATCACATGTATTTTCATATATCAAAGAGACCCTTTTCACAGTTCTTTATCATCTCCCGACTTTCACAAGTATTCCATCCATAATGAACATTCCGTTGTCATCATGAAGATCATATTGATCTGCTTGAACATGGTAATAGTGATCATGATGGCGAGAATAAGGACAGACCACCTAATTCGTCCGCATGACGAATTAAAATCTAGTTTATTTTTATTTCTTCCGTACACTTTTTTGTACACACGTTCATTCGAAATTGACATGATCAATTTCCTTCAAATTTCTGTCAGTCATCAAGCCATATGATTTCTAGTAAAATTAACTTTTTCAAGGTCATTAGGTCATCGTGACGTCATCCAGGCGCCATTTTGTAAAATCACATTGTCGATCATATCTCCATTATCAATTATCAAAAATCAATCAAATTAACATCACATCAACTTCAGGTCAAAGGTCAACAAGTCATGTCATCAAAGGTCACCTGGAGGTCACGACGCGCGCGTACGCGCTCGTCAAATTTTTTAAATGCTCAAAATCACTTTTTGACCAAAGTAAAGTACGTTTCAGGTCATTTCAAGCATTTCTAAAATTTGCGCGCGCACACGTATGCGCGCGCGTTTCCGCGCGTAACGCCTTCAACACAACGCAGAAACGCAGTTTTTTTTATATCATTGCATTTATAATATAATTCTGAACAATTTGATACCTTGATCAACCTTCTACGACAAGTAATAACGAAATTATCACCCGTTAAACTTTGCAGCACGTGTGCGCGCGAGCTCTCACTACAGGCCATATATGGGCAAAAACATGTCTATTGAAAATTCACTGTAGCTCTTTAAAATGTCCGTTGACCCCAATTTTTTTTTCATATATCGATAGAGTATAAGTTGTAGATTTGATTTCATGTCACCATTGTCCCTCAATTTGATCATGACGTCATCAAAATTGCGCCTAAACTGAAAATTTCATTTTTTCAAAAATGACGTCATCAAATTTATGCAAATTTGATCATAACTCCGTGAATATTGATCATTTGTCGCCCAGATTTCGATATGTTGTAGTTTAGAATGCACTCTTTCTCGTCAGTAAGCATAAATTTTCATTTTGAAAAACGCATCATGGTGTAAAATTGCGATGAAAAGAGGCATGTCATTTTTCCTCATTTTACGTGTAATCTCTATGGGACATGACTTTTTCTCAAAACTAGATTCTACATTCCTCTATTTCGTGAGCTATATCTCCATTTTTTCTTGTTAGTTATCCCTGAGCTTTCGGTATGATGTAGCTGAGATTCTAAGCTTTCGGTAGTGTGCCCTCCATTTTTCGATCAGATGTCAGGATCATGCCCGTTTTTCGCTTGCAAAATTTGATTTGTAATTCTCAAATTTGCTTACGTGTAATCTCTATGGGAACGTGTAATCTCTTTGGGGAATATCGTGGCTCAATGGATAACGCACTTGACTTGAGTTCTCGGGGGCGCAGGTTCGAGTCCTGGGGGTGAACAAGATGATTTTTTTTTCATTTTTTTTTTCTTTTTACCACCTCGTATATGATCCTTTATGATAATTAAAAGGTATGAAAGTTAAAATTTAGCAAGATTAAACAGATTATAATAACTTTTTTCATATCACATGTATTTTCATATATCAAAGAGACCCTTTTCACAGTGCTTTATCATCTCCCGTCTTTCACAAGTATTCCATCCATAATGAACATTCCGTTGTCATCATGAAGATCATATTGATCTGCTTGAACATGGTAATAGTGATCATGATGGCGAGAATAAGGACAGACCACCTAATTCGTCCGCATGACGAATTAAAATCTAGTTTTTATTTCTTATTTTTATTTCCTCCATTTCTTGTGGACAGCAAATCTCAGAAAGTTCATATTCAATAATCATCAAAATATCAGCACATATTAACATCATTAAGACCTCAATTCTGCAAGAATCTTAATGTCATGACGTCATCATGACGTCATCTAGACGCCATTTTGTAAAATCACATTATCAATCATATCTCCATTATCAATTATCAAAAATAAATCAAATTCACATGACATAAACTTCAAATCAAAGGTCATCAGGTCATGTCATCAAAGGTCACCTGAAGGTCACGACGCGCGCGTACGCGCGCGTCAAAATTTTAAAATGCTAAAAATCACTTTTTGACCAAAACAGAGTACGTTTTAGGTCATTTTAAGCATTTCAAAAAATTGCGCGCGCAAACGTATGCGCGCGCGTTTCCGCGCGTAACGCCTTGAATGCAACTCAGAAACACCGTTTTTTTTATTTCATTGCATTGATCATATAATTTTGAGCAATTTGATACCTTGATCAACCTTCTACGACCATTAATAAGGAAATTAACACCCGTTAAAGTTTGCAGCACGTGTGCGCGCGAGCTCTCACTATAGGCCATATATGGGCAAAAACATGCCTATAGAAAATCCGCTGTAGCTCTTCAGAACGCGTGGGGACCCCCAATTTTTTTTTCATATTTTGATAGAGTATGAACTAGAGATATAATTTCATGTCTCATTTGACCCTCAATTATATTATGACGTCATCAAAATGGCGTCGGAAGTCAAAAAATCCATTTTGCCTATTATGACGTCATTATAATTATGCAAATCTTGCTCTAACTCCGTGAATATTGGTCAATTTTCACCCAATTTTTGATATGTTGTAGCTTAGTTCTTACTCTTTCTGAGTTATTGCCTTTATTTTTCATTTTGATAAACAGATCATCCTCAAAAATTGCAAATAATAATGGCATGTCATTTTTACTCATTTTGCGTGTAATCTCTATGGGACATGACTTTTTCTCAAAACTAGATTCTACATTCTTCTATTTCGTAAGCCATATCTCCAATTTTTGTTGCTAGTTATCCCTGAGCTTTTAGTATGTTGTAGCTGAGATTCTAAGCTTTCGGTTGCGTTTCCTTCATTTTCCGATCAGATGTCGGGATCATGCCCGTAATTCACTTGCAAGATTGGATTTGAGATTCTGGTGTTTTGCTTACGTGTTAAGTCTATGGGAAATATTCTAGCTCAATCGGTTAGGCGTCAGACTTACTTCTCATTCCATCATGCAGGCAGGGGTTCGAGTCCGCGGGTGAACATGATTTTTTTTTTTTTTTTTTTTTTTTTAGCTATCTTGCCCACGATCAATTATAAGAATTCTAACAAATAATAGCTAAAATATTGCAAAATAAAACAGATTATAATTACTTTTTTATATCATATCTATTTATCTGTCTGTCTATCTACCTACATGACATATCTATCTCTCTTCCAAGTGTATGCATTCTGATCATGATTCCTCTTTCATCCTTCGGTCCACCTCATGTATTTTTACATGACTATAACCCGTCTCTCTCTCTCCTTCTCTATATCTATATTTTCATTAGATTTCATTATGATCATGATTTTGATCATAATCATTTCTCAGTATTTTGTTCATCAGTTAAGTTATCACTTCAGTTCAGGTCACAGTTCAATCTATCAGTTCATCAGTAATTCATTCATCAGTTTAGCTCATCAATTCAGTTCATTTCACATCAGTTCAATCTATCAGTTCATCAGTACTTCATTCATCAATTCATATCTTAATACATCATTTTACATTAACATTATATTGGATCATTGAATTGAAAATGAGCATGATCATAAAAATTGAAGACAGACCACCTAATTCGTCCTCATGACGAATTAAATTTCTAGTTATTTCTTATTTTTATTTCCTCCATTTCTTGTGGACAGCAAATCTCAGAAAGTTCATATTCAATAATCATCAAAATATCACCAAATATCAACATCAATAAGACCTCAATTCTGCAAGAATCTTAATGTCATGACGTCATCATGACGTCATCTAGACGCCATTTTGTAAAATCACATTATCAATCATATCTCCATTATCAATTATCAAAAATCAATCAAATTCACATGACATAAACTTCAGATCAAGGGTCATCAGGTCATGTCATCAAAAATCACCTGAAGGTCACGACGCGCGCGTACGCGCGCATCAAAATTTTAAAATGCTAAAAATCACTTTTTGACCAAAACAGAGTACGTTTTAGGTCATTTTAAGCATTTCAAAAAATTGCGCGCGCAAACGTATGCGCGCGCGTTTCCGCGCGTAACGCCTTGAATGCAACTCAGAAACACCGTTTTTTTTATTTCATTGCATTGATCATATAATTTTGAGCAATTTGATACCTTGATCAACCTTCTACGACCATTAATAAGGAAATTAACACCCGTTAAAGTTTGCAGCACGTGTGCGCGCGAGCTCTCACTATAGGCCATATATGGGCAAAAACATGCCTATAGAAAATCCGCTGTAGCTCTTCAGAACGCATGGGGACCCCCAATTTTTTTTTCATATTTTGATAGAGTATGAACTAGAGATATAATTTCATGTCTCATTTGACCCTCAATTATATTATGACGTCATCAAAATGGCGTCGGAATTCAAAAAATCCATTTTGCCTATTATGACGTCATTATAATTATGCAAATCTTGCTCTAACTTCGTGAATATTGGTCAATTTTCACCCAATTTTTGATATGTTGTAGCTTAGTTCTTACTCTTTCTGAATTATTACCTTTATTTTTCATTTTGATAGACAAATCATCCTCAAAAATTGCAAATAATAATGGCATGTCATTTTTACTCATTTTGCGTGTAATCTCTATGGGACATGACTTTTTCTCAAAACTAGATTCTACATTCTTCTATTTCGTAAGCCATATCTCCAATTTTCGTTGCTGGTTATCCCTGAGCTTTTAGTATGTTGTAGCTGAGATTCTAAGCTTTCGGTTGCGTTTCCTTCATTTTCCGATCAGATGTCGGGATCATGCCCGTAATTCACTTGCAAGATTGGATTTGAGATTCTGGTGTTTTGCTTACGTGTTAAGTCTATGGGAAATATTCTAGCTCAATCGGTTAGGTGTCAGACTTACTTCTCATTCCATCATGCAGGCAGGGGTTCGAGTCCGCGGGTGAACATGATTTTTTTTTTTTTTTTTTTTTTTTTAGCTATCTTGCCCACGATCAATTATAAGAATTCTAACAAATAATAGCTAAAATATTGCAAAATAAAACAGATTATAATTACTTTTTTATATCATATCTATTTATCTGTCTGTCTATCTACCTACATGACATATCTATCTCTCTGTCTAATATATATCTTTCTGTTTGAATACGTCCCTCTCTCTCTATCTATCCATATGTCTGTCTGTCTATCTACCTACATTGTATATCTATCTGTCTGTTTATCTCTCTCTCTCTCTCTCTCTCTCTCTGTCTAATATATATGTATCTATCTGTTTAGATATGTCTATCTATCTATCCATCCATCTGCCTGTCTCTATCTATCTATCTATCTATATATCTATCTATCTATCTGTCTGTCTGTCTCTCTATCTATCTATCTATCTGTCTATCTATCTATCTATCTATCTATATGTCTGTCTCTCTATTCATCTATATGTCTGTCTCTCTATCTATCTCTGTCTCGATCTCTATCAATCTATATGTCTGTCTCTGTATCTATCTATATGTCTATCTATCTATCTATCTATCTATCTATCTATCTATATGTCTGTCTCTCTATCTATCTATATTTCTGTCTCTCTGTCTATCTATATGTTTGTCTATCTATATGTCTGTCTATCTATCCATGAAGCTATCACGAGAAGGAGAACCATCTTCCAATTTCTCTCTTAATCCTTTGTTATCGCTTCCTTCGGGCGAAGGAACGATATCTAACATCAATTGGCGAGCCGCCAGGCGAAAATTAGAGCCCGCTTACATAACGCGATAGGACCACGCAGCATGAAGCTATTACGAGATAGCTCGTAATAGCTTCATGATATGTCTGTCTCTCTATCTATATATATGTCTGTCTATCTATCTGTCTATCTATCTATCTGTCTGTCTCTCTTTCTATCTATATGTTTATATATGTTTTATTAATATAACCACCAATCATCTCTCTATCTATCTATATATCTATATATCTATCAATCTATCTCTCTATCTATAAGTCTGTCTCTCTATCTATCTATATGTCTGTCTCTCTATCTATATGTCTGTCTCTCTATATCTATCTATATATGTCTATGTTTTATTAATATAACCACCTATAATTTATCTCTCCATCCATCACTCCATCCATCTAATATAATTATCTTTCTTGTATGTATCTGTTTGATTATGTAAATCTGTTTGTCTATCTATTTTTCAATCTAATATCTGTTTAAATATTTTTTTCCTGTTTATCTATCTATACGACAGACCACCTAATTCGTCCGCATGACGAATTAAAATCTAGTTTATCTTTATTTCTTATTTTTATTTCCTCCATTTCTTGTGGACAGCAAATCTCAGAAAGTTCATATTCAATAATCATCAAAATATCAGCACATATCAACATCAATAAGACCTCAATTCTGCAAGAATCTTAATGTCATGACGTCATCATGACGTCATCTAGACGCCATTTTGTAAAATCACATTATCAATCATATCTCCATTATCAATTATCAAAAATAAATCAAATTCACATGACATAAACTTCAGATCAAGGGTCATCAGGTCATGTCATCAAAGGTCACCTGAAGGTCACGACGCGCGCGTACGCGCGCGTCAAAATTTTAAAATGCTAAAAATCACTTTTTGACCAAAACAGAGTACGTTTTAGGTCATTTTAAGCATTTCAAAAAATTGCGCGCGCAAACGTATGCGCGCGCGTTTCCGCGCGTAACGCCTTGAATGCAACTCAGAAACACCGTTTTTTTTATTTTATTGCATTGATCATATAATTTTGAGCAATTTGATACCTTGATCAACCTTCTACGACCATTAATAAGGAAATTAACACCCGTTAAAGTTTGCAGCACGTGTGCGCGCGAGCTCTCACTATAGGCCATATATGGGCAAAAACATGCCTATAGAAAATCCGCTGTAGCTCTTCAGAACGCGTGGGGACCCCCAATTTTTTTTTCATATTTTGATAGAGTATGAACTAGAGATATAATTTCATGTCTCATTTGACCCTCAATTATATTATGACGTCATCAAAATGGCGTCGGAAGTCAAAAAATCCATTTTGCCTATTATGACGTCATTATAATTATGCAAATCTTGCTCTAACTCCGTGAATATTGGTCAATTTTCACCCAATTTTTGATATGTTGTAGCTTAGTTCTTACTCTTTCTAAGTTATTGCCTTTATTTTTCATTTTGATAAACAGATCATCCTCAAAAATTGCAAATAATAATGGCATGTCATTTTTACTCATTTTGCGTGTAATCTCTATGGGACATGACTTTTTCTCAAAACTAGATTCTACATTCTTCTATTTCGTAAGCCATATCTCCAATTTTTGTTGCTAGTTATCCCTGAGCTTTTAGTATGTTGTAGCTGAGATTCTAAGCTTTCGGTTGCGTTTCCTTCATTTTCCGATCAGATGTCGGGATCATGCCCGTAATTCACTTGCAAGATTGGATTTGAGATTCTGGTGTTTTGCTTACGTGTTAAGTCTATGGGAAATATTCTAGCTCAATCGGTTAGGCGTCAGACTTACTTCTCATTCCATCATGCAGGCAGGGGTTCGAGTCCGCGGGTGAACATGATTTTTTTTTTTTTTTTTTTTTTTTTAGCTATCTTGCCCACGATCAATTATAAGAATTCTAACAAATAATAGCTAAAATATTGCAAAATAAAACAGATTATAATTACTTTTTTATATCATATCTATTTATCTGTCTGTCTATCTACCTACATGACATATCTATCTCTCTGTCTAATATATATCTTTCTGTTTGAATACGTCCCTCTCTCTCTATCTATCCATATGTCTGTCTGTCTATCTACCTACATTGTATATCTATCTGTCTGTTTATCTCTCTCTCTCTCTCTCTGTCTAATATATATGTATCTATCTGTTTAGATATGTCTATCTATCTATCCATCCATCTGCCTGTCTCTATCTATCTATCTATCTATCTATATATCTATCTATCTATCTGTCTGTCTGTCTCTCTATCTATCTATCTATCTGTCTATCTATCTATCTATCTATCTATATGTCTGTCTCTCTATTCATCTATATGTCTGTCTCTCTATCTATCTCTGTCTCGATCTCTATCAATCTATATGTCTGTCTCTGTATCTATCTATATGTCTATCTATCTATCTATCTATCTATCTATCTATCTATATATCTATCTATATGTCTGTCTCTCTATCTATCTATATTTCTGTCTCTCTGTCTATCTATATGTTTGTCTATCTATATGTCTGTCTATCTATCCATGAAGCTATCACGAGAAGGAGAACCATCTTCCAATTTCTCTCTTATTCCTTTGTTATCGCTTCCTTCGGGCGAAGAAACGATATCTAACATCAATTGGCGAGCCGCCAGGCGAAAGTTAGAGCCCGCTTACATAACGCGATAGGACCACGCAGCATGAAGCTATTACGAGATAGCTCGTAATAGCTTCATGATATGTCTGTCTCTCTATCTATATATATGTCTGTCTATCTATCTGTCTTTCTATCTATCTGTCTGTCTCTCTTTCTATCTATATGTTTATATATGTTTTATTAATATAACCACCAATCATCTCTCTATCTATCTATATATCTATATATCTATCAATCTATCTCTCTATCTATAAGTCTGTCTCTCTATCTATCTATATGTCTGTCTCTCTATCTATATGTCTGTCTCTCTATATCTATCTTTATATGTCTATGTTTTATTAATATAACCACCTATAATTTATCTCTCCATCCATCACTCCATCCATCTAATATAATTATCTTTCTTGTATGTATCTGTTTGATTATGTAAATCTGTTTGTCTATCTATTTTTCAATCTAATATCTGTTTAAATATTTTTTTCCTGTTTATCTATCTATACGACAGACCACCTAATTCGTCCGCATGACGAATTAAAATCTAGTTTATTTCTTATTTTTATTTCCTCCATTTCTTGTGGACAGCAAATCTCAGAAAGTTCATATTCAATAATCATCAAAATATCAGCACATATCAACATCATTAAGACCTCAATTCTGCAAGAATCTTAATGTCATGACGTCATCATGACGTCATCTAGACGCCATTTTGTAAAATCACATTATCAATCATATCTCCATTATCAATTATCCTAAATAAATCAAATTCACATGACATAAACTTCAGATCAAGGGTCATCAGGTCATGTCATCAAAGGTCACCTGAAGGTCACGACGCGCGCGTACGCGCGCGTCAAAATTTTAAAATGCTCAAAATCACTTTTTGACCAAAACAGAGTACGTTTTAGGTCATTTTAAGCATTTCAAAAAATTGCGCGCGCAAACGTATGCGCGCGCGTTTCCGCGCGTAACGCCTCAATGCAACTCAGAAACACCGTTTTTTTTTATTTCATTGCATTGATCATATAATTTTGAGCAATTTGATACCTTGATCAACCTTCTACGACCATTAATAAGGAAATTAACACCCGTTAAAGTTTGCAGCACGTGTGCGCGCGAGCTCTCACTATAGGCCATATATGGGCAAAAACATGCCTATAGAAAATCCGCTGTAGCTCTTCAGAACGCGTGGGGACCCCCAATTTTTTTTTCATATTTTGATAGAGTATGAACTAGAGATATAATTTCATGTCTCATTTGACCCTCAATTATATTATGACGTCATCAAAATGGCGTCGGAAGTCAAAAAATCCATTTTGCCTATTATGACGTCATTATAATTATGCAAATCTTGCTCTAACTCCGTGAATATCGGTCTATTTTCACCCAATTTTTGATATGTTGTAGCTTAGTTCTTACTCTTTCTGAGTTATTGCCTTTATTTTTCATTTTGATAAACAGATCATCCTCAAAAATTGCAAATAATAATGGCATGTCATTTTTACTCATTTTGCGTGTAATCTCTATGGGACATGACTTTTTCTCAAAACTAGATTCTACATTCTTCTATTTCGTAAGCCATATCTCCAATTTTTGTTGCTAGTTATCCCTGAGCTTTTAGTATGTTGTAGCTGAGATTCTAAGCTTTCGGTTGCGTTTCCTTCATTTTCCGATCAGATGTCGGGATCATGCCCGTAATTCACTTGCAAGATTGGATTTGAGATTC
Organism: Lytechinus pictus; assembly: GCF_037042905.1. NCBI lineage: Eukaryota > Metazoa > Echinodermata > Echinoidea > Temnopleuroida > Toxopneustidae > Lytechinus > Lytechinus pictus. The sequence continues at coordinate 19,884,906 of NC_087260.1, forward strand.
TGGTGTTTTGCTTACGTGTTAAGTCTATGGGAAATATTCTAGCTCAATCGGTTAGGCGTCAGACTTACTTCTCATTCCATCATGCAGGCAGGGGTTCGAGTCCGCGGGTGAACATGATTTTTTTTTTTTTTTTTTTTTTTTTAGCTATCTTGCCCACGATCAATTATAAGAATTCTAACAAATAATAGCTAAAATATTGCAAAATAAAACAGATTATAATTACTTTTTTATATCATATCTATTTATCTGTCTGTCTATCTACCTACATGACATATCTATCTCTCTGTCTAATATATATCTTTCTGTTTGAATACGTCCCTCTCTCTCTATCTATCCATATGTCTGTCTGTCTATCTACCTACATTGTATATCTATCTGTCTGTTTATCTCTCTCTCTCTCTCTCTGTCTAATATATATGTATCTATCTGTTTAGATATGTCTATCTATCTATCCATCCATCTGCCTGTCTCTATCTATCTATCTATCTATCTATATATCTATCTATCTATCTGTCTGTCTGTCTCTCTATCTATCTATCTATCTATCTGTCTATCTATCTATCTATCTATCTATATGTCTGTCTCTCTATTCATCTATATGTCTGTCTCTCTATCTATCTCTGTCTCGATCTCTATCAATCTATATGTCTGTCTCTGTATCTATCTATATGTCTATCTATCTATCTATCTATCTATCTATCTATCTATCTATCTATATATCTATCTATATGTCTGTCTCTCTATCTATCTATATTTCTGTCTCTCTGTCTATCTATATGTTTGTCTATCTATATGTCTGTCTATCTATCCATGAAGCTATCACGAGAAGGAGAACCATCTTCCAATTTCTCTCTTAATCCTTTGTTATCGCTTCCTTCGGGCGAAGGAACGATATCTAACATCAATTGGCGAGCCGCCAGGCGAAAGTTAGAGCCCGCTTACATAACGCGATAGGACCACGCAGCATGAAGCTATTACAAGATAGCTCGTAATAGCTTCATGATATGTCTGTCTCTCTATCTATATATATGTCTGTCTATCTATCTGTCTATCTATCTATCTGTCTGTCTCTCTTTCTATCTATATGTTTATATATGTTTTATTAATATAACCACCAATCATCTCTCTATCTATCTATATATCTATATATCTATCAATCTATCTCTCTATCTATAAGTCTGTCTCTCTATCTATCTATATGTCTGTCTCTCTATCTATATGTCTGTCTCTCTATATCTATCTATATATGTCTATGTTTTATTAATATAACCACCTATAATTTATCTCTCCATCCATCACTCCATCCATCTAATATAATTATCTTTCTTGTATGTATCTGTTTGATTATGTAAATCTGTTTGTCTATCTATTTTTCAATCTAATATCTGTTTAAATATTTTTTTCCTGTTTATCTATCTATACGACAGACCACCTAATTCGTCCGCATGACGAATTAAAATCTAGTTTTTATTAGGTGGTCTGTCTATGACAGATCACCTCTTATGTTTGTCCGAATTTTCTTTCTTTATTAGGTGGTCTGTCTATGACAGATCACCTCTTATATTTGTCCGAATTTTCTTTCTTTATTAGGTGGTCTGTCTATGACAGATCACCTCTTATGTTTGTCCGAATTTTCTTTCTTTATTATTATTTATTAGGTGGTCTGTCTATGACAGATCACCTCTTATATTTGTCCGAATTTTCTTTCTTTATTTATTATTTATTAGGTGGTCTGTCTATGACAGATCACCTCTTATGTTTGTCCGAATTTTCTTTCTTTTTTATTTATTTCTTATTTTTATTTCCTCCATTTCTTGTGGACAGCAAATCTCAGAAAGTTCATATTCAATAATCATCAAAATATCACCACATATCAACATCAATAAGACCTCAATTCTGCAAGAATCTTAATGTCATGACGTCATCATGACGTCATCTAGACGCCATTTTGTAAAATCACATTATCAATCATATCTCCATTATCAATTATCAAAAATAAATCAAATTCACATGACATAAACTTCAGATCAAGGGTCATCAGGTCATGTCATCAAAGGTCACCTGAAGGTCACGACGCGCGCGTACGCGCGCGTCAAAATTTTAAAATGCTAAAAATCACTTTTTGACCAAAACAGAGTACGTTTTAGGTCATTTTAAGCATTTCAAAAAATTGCGCGCGCAAACGTATGCGCGCGCGTTTCCGCGCGTAACGCCTTGAATGCAACTCAGAAACACCGTTTTTTTTATTTCATTGCATTGATCATATAATTTTGAGCAATTTGATACCTTGATCAACCTTCTACGACCATTAATAAGGAAATTAACACCCGTTAAAGTTTGCAGCACGTGTGCGCGCGAGCTCTCACTATAGGCCATATATGGGCAAAAACATGCCTATAGAAAATCCGCTGTAGCTCTTCAGAACGCATGGGGACCCCCAATTTTTTTTTCATATTTTGATAGAGTATGAACTAGAGATATAATTTCATGTCTCATTTGACCCTCAAGTATATTATGACGTCATCAAAATGGCGTCGGAATTCAAAAAATCCATTTTGCCTATTATGACGTCATTATAATTATGCAAATCTTGCTCTAACTCCGTGAATATTGGTCAATTTTCACCCAATTTTTGATATGTTGTAGCTTAGTTCTTACTCTTTCTGAGTTATTGCCTTTATTTTTCATTTTGATAGACAAATCATCCTCAAAAATTGCAAATAATAATGGCATGTCATTTTTACTCATTTTGCGTGTAATCTCTATGGGACATGACTTTTTCTCAAAACTAGATTCTACATTCTTCTATTTCGTAAGCCATATCTCCAATTTTTGTTGCTAGTTATCCCTGAGCTTTTAGTATGTTGTAGCTGAGATTCTAAGCTTTCGGTTGCGTTTCCTTCATTTTCCGATCAGATGTCGGGATCATGCCCGTAATTAACTTGCAAGATTGGATTTGAGATTCTGGTGTTTTGCTTACGTGTTAAGTCTATGGGAAATATTCTAGCTCAATCGGTTAGGCGTCAGACTTACTTCTCATTCCATCATGCAGGCAGGGGTTCGAGTCCGCGGGTGAACATGATTTTTTTTTTTTTTTTTTTTTTTTTAGCTATCTTGCCCACGATCAATTATAAGAATTCTAACAAATAATAGCTAAAATATTGCAAAATAAAACAGATTATAATTACTTTTTTATATCATATCTATTTATCTGTCTGTCTATCTACCTACATGACATATCTATCTCTCTGTCTAATATATATCTTTCTGTTTGAATACGTCCCTCTCTCTCTATCTATCCATATGTCTGTCTGTCTATCTACCTACATTGTATATCTATCTGTCTGTTTATCTCTCTCTCTCTCTCTCTGTCTAATATATATGTATCTATCTGTTTAGATATGTCTATCTATCTATCCATCCATCTGCCTGTCTCTATCTATCTATCTATCTATCTATCTATCTATATATCTATCTATCTATCTGTCTGTCTGTCTCTCTATCTATCTATCTATCTATCTGTCTATCTATCTATCTATCTATCTATATGTCTGTCTCTCTATTCATCTACATGTGTGTCTCTCTATCTATCTCTGTCTCGATCTCTATCAATCTATATGTCTGTCTCTGTATCTATCTATATGTCTATCTATCTATCTATCTATCTATCTATATATCTATCTATATGTCTGTCTCTCTATCTATCTATATTTCTGTCTCTCTGTCTATCTATATGTTTGTCTATCTATATGTCTGTCTATCTATCCATGAAGCTATCACGAGAAGGAGAACCATCTTCCAATTCTCTCTTAATCCTTTGTTATCGCTTCCTTCGGGCGAAGGAACGATATCTAACATCAATTGGCGAGCCGCCAGGCGAAAGTTAGAGCCCGCTTACATAACGCGATAGGACCACGCAGCATGAAGCTATTACGAGATAGCTCGTAATAGCTTCATGATATGTCTGTCTCTCTATCTATATATATGTCTGTCTATCTATCTGTCTATCTATCTATCTGTCTGTCTCTCTTTCTATCTATATGTTATATATGTTTTATTAATATAACCACCAATCATCTCTCTATCTATCTATATATCTATATATCTATCAATCTATCTCTCTATCTATAAGTCTGTCTCTCTATCTATCTATATGTCTGTCTCTCTATCTATATGTCTGTCTCTCTATATCTATCTTTATATGTCTATGTTTTATTAATATAACCACCTATAATTTATCTCTCCATCCATCACTCCATCCATCTAATATAATTATCTTTCTTGTATGTATCTGTTTGATTATGTAAATCTGTTTGTCTATCTATTTTTCAATCTAATATCTGTTTAAATATTTTTTTCCTGTTTATCTATCTATACGACAGACCACCTAATTCGTCCGCATGACGAATTAAAATCTAGTTTTTATTTCTTATTTTTATTTCCTCCATTTCTTGTGGACAGCAAATCTCAGAAAGTTCATATTCAATAATCATCAAAATATCACCACATATCAACATCAATAAGACCTCAATTCTGCAAGAATCGTAATGTCATGACGTCATCATGACGTCATCTAGACGCCATTTTGTAAAATCACATTATCAATCATATCTCCATTATCAATTATCAAAAATAAATCAAATTCACATGACATAAACTTCAGATCAAGGGTCATCAGGTCATGTCATCAAAGGTCACCTGAAGGTCACGACGCGCGCGTACGCGCGCGTCAAAATTTTAAAATGCTGAAAATCACTTTTTGACCAAAACAGAGTACGTTTTAGGTCATTTTAAGCATTTCAAAAAATTGCGCGCGCAAACGTATGCGCGCGCGTTTCCGCGCGTAACGCCTCAATGCAACTCAGAAACACCGTTTTTTTTTATTTCATTGCATTGATCATATAATTTTGAGCAATTTGATACCTTGATCAACCTTCTACGACCATTAATAAGGAAATTAACACCCGTTAAAGTTTGCAGCACGTGTGCGCGCGAGCTCTCACTATAGGCCATATATGGGCAAAAACATGCCTATAGAAAATCCGCTGTAGCTCTTCAGAACGCATGGGGACCCCCAATTTTTTTTTCATATTTTGATAGAGTATGAACTAGAAATATAATTTCATGTCTCATTTGACCCTCAAGTATATTATGACGTCATCAAAATGGCGTCGGAATTCAAAAAATCCATTTTGCCTATTATGACGTCATTATAATTATGCAAATCTTGCTCTAACTCCGTGAATATTGGTCAATTTTCACCCAATTTTTGATATGTTGTAGCTTAGTTCTTACTCTTTCTGAGTTATTGCCTTTATTTTTCATTTTGATGACAAATCATCCTCAAAAATTGCAAATAATAATGGCATGTCATTTTTACTCATTTTGCGTGTAATCTCTATGGGACATGACTTTTTCTCAAAACTAGATTCTACATTCTTCTATTTCGTAAGCCATATCTCCAATTTTTGTTGCTAGTTATCCCTGAGCTTTTAGTATGTTGTAGCTGAGATTCTAAGCTTTCGGTTGCGTTTCCTTCATTTTCCGATCAGATGTCGGGATCATGCCCGTAATTCACTTGCAAGATTGGATTTGAGATTCTGGTGTTTTGCTTACGTGTTAAGTCTATGGGAAATATTCTAGCTCAATCGGTTAGGCGTCAGACTTACTTCTCATTCCATCATGCAGGCAGGGGTTCGAGTCCGACTCCTGCAACTTTTTTTTTCTTTGTTATTCTTTTTTTCACCTTATTTCTTATGTCCATTGGAATGTATATAGGTACACATATTGCAATAAATAACCATTTTAAAGGTAATTTTCCATGTTTTTCATATAATTTCTCAGTATCAAGCCTTTTTTACGTATCTAATGCCTATACCACCATCTTTCTTGATTATGTTCATTTCCTATGTTCATTTTAATCACATGGATTATGATAGTGATCCTGATGATGCTGTTGATGACCATGCTGATAATAATGATGTTATGTATGATCATAATGATGATCGTTATGTTGCTTATCTCTGGTAATATCAAATGGTCATGAGCATATTAATGATCATGATCATCATAATAAACATATTACAGAGAGAGAGAGAGAGAGAGACAGAGAGACAGAGAGAGAGAAAGAGAGACAGACAGACAGAGAGAGAGGGAGAGAGAGGTTAAAAGAGGAAAGATTTTTCTTTCTCTGTTTCTCTTTGTTTTTAACATTACCATCATCACCATCATTACCAATTTTATCATGGTCATAAGCTGCGTTGTATTTATCATTAATCTTAGTTTATTCTGATCTGTCACTATCAATTTTTCCCGAAAATTATCATCGCCGTATCATTTTATGATATTTTTGCCATCATCAAAGGTTTGGGGCAAAAGCCTCCTACCAACCACCAATGAAGTCCGTTGAAAAAGAGAGAAAAGAAACAAATAAAAGAGGAAAATAGAAATGATAGATCATGGTCGACTTTCCTCTTTCAGCATATCTTCTGTATTTTTATCATCATCACAATCCCTTTTTTCATTATTGCCATGATTATCAACATATTCATCATCATAATTGTCTTTAATATGGTTCTCATTTTCCAAGTATGTTTATCAAGGTAGCACAAATATCTCAACATTCCAGCTTATCATTATGTGTGTGCGTGTGTAATTAAGTTTATACAGACGTGTATCAATCAGATATGATTATTTACGCCCGAGACCGACCTTTAACGTCAACGTCCGATAGACGTGACTAGGGCCCGAACCTCGAACATCTGCAGCAATTTATAACTTCCTCAATGTAGCTTAGATTACAGGCGCACGTCACAACGCCCATGCAATTAACTTCTGATATAAGTGGTGATGACGTCTCAAGATGGCGGTATACCACTAATCACAATGGAATTGTTCGTTGCTTTTTAAAGAAAAATTCATACTTTATGTTGTTCCATCAGTTGTAAAACAACAGTAGATTTTTTTTGGAAAAGAAAGGAAAAAAAGGGGGAAAGGGGAACAGAGGATCAGGTACATGGTCTAAAATAATTGTCATCGCTGTCATTATCATGATCATCATTATAAGTGATTAAAGGCAAGGGAGCACCGCCTTTACACTTTAGTGATAAAAAAAGAAAGTACTCCTCCGCCCCCCCCCCCCAATAAAAGCGGGGAAAAAGGAAACGTAAAAGAGGTGCGTTAAAGGACAAGTACTTCATTTTTCCCATTTTTGACATCATTTTGTCCCTCATTGTATTAAGTCTCGACCTTCCCCACTTTTTTTTTTTTTTAATTATCCTTGGATTTTTTCCATATTTTTTCTATTATTCAAATGATTTGCCATGATAACAATAAAATTGTTCGGATGATAATAAACAACTTTATTCAAAGTGACCCAGGACAGACTTTAATTACATTATTTACGGGTGCTAATGTCCTCCAGGTGGTCTCTTCTCTGACAAAGGTACTGATTCACAGTCAACAAATTAAAGGGTCTGAAGCATTCATGGGCAGGGATTTGCGTGGTAGACAATGAGACTGACAGGCAATGGTTCATAAACCTTTCTCTTTCAAATAAGTGCACGAGTGGTGAGGAGTCACTCAATTCTTGGAAGTCTTTTGTTTAGAGTGATGATAAACTTGACATCAAAGACTAAATTGGGGAGGGAGCTTTACATAGCTTTGACACATGTTCAATTATTTAAATTTCAAGAGTGCTTATTTAGTTCTCATGATCAAAGTTGTCAATAAAATAAAATTTCTAAATTATCATTATCATCATCATAATCATTATCATCATAATCATTATCATCATCATAATCATTATCATCATCATCACTATCACCATCATCATCATCATCATCATTATCATTATCATCACCATTATCTTCTTAATTATCAATTCAAACATCAACTGAATTTTATTACTTCATTTAATACTTCACTATTATAATCATGATTATCATTATCACAGATTATTTCCATTTCCTATGCACTTTTTTTTAGCAAAAGGATCATGATAATGACATGATTATGCTACTGATGACCATCATGATAATTATGATAATATTCATGATTATGATTGACAAGTTGACTGACAGACCACCTAATTCGTCCCAATGACGAATTAAATATCTAGTTAGGTGGTCTGTCTATGACAGATCACCTATTATGTTTGTCCGAATTTTCTTTCTTTATTATTTATTATTTATTAGGTGGTCTGTCTATGACAGATCACCTCTTATGTTTGTCCGAATTTTCTTTCTTTATTTATTTATTTTTATTTATTATTTTTATTTCCTCCATTTCTTGTGGACAGCAAATCTCAGAAAGTTCATATTCAATAATCATCAAAATATCACCACATATCAACATCAATAAGACCTCAATTCTGCAAGAATCTTAATGTCATGACGTCATCATGACGTCATCTAGACGCCATTTTGTAAAATCACATTATCAATCATATCTCCATTATCAATTATCAAAAATAAATCAAATTCACATGACATAAACTTCAGATCAAGGGTCATCAGGTCATGTCATCAAAGGTCACCTGAAGGTCACGACGCGCGCGTACGCGCGCGTCAAAATTTTAAAATGCTCAAAATCACTTTTTGACCAAAACAGAGTACGTTTTAGGTCATTTTAAGCATTTCAAAAAATTGCGCGCGCAAACGTATGCGCGCGCGTTTCCGCGCGTAACGCCTTGAATGCAACTCAGAAACACCGTTTTTTTTATTTCATTGCATTGATCATATAATTTTGAGCAATTTGATACCTTGATCAACCTTCTACGACCATTAATAAGGAAATTAACACCCGTTAAAGTTTGCAGCACGTGTGCGCGCGAGCTCTCACTATAGGCCATATATGGGCAAAAACATGCCTATAGAAAATCCGCTGTAGCTCTTCAGAACGCGTGGGGACCCCCAATTTTTTTTTCATATTTTGATAGAGTATGAACTAGAGATATAATTTCATGTCTCATTTGACCCTCAAGTATATTATGACGTCATCAAAATGGCGTCGGAAGTCAAAAAATCCATTTTGCCTATTATGACGTCATTATAATTATGCAAATCTTGCTCTAACTCCGTGAATATTGGTCAATTTTCACCCAATTTTTGATATGTTGTAGCTTAGTTCTTACTCTTTCTGAGTTATTGCCTTTATTTTTCATTTTGATAGACAAATCATCCTCAAAAATTGCAATTAATAATGGCATGTCATTTTTACTCATTTTGCGTGTAATCTCTATGGGACATGACTTTTTCTCAAAACTAGATTCTACATTCTTCTATTTCGTAAGCCATATCTCCAATTTTTGTTGCTAGTTATCCCTGAGCTTTTAGTATGTTGTAGCTGAGATTCTAAGCTTTCGGTTGCGTTTCCTTCATTTTCCGATCAGATGTCGGGATCATGCCCGTAATTCACTTGCAAGATTGGATTTGAGATTCTGGTGTTTTGCTTACGTGTTAAGTCTATGGGAAATATTCTAGCTCAATCGGTTAGGCGTCAGACTTGCTTCTCATTCCATCATGCGGGCAGGGGTTCGAGTCCGCGGGTGAACATGATTTTTTTTTTTTTTTTTTTTTTTTTAGCTATCTTGCCCACGATCAATTATAAGAATTCTAACAAATAATAGCTAAAATATTGCAAAATAAAACAGATTATAATTACTTTTTTATATCATATCTATTTATCTGTCTGTCTATCTACCTACATGACATATCTATCTCTCTGTCTAATATATATCTATCTGTTTGAATATGTCCCTCTCTCTCTATCTATCCATATGTCTGTCTGTCTATCAACCTACATTGTATATCTTTCTGTCTGTTTATCTCTCTCTCTCTCTCTCTGTCTAATATATATGTATCTATCTGTTTAGATATGTCTATCTATCTATCCATCCATCTGCCTGTCTCTATCTATCTATCTATCTATATATCTATCTATCTATCTGTCTGTCTTTCTCTCTATCTATCTATCTATCTATCTGTCTATCTATCTATCTATCTATCTATATGTCTGTCTCTCTATTCATCTATATGTCTGTCTCTCTATCTATATCTGTCTCGATCTCTATCAATCTATATGTCTGTCTCTGTTTATCTCTCTCTCTCTCTCTCTGTCTAATATATATGTATCTATCTGTTTAGATATGTCTATCTATCTATCCATCCATCTGCCTGTCTCTATCTATCTATCTATCTATATATCTATCTATCTATCTGTCTGTCTTTCTCTCTATCTATCTATCTATCTATCTGTCTATCTATCTATCTATCTATATGTCTGTCTCTCTATTCATCTATATGTCTGTCTCTCTATCTATCTCTGTCTCGATCTCTATCAATCTATATGTCTGTCTCTGTATCTATCTATATGTCTATCTATCTATCTATCTATCTATCTATCTATCTATATATCTATCTATATGTCTGTCTCTCTATCTATCTATATTTCTGTCTCTCTGTCTATCTATATGTTTGTCTATCTATATGTCTGTCTATCTATCCATGAAGCTATCACGAGAAGGAGAACCATCTTCCAATTTCTCTCTTAATCCTTTGTTATCGCTTCCTTCGGGCGAAGGAACGATATCTAACATCAGTTGGCGAGACGCCAGGCGAAAGTTAGAGCCCGCTTACATAACGCGATAGGACCACGCAGCATGAAGCTATTACGAGATAGCTCGTAATAGCTTCATGATATGTCTGTCTCTCTATCTATATATATGTCTGTCTATCTATCTGTCTATCTATCTATCTGTCTGTCTCTCTTTCTATCTATATGTTTATATATGTTTTATTAATATAACCACCAATCATCTCTCTATCTATCTATATATCTATATATCTATCAATCTATCTCTCTATCTATAAGTCTGTCTCTCTATCTATCTATATGTCTGTCTCTCTATCTATATGTCTGTCTCTCTATATCTATCTTTATATGTCTATGTTTTATTAATATAACCACCTATAATTTATCTCTCCATCCATCACTCCATCCATCTAATATAATAATCTTTCTTGTATGTATCTGTTTGATTATGTAAATCTGTTTGTCTATCTATTTTTCAATCTAATATCTGTTTAAATATTTTTTTCCTGTTTATCTATCTATACGACAGACCACCTAATTCGTCCGCATGACGAATTAAAATCTAGTTATTTCTTATTTTTATTTCCTCCATTTCTTGTGGACAGCAAATCTCAGAAAGTTCATATTCAATAATCATCAAAATATCACCACATATCAACATCAATAAGACCTCAATTCTGCAAGAATCTTAATGTCATGACGTCATCATGACGTCATCTAGACGCCATTTTGTAAAATCACATTATCAATCATATCTCCATTATCAATTATCAAAAATAAATCAAATTCACATGACATAAACTTCAGATCAAGGGTCATCAGGTCATGTCATCAAAAGTCACCTGAAGGTCACGACGCGCGCGTACGCGCGCGTCAAAATTTTAAAATGCTAAAAATCACTTTTTGACCAAAACAGAGTACGTTTTAGGTCATTTTAAGCATTTCAAAAAATTGCGCGCGCAAACGTATGCGCGCGCGTTTCCGCGCGTAACGCCTTGAATGCAACTCAGAAACACCGTTTTTTTTATTTCATTGCATTGATCATATAATTTTGAGCAATTTGATACCTTGATCAACCTTCTACGACCATTAATAAGGAAATTAACACCCGTTAAAGTTTGCAGCACGTGTGCGCGCGAGCTCTCACTATAGGCCATATATGGGCAAAAACATGCCTATAGAAAATCCGCTGTAGCTCTTCAGAACGCATGGGGACCCCCAATTTTTTTTTCATATTTTGATAGAGTATGAACTAGAGATATAATTTCATGTCTCATTTGACCCTCAATTATATTATGACGTCATCAAAATGGCGTCGGAATTCAAAAAATCCATTTTGCCTATTATGACGTCATTATAATTATGCAAATCTTGCTCTAACTCCGTGAATATTGGTCAATTTTCACCCAATTTTTGATATGTTGTAGCTTAGTTCTTACTCTTTCTGAGTTATTGCCTTTATTTTTCATTTTGATAGACAAATCATCCTCAAAAATTGCAAATAATAATGGCATGTCATTTTTACTCATTTTGCGTGTAATCTCTATGGGACATGACTTTTTCTCAAAACTAGATTCTACATTCTTCTATTTCGTAAGCCATATCTCCAATTTTTGTTGCTAGTTATCCCTGAGCTTTTAGTATGTTGTAGCTGAGATTCTAAGCTTTCGGTTGCGTTTCCTTCATTTTCCGATCAGATGTCGGGATCATGCCCGTAATTCACTTGCAAGATTGGATTTGAGATTCTGGTGTTTTGCTTACGTGTTAAGTCTATGGGAAATATTCTAGCTCAATCGGTTAGGCGTCAGACTTACTTCTCATTCCATCATGCAGGCAGGGGTTCGAGTCCGCGGGTGAACATGATTTTTTTTTTTTTTTTTTTTTTTTTTAGCTATCTTGCCCACGATCAATTATAAGAATTCTAACAAATAATAGCTAAAATATTGCAAAATAAAACAGATTATTACGAAAGACCATTAGTGCCACGGAGAAAAAAAAAACACTATTTCTACTAATCTGTTATAACAGATTACGGTATTTCTACTAATCTGTTTAAACAGATTATAATCTGTTATAACAGATTACGGTATTTCTACTAATCTGTTATAACAGATTACGGTATTTCTACTAATCTGTTATAACAGATTACGGTATTTCTACTAATCTGTTTAAAGAGATTATAATCTGTTATAACAGATTACGGTATTTCTACTAATCTGTTATAACAGATTACGGTATTTCTACTAATCTGTTATAACAGATTACGGTATTTCTCCTAATCTGTTTAAACAGATTATAATCTGTTATAACAGATTACGGTATTTCTACTAATCTGTTTAAACAGATTATAATCTGTTATAACAGATTACGGTATTTCTACTAATCTGTTATAACAGATTACGGTATTTCTACTAATCTGTTTAAACAGATTATAATCTGTTATAACATATTACGGTATTTCTACTAATCTGTTATAACAGATTACGGTATTTCTACTAATCTGTTATAACAGATTACGGTATTTCTACTAATCTGTTTAAACAGATTATAATCTGTTATAACAGATTACGGTATTTATACTAATCTGTTATAACAGATTACGGTATTTCTACTAATCTGTTTAAACAGATTATAATCTGTTTAAACAGAATCGTAAACAATAAGAGTTAGATCGAGTGTTCCAGCATGGGACCTACGGCAGATGAAAGGGGAATATCTGTGCTTTCAGAAAACGCCAATCACTATTCCCAATATATGTCTTTCGATATGTTTTATTTCGATCAAAGAAAAAGATAAATTTTGGCGGGATTTTGCGATTTTCGCCTATTTCCTGGAATAAGAGTTAGATCGAGTGTTCCAGCATGGGACCTACGGCAGGTGAAAGGGGAATATCTGGGCTTTCAGAAAACGCCAATCACTATTCCCAATATATGTCATTCGATATATTTCCGCCAATTCTTAGCATTTGTCTGAAGATTCGAATTATTCACGATAAACATCCTTTGACGAGGTCACGCCATTCATCACCTCAAACGGTAAAGTATCGGTGATAATTATTCCGCAAGTAAAATAGTTCCAATAGCATTTTTATTTTTCACCTCATTTTTACAAATTTAATTGAAATGATAGCCCATCCTGTTGAATCACTGTAAATTGCCGAATCATATGGATGCCTTTTGTCAATTTGGTATATTTAATTAATAAAACTGGAAATGGGTTGGGTCGAATGAATATCCTTTGCATTTCTTTTGTAATGAGTCTGGTATTTCCAGTCTTATTCTGCCACAGTATTACTGTTTAACACTTTGTTGTTGTTCTGTTTAACCACATATAAAATTCAAATATTAACTTATCGGGGCGTGTTTTGAAACCGAAATCAAGATTAGGTTCAAAAGAAAATAATGTGATGTTGACAAACCATAGAGATGCACGTAAATGCTTATATCTTCCCCTCTCTCCCTCTTTGTCATGTTAGTTTAATCTGCGCAAACTTCCTGTTGAACGTAGTCTCCTCATTGTTACACATCCATAATGATTAAGATTAACAGGTAGAATTCGGGTAGTTGAATAATATTAAGAAATTCGTGCTTTATTTCTAGCCCCATTATATCACATCAAATCCTTCAATCCTACATCCTAATCTATATCGCTAGGGAGAAATACAATTTCCCTTTTGTTTGCACCATTTCGGAGACGCAATACTCATTTGTTTCCAGTCGCTATTTTCATTTTTATTGGTCGAACGCTAGTGGTCGACAGTTTCAACGAGCGTGTGCGGGTGACGTCATCACAGCCACTATAGCGGAAGTTAAGTGACAAAAGAAGGTCGTATCTTGTTGATCTGTAATCTGTTATAACAGATTATAATCTGTTTAAACAGTTTAGTAGAAATACCGTAATCTGTTATAACAGATTATAATCTGTTTAAACAGATTAGTAGAAATACCGTAATCTGTTATAACAGATTAGTAGAAATACCGTAATCTGTTATAACAGATTATAATCTGTTTAAACAGATTAGTAGAAATACCGTAATCTGTTATAACAGATTAGTAGAAATACCGTAATCTGTTATAACAGATTAGTAGAAATACCGTAATCTGTTATAACAGATTATAATCTGTTTAAACAGATTAGTAGAAATACCGTAATCTGTTATAACAGATTAGTAGAAATAGTGTTTTTTTTTCTCCGTGGCACGAATGGTCTTTCGTAGATTATAATTACTTTTTTATATCATATCTATTTATCTGTCTGTCTATCTACCTACATGACATATCTATCTCTCTGTCTAATATATATCTTTCTGTTTGAATACGTCCCTCTCTCTCTATCTATCCATATGTCTGTCTGTCTATCTACCTACATTGTATATCTATCTGTCTGTTTATCTCTCTCTCTCTCTCTCTGTCTAATATATATGTATCTATCTGTTTAGATATGTCTATCTATCTATCCATCCATCTGCCTGTCTCTATCTATCTATCTATCTATCTATATATCTATCTATCTATCTGTCTGTCTGTCTCTCTATCTATCTATCTATCTGTCTATCTATCTATCTATCTATCTATATGTCTGTCTCTCTATTCATCTATATGTCTGTCTCTCTATCTATCTCTGTCTCGATCACTATCAATCTATATGTCTGTCTCTGTATCTATCTATATGTCTATCTATCTATCTATCTATCTATCTATCTATCTATATATCTATCTATATGTCTGTCTCTCTATCTATCTATATTTCTGTCTCTCTGTCTATCTATATGTTTGTCTATCTATATGTCTGTCTATCTATCCATGAAGCTATCACGAGAAGGAGAACCATCTTCCAATTTCTCTCTTAATCCTTTGTTATCGCTTCCTTCGGGCGAAGGAACGATATCTAACATCAATTGGCGAGCCGCCAGGCGAAAGTTAGAGCCCGCTTACATAACGCGATAGGACCACGCAGCATGAAGCTATTACGAGATAGCTCGTAATAGCTTCATGATATGTCTGTCTCTCTATCTATATATATGTCTGTCTGTCTATCTGTCTATCTATCTATCTGTCTGTCTCTCTTTCTATCTATATGTTTATATATGTTTTATTAATATAACCACCAATCATCTCTCTATCTATCTATATATCTATATATCTATCAATCTATCTCTCTATCTATAAGTCTGTCTCTCTATCTATCTATATGTCTGTCTCTCTATCTATATGTCTGTCTCTATATATCTATCTATATATGTCTATGTTTTATTAATATAACCACCTATAATTTATCTCTCCATCCATCACTCCATCCATCTAATATAATTATCTTTCTTGTATGTATCTGTTTGATTATGTAAATCTGTTTGTCTATCTATTTTTCAATCTAATATCTGTTTAAATATTTTTTTCCTGTTTATCTATCTATACGACAGACCACCTAATTCGTCCGCATGACGAATTAAAATCTAGTTATTTCTTATTTTTATTTCCTCCATTTCTTGTGGACAGCAAATCTCAGAAAGTTCATATTCAATAATCATCAAAATATCACCAAATATCAACATCAATAAGACCTCAATTCTGCAAGAATCTTAATGTCATGACGTCATCATGACGTCATCTAGACGCCATTTTGTAAAATCACATTATCAATCATATCTCCATTATCAATTATCAAAAATCAATCAAATTCACATGACATAAACTTCAGATCAAGGGTCATCAGGTCATGTCATCAAAAATCACCTGAAGGTCACGACGCGCGCGTACGCGCGCATCAAAATTTTAAAATGCTAAAAATCACTTTTTGACCAAAACAGAGTACGTTTTAGGTCATTTTAAGCATTTCAAAAAATTGCGCGCGCAAACGTATGCGCGCGCGTTTCCGCGCGTAACGCCTTGAATGCAACTCAGAAACACCGTTTTTTTTATTTCATTGCATTGATCATATAATTTTGAGCAATTTGATACCTTGATCAACCTTCTACGACCATTAATAAGGAAATTAACACCCGTTAAAGTTTGCAGCACGTGTGCGCGCGAGCTCTCACTATAGGCCATATATGGGCAAAAACATGCCTATAGAAAATCCGCTGTAGCTCTTCAGAACGCATGGGGACCCCCAATTTTTTTTTCATATTTTGATAGAGTATGAACTAGAGATATAATTTCATGTCTCATTTGACCCTCAATTATATTATGACGTCATCAAAATGGCGTCGGAATTCAAAAAATCCATTTTGCCTATTATGACGTCATTATAATTATGCAAATCTTGCTCTAACTTCGTGAATATTGGTCAATTTTCACCCAATTTTTGATATGTTGTAGCTTAGTTCTTACTCTTTCTGAATTATTACCTTTATTTTTCATTTTGATAGACAAATCATCCTCAAAAATTGCAAATAATAATGGCATGTCATTTTTACTCATTTTGCGTGTAATCTCTATGGGACATGACTTTTTCTCAAAACTAGATTCTACATTCTTCTATTTCGTAAGCCATATCTCCAATTTTCGTTGCTGGTTATCCCTGAGCTTTTAGTATGTTGTAGCTGAGATTCTAAGCTTTCGGTTGCGTTTCCTTCATTTTCCGATCAGATGTCGGGATCATGCCCGTAATTCACTTGCAAGATTGGATTTGAGATTCTGGTGTTTTGCTTACGTGTTAAGTCTATGGGAAATATTCTAGCTCAATCGGTTAGGTGTCAGACTTACTTCTCATTCCATCATGCAGGCAGGGGTTCGAGTCCGCGGGTGAACATGATTTTTTTTTTTTTTTTTTTTTTTTTAGCTATCTTGCCCACGATCAATTATAAGAATTCTAACAAATAATAGCTAAAATATTGCAAAATAAAACAGATTATAATTACTTTTTTATATCATATCTATTTATCTGTCTGTCTATCTACCTACATGACATATCTATCTCTCTGTCTAATATATATCTTTCTGTTTGAATACGTCCCTCTCTCTCTATCTATCCATATGTCTGTCTGTCTATCTACCTACATTGTATATCTATCTGTCTGTTTATCTCTCTCTCTCTCTCTCTCTCTCTCTGTCTAATATATATGTATCTATCTGTTTAGATATGTCTATCTATCTATCCATCCATCTGCCTGTCTCTATCTATCTATCTATCTATATATCTATCTATCTATCTGTCTGTCTGTCTCTCTATCTATCTATCTATCTGTCTATCTATCTATCTATCTATCTATATGTCTGTCTCTCTATTCATCTATATGTCTGTCTCTCTATCTATCTCTGTCTCGATCTCTATCAATCTATATGTCTGTCTCTGTATCTATCTATATGTCTATCTATCTATCTATCTATCTATCTATCTATCTATATGTCTGTCTCTCTATCTATCTATATTTCTGTCTCTCTGTCTATCTATATGTTTGTCTATCTATATGTCTGTCTATCTATCCATGAAGCTATCACGAGAAGGAGAACCATCTTCCAATTTCTCTCTTAATCCTTTGTTATCGCTTCCTTCGGGCGAAGGAACGATATCTAACATCAATTGGCGAGCCGCCAGGCGAAAGTTAGAGCCCGCTTACATAACGCGATAGGACCACGCAGCATGAAGCTATTACGAGATAGCTCGTAATAGCTTCATGATATGTCTGTCTCTCTATCTATATATATGTCTGTCTATCTATCTGTCTATCTATCTATCTGTCTGTCTCTCTTTCTATCTATATGTTTATATATGTTTTATTAATATAACCACCAATCATCTCTCTATCTATCTATATATCTATATATCTATCAATCTATCTCTCTATCTATAAGTCTGTCTCTCTATCTATCTATATGTCTGTCTCTCTATCTATATGTCTGTCTCTCTATATCTATCTATATATGTCTATGTTTTATTAATATAACCACCTATAATTTATCTCTCCATCCATCACTCCATCCATCTAATATAATTATCTTTCTTGTATGTATCTGTTTGATTATGTAAATCTGTTTGTCTATCTATTTTTCAATCTAATATCTGTTTAAATATTTTTTTCCTGTTTATCTATCTATACGACAGACCACCTAATTCGTCCGCATGACGAATTAAAATCTAGTTTATTTTTATTTCTTATTTTTATTTCCTCCATTTCTTGTGGACAGCAAATCTCAGAAAGTTCATATTCAATAATCATCAAAATATCAGCACATATCAACATCAATAAGACCTCAATTCTGCAAGAATCTTAATGTCATGACGTCATCATGACGTCATCTAGACGCCATTTTGTAAAATCACATTATCAATCATATCTCCATTATCAATTATCAAAAATAAATCAAATTCACATGACATAAACTTCAGATCAAGGGTCATCAGGTCATGTCATCAAAGGTCACCTGAAGGTCACGACGCGCGCGTACGCGCGCGTCAAAATTTTAAAATGCTAAAAATCACTTTTTGACCAAAACAGAGTACGTTTTAGGTCATTTTAAGCATTTCAAAAAATTGCGCGCGCAAACGTATGCGCGCGCGTTTCCGCGCGTAACGCCTTGAATGCAACTCAGAAACACCGTTTTTTTTATTTTATTGCATTGATCATATAATTTTGAGCAATTTGATACCTTGATCAACCTTCTACGACCATTAATAAGGAAATTAACACCCGTTAAAGTTTGCAGCACGTGTGCGCGCGAGCTCTCACTATAGGCCATATATGGGCAAAAACATGCCTATAGAAAATCCGCTGTAGCTCTTCAGAACGCGTGGGGACCCCCAATTTTTTTTTCATATTTTGATAGAGTATGAACTAGAGATATAATTTCATGTCTCATTTGACCCTCAATTATATTATGACGTCATCAAAATGGCGTCGGAAGTCAAAAAATCCATTTTGCCTATTATGACGTCATTATAATTATGCAAATCTTGCTCTAACTCCGTGAATATTGGTCAATTTTCACCCAATTTTTGATATGTTGTAGCTTAGTTCTTACTCTTTCTGAGTTATTGCCTTTATTTTTCATTTTGATAAACAGATCATCCTCAAAAATTGCAAATAATAATGGCATGTCATTTTTACTCATTTTGCGTGTAATCTCTATGGGACATGACTTTTTCTCAAAACTAGATTCTACATTCTTCTATTTCGTAAGCCATATCTCCAATTTTTGTTGCTAGTTATCCCTGAGCTTTTAGTATGTTGTAGCTGAGATTCTAAGCTTTCGGTTGCGTTTCCTTCATTTTCCGATCAGATGTCGGGATCATGCCCGTAATTCACTTGCAAGATTGGATTTGAGATTCTGGTGTTTTGCTTACGTGTTAAGTCTATGGGAAATATTCTAGCTCAATCGGTTAGGCGTCAGACTTACTTCTCATTCCATCATGCAGGCAGGGGTTCGAGTCCGCGGGTGAACATGATTTTTTTTTTTTTTTTTTTTTTTTTAGCTATCTTGCCCACGATCAATTATAAGAATTCTAACAAATAATAGCTAAAATATTGCAAAATAAAACAGATTATAATTACTTTTTTATATCATATCTATTTATCTGTCTGTCTATCTACCTACATGACATATCTATCTCTCTGTCTAATATATATCTTTCTGTTTGAATACGTCCCTCTCTCTCTATCTATCCATATGTCTGTCTGTCTATCTACCTACATTGTATATCTATCTGTCTGTTTATCTCTCTCTCTCTCTCTCTGTCTAATATATATGTATCTATCTGTTTAGATATGTCTATCTATCTATCCATCCATCTGCCTGTCTCTATCTATCTATCTATCTATATATCTATCTATCTATCTGTCTGTCTGTCTCTCTATCTATCTATCTATCTGTCTATCTATCTATCTATCTATCTATATGTCTGTCTCTCTATTCATCTATATGTCTGTCTCTCTATCTATCTCTGTCTCGATCTCTATCAATCTATATGTCTGTCTCTGTATCTATCTATATGTCTATCTATCTATCTATCTATCTATCTATCTATATATCTATCTATATGTCTGTCTCTCTATCTATCTATATTTCTGTCTCTCTGTCTATCTATATGTTTGTCTATCTATATGTCTGTCTATCTATCCATGAAGCTATCACGAGAAGGAGAACCATCTTCCAATTTCTCTCTTAATCCTTTGTTATCGCTTCCTTCGGGCGAAGGAACGATATCTAACATCAATTGGCGAGCCGCCAGGCGAAAGTTAGAGCCCGCTTACATAACGCGATAGGACCACGCAGCATGAAGCTATTACGAGATAGCTCGTAATAGCTTCATGATATGTCTGTCTCTCTATCTATATATATGTCTGTCTATCTATCTGTCTATCTATCTATCTGTCTGTCTCTCTTTCTATCTATAACAATAAATTATTTCAATCTGGACTGGACAAATCCAGGTTTTGTCAAAATATTATGCCAAACTGTGTTTTACTTAACAAATACGAGGATAATAATATCTTTTCCTTTTCAGACATATCAAAAAGAATGAAATAAACATGTTACAACACACCATTCATATAAAACAATCCCGAAGTGACATTCTAGATTTGAATCATTCACACTTATTCAATAACTCATGATAAATCACTCTACCAATTCACACTTCAATCAAACATCAAATAAATTGGGAAAGAATAGGGCAAAATCGATTTAAAATATATGATTTATTTCACAAAACAAATCCAAAGAGAACTTAACAACTATTCAACAATAAATACAATTGGATATCATTGAGCTTATACCTGTATGATACTCTAAAATGTATGAGGCAATACAAATCAAAGGGATAAGCTTATACCTGTTTGATACTCTGCAATGTATGAGGCAATGCAAATAAAAATGGATAAGCTTATACCTGTTTGATACTCTGCAATGTATGAGGCAATGCAAATCGAAATGGATAAGCTTATACCTGTAGGATACTCTGCAATGTATGAGGTAATACAAATCAAAAGGGATAAGCTTATACCTGTAGGATACTCTGCAATGTATGAGGTAACACAAATCAAAAGGGATAAGCTTATACCTGTAGGATACTCCGCAATGTATGTGCAATACAAATCAAATGGGATAAGCCTATACCTGTAGGATACTCTGCAATGTATGAGGTAATACAAATCAAAAGGGATAAGCTTATACCTGTAGGATACTCTGCAATGTATGAGGTAACACAAATCAAAAGGGATAAGCTTATACCTGTAGGATACTCCGCAATGTATGTGCAATACAAATCAAATGGGATAAGCTTATACCTGTAGGATACTCTGCAATGTATGTGCAATACAAATCAAAAGGGATAAGCTTATACCTGTAGGATACTCTGCAATGCATGAGGTAATACAAATCAAAAGGGATAAGCTTATACCTGTAGGATACTCTGCAATGTATGAGGTAATAAAAATCAAAAGGGATAAGCTTATACCTGTATGATACTCTGCAATGTATGAGGTAATAAAAATCAAAAGGTATAAGCTTATACCTGTAGGATACTCTGCAATGCATGAGGTAATACAAATCAAAAGGGATAAGCTTATACCTGTAGGATACTCTGCAATGTATGAGGTAACACAAATCAAAAGGGATAAGCTTATACCTGTAGGATACTCCGCAATGTATGTGCAATACAAATCAAATGGGATAAGCTTATACCTCTATGATACTCTGCAATGTATGAGGCAATACAAATCAAAAGGGATAAGCTTATACCTGTAGGATACTCTGCAATGTATGAGGTAATAAAAATCAAAAGGGATAAGCTTATACCTGTATGATACTCTACAAAGTATGAGGCAATACAAATCAAAAGGGATAAGCTTATACCTCTATGATACTCTGCAATGTATGAGGCAATACAAATCAAAGGGGATAAGCTTATACCTCTATGATACTCTGCAATGTATGAGGTAATACAAATCAAAAGGGATAAGCTTATACCTGTAGGATACTCTGCAATGTATGAGGTAATAAAAATCAAAAGGGATAAGCTTATACCTGTAGGATACTCTGCAATGTATGACGCAATACAAATCAAATGGGATAAGCTTATCCCTGTGAGATACTCTGCAATGTATGACGCAATACAAATTAAAAGGATAAGCTTATACCTGTATGATACTCTGCAATGCATGAGGCAATACAAATCAAATGGGATAAGCTTATACCTGTAGGGTACTCTGCAATGTATGAGGCAATATAAATCAAAAGGGATAAGCTTATACCTGTAGGATACTCTGTAATGTATGAGGTAATACAAATCAAAAGGGATAAGCTTATACCTGTAGGATACTCTGCAATGTATGAGGTAATAAAAATCAAAAGGGATAAGCTTATACCTGTAGGGTACTCTGCAATGTATGACGCAATACAAATCAAATGGGATAAGCTTATCCCTGTGTGATACTCTGCAATGTATGAGGTAATACAAATCAAAAGGGATAAGCTTATACCCGTAGGATACTCTGCAATGCATGAGGCAATACAAATCAAATGGGATAAGCTTATACCTGTAGGATACTCTGCAATGTATGAAGCAATACAAATCAAATGGGATAAGCTTATCCCTGTGAGATACTCTGCAATGTATGATGCAATACAAATCAAAAGGATAAGCTTATACCTGTATGATACTCTGCAATGCATGAGGCAATACAAATCAAATGGGATAAGCTTATACCTGTAGGGTACTCTGCAATGTATGAGGCAATATAAATCAAAAGGGATAAGCTTATACCTGTATGATACTCTGTAATGTAATGAGGCAATACAAATCAAAAGGGATAAGCTTATACCAATATGATACTCTGCAATGTATGAGGTAATAAAAATCAAAAGGGATAAGCTTATACATGTATGATATTCTGCAATGTATGAGGCAATACAAATCAAAAGGGATAAGCTTATACTTGTATGATACTCTGCAATGCCTGAGGCAATACAAATCAAAATGGATAAGCTTATACCTGTATGATACTCTGCAATGTATGAGGCAATACAAATCAAAAGGAATAAGCTTATACCAATATGATACTCTGCAATGTATGAGGTAATAAAAATCAAAAGGGATAAGCTTATACATGTATGATATTCTGCAATGTATGAGGCAATACAAATCAAAAGGGATAAGCTTATACTTGTATGATACTCTGCAATGCCTGAGGCAATACAAATCAAAAGGGATAAGCTTATACCTGTATGATACTCTGCAATGTATGAGGCAATACAAATCAAAAGGGATAAGCTTATACCTGCATGATACTCTGCAGTGTATGAGGCAATACAAATCAAACGGGATAAGCTTATACATGTAGGATACTCTGCAATGTATGAGGTAATAAAAATCAAAAGGGATAAGCTTATACCTGTATGATACTCTGCAATGTATGAGGCAATGCAAATCAAACGGGATAAGCTTGTACCTGTAGGATACTCTGCAATGTATGAGGTAATAAAAATCAAAAGGATAAGCCTATACCTGTATGCTGCCCAACTTCGGCAAAAGGAAGCAAGTGACACATCAATCAAATTTGAGTTATTGTTGTTTCTGAAACACCCTTTGTATGTTGCAGGTTCAGGCAAAATTTGGTGGAGAAGTGATTTTTTTATGAAAGATACTGAAGAAAATATGCGTTAAATTGCATTGACGCCTATTTAAATGATGAACACACATTACTCATTTTCAACAAATCATACTTTTGTTACTTGCTTCCTTTTGTTAAAGTACGGCTGTATGATACTCTGCAATGTACTTCTTAAGGTTGTCGTATAATTGAAACTAGATAGTTTGTGGTATAACATTATACCTGGACATTGAAACCAGTTAGTTTATACATCGTTAGGTATCCATTATGAGATAGAAAGCCTATTAAAATCAAAATTTGAAATATAAGTTTATCCCACTTAGCAAGAAGTTTATGACAGTTTATACCCTCATTCATTTTTTAGTAGACCAATTACCCCTTATAGCTTCTATGCATTGCAACAAGAATTGTTAAAAGAAAGTTTGCTTCATAAGGTTAACAGAGATGCCTACCCTCCAGGATGGTTGTCAGTAACAATTTGCCATTAATACATCAGTAACACATAGCGATGCAGCAAAGTTTCGCACGAAAATGGGCAAAAATGCACACAAATGCACAAAATCACTCACTCCATTACAAGTTGAACACCTCTAGCCTGTATTGTGTTATTTAATTCAGCAGCAGTATAATGACTTATCAGAAAATCGTTCAATATGATTGGACTTAATATCGAAACCAAACTGCATATATATAATGAACATTTAGACCTTTGACTTAAAGACTAAACCTTTCCATAATTATCTCTGACAGAAGATATGACATTTAAGTCATTAGATGTGACCTGACTGCATTTTGGTGACACACTTAACATTTTCAATATCTAGTTAATATTTCCAAAGTTATCATGGGGAACCAACTTGTATATTTAATGAGCCGTGACCTTTGAGCTTGACCAGCAGACTCCGTATTCGAACTTGGCCTGTATTTTGGTGTCATCTACCTACACACCAACATTTGTTTTAATCTGTTGAATATTTCATAAGTTATTATGCAGAAATCAACTTGCATATTTAATGAGCTATGACCTTTGACCTGCGGACTCTGAATTCAAACTTAGACTGTATCTTGGTGTCATCTACCTACACACCCAAATTTTTTCTCAATCCATTGAATTATTCCTAAGTTGTCATGCAGAAACCAACTTGCATATTTAATGAGCTGTGACCTTTGCCATGCGGACTCCAAATTCAAACTTATTCTGTATCTTGGTGTCATCTACCTACACACCCAAATTTTTTCTCAATCCATTGAATTATTCCTAAGTTGTCATGCAGAAACCAACTCGCATATTCAATGACCTGTGACCTTTGACCTGCGGACTCTGAATTCAAACTTAGACTGTATTTTGGTGAAATCTACCTACTAGCCAAATTTTTTGGTAATCCGTTCAATATTTCATAAGTTATCATGTGGAAACCAACTCGCATATCAAATGAGCTTTGACCTTCGACCTGCGGATTCCAAATTCGAACTTGGCCTCTATTTTGGTGTCATCTACCTGCACACCATAAATTTTTAAATCCGTTCAATATTTCAGAAGTTATCATGCAGAAACCAACTCGCATATTTAATCAGCTGTGACCTTTGAACTTCGACCTGCCAACTCCGAATTCTAATTTAGCCTGTATTTCGGTGTCATCTACCTACACACTGAAATTTTTTCATCCGTTGAATATTTCACAAGTTATCACGCAGAAACCAACTCGCAAGTTTAATGAGCTGTGACCTTTGCCCTGCGGACTCCAAATTCAAACTTATTCTGTATCTTGGTGCCATCTACCTCCACACCAATTTTTTTTTAAATCCATTAAATACTTTACAAGTAATTGCACGGAAACCAAGTGGGGTACAGACGGACGGACAGGGGCAACGCTTAATGCCCCCTCCGGCGCCGCTAGGCCAGGAGTCCAGGACAGGTATGGATGTACCGCGCTCAAATTTTGCACGCTTCAACCACAGAAGTCTTACTTGCTTGAATGGATATTGCGCACGTCTCGAACACGATTATCCACCATCTTGCTACCACGAAATGCATAGCAGTGTGCATAATATTGAAATGATAATTACGGCAGCCTTGTGCTTTGTATGATGCAAGATGGCTGCAGATCACCTATGTGGCGTCACAAATGAGTGGGAGATTTGCGGAGTGATATGTGCCTATCCATGAAAAAATATGGCAAAACCGGGACGATTGGCATCCCTGGGTTAACCCATAAATACATATAAACAATACACCCAGTTTTTGCTACCCAACAAAAGAAAATGAAATATTCCTAGTGCAGCAAATACATGTGCTAACAAATCTTTAAAAAACAAACATTAGACAGAATCAAATTCAATTAATTCTGAGTCAGAGATGTGTGAAGGTTCATCAAGCATCCACTCCACTTCTGATGGGTCTATAGTAGCAGGAGTGTCATCCACCAAAGTATCCGGAGTATCAAATGCGTCGGGAGTGCAGGTCCTTCGGCCACAAGATAGAGCAACTGTTGCTAATACACCTAAATAAATTGATGAGAAATTGATGCTTTGTTAGACTAGTTCTAGACATTGTTTTCAATGTTAATATTAATAATTCTGAAGCATTCTCTGATTTTATGGATATAAAAAGCCATGTTTCTATCACACTTGTATACCATGCTCTATAACTTTACAAAAATGATGAAAAAAACATTAATTTGGGGGATAAAAATGCAGGGTTTTTGTACTTCAGAAAGTTTAAAATCAAGATTCTATTCTTTGGGAGTATGTTACTGTGGTCATTGGAATAATATTTCAACATTATTGAAATAATATTTTTCTTGTAAAACATAGCTCAATGTAACTACCAAAATTTGATCTAAGCATATCAGAATTCATGTGTTTGATTTTGTTAGTCTCTGCATGTATTTTTTTAGATTTAATTATATGAATTCAGTCTATTTGTTTTAGTTATTCAGATGCTTAAAAAATAGAGCAGATTTACTGATAAAAAGAAAATCATATATTCTATTCTAAGAAAAACCACTAGTGTAAAGCTTTTCAAATAAATTATAATTTCTTACCGTCTCCAACATCGACAACATACTCATCTCTACAGGTGTAGTATCTGATGGCATGTTCGAAGATGTCCTCTTTTTTCCTCATGCACAGCAAATTTGGGCCTCTCATCCTTGACTCCACAGCTGCATACATCACAGCCACATGGTGATTTATTTCTGTAATGAGTGAAATTGCATATTTAACTGTCAAACTGCATTTTTGCATCATGTTCCAATTCATAAAATCAAACTTTGACCATACATTCACTATTTATGCAACAGTGCAGCTACTTATATTCTGTGAAAATATAGATGTATGGTTTTATACGAATAGGTGTATGTACATGTAACTGCACAATGGGTTACTTGTTTCTGGAGTTAAGATGAGGATAAGGGGCAAGTGTCACAGTTAGAATTATGAAATCTCCAAGTGTGCGTTACCAACACAAGCAGAATGAACAACTAGCCTAGGGGAGAACAAAATGATTCCCCCTCAACGAATATTGTGATCATGATCCTGCAAAATTTTGATTTTACTGAGCAGCTCTCAGACTTTTTACTTTCAAATCTTGCACATCTGTTGGTCTAAGTTGATTTATTTTATGCTGTTTATGATCTCAAAAGAGTACCCTACAAAGAAAAAAAAAAAGATTTATCACATAAGAAATTGATCTGATATCACAATTGTTTTCACATTCATTTGCTAAGAACACCCAAAAAGAGTTTCCGCATCAAAAATTAGAACATTGGAAATTTATTTCAAGAATTGGAGGAAATAGTAGGATTTTGCATGCTAATTACGCATGAATTAGCATAATCAATTAATAGCGCTTTGCATTAAAATAGATTAATACAGAACTTTGTAGATTACGTCCAAGGCAACCTGTGTGCCAAATTGTGGCCCGATCGACGGCCAAGATCTCAAGGGGGGTGGGGGCCTGGGATTCCCCCCCCCCCCATATGATCTCCCTAAATACTATTTTTTAGATAGTGTTAACTCAGAGTTAAAAGGTTATAATACATGCTATTTTTATCATGAATGAATGTGCCATTATTTTTTATATATATAAAAGTATAAAATAAAATCTAAACTAGAAAGAAACCATCAGAAGGTTTTAAAAATGAAACCTGCAGGAAAAAAGCTGGGTTTCATTTTGTGTTTCATACGCAATTATGATTGTCTATACATAAATTTTCATGTTTAAATATGTAGAAAAGATAAAAAAATATTCTGGGAATATTTTCCCCCACACCATTGAAATATCCTTATCTTCATACAGGTATAAAGAACACAGTGAATATCAAAAATTGGTCTCTTTTAATACCATAAGAAAATGTTGATTTGATTAAGTAGAGAAAAATCAAACCAGCACATGACACTGAAAATTTCATCAAAATCGGATGTAAAATAAAGTTGTGACATTTTAAAGTTTTGCTTATTTTTCGAAAACAGTGATACGTGTATGCACAATTCAGAGACGTGCAAATGAGACAGTCGATGATGTCCCTCACTCACTATTTCTTTTGTTATTTATTGTTTGAATTAAACAACATTTCATCTTTTACAAATTTGACAATATGGACCAACTTGACTGAACAATAAAAAATTAAACAATGCTAATTCCATATGTTCAGGGGAGGGGGAATTATTGTTGTTTCACTTGACTATGAGGAGAAAATTAGATTACTTCATAATTCATATAATAAAATACAAAAATAATGATTGGATGCCTTCATCAGTCTTTTTTGCATACCGACCAGGATGTGCATATAACTGGTTAGTGAAATTAAGCGAAACTTTAAAATCTCATAACTTTCTTATTTTACATCCAATTTTGATGAAATTTTCAGTGATATGCTTGTTGGATTTTTCTCTTTTTATTCAAATAAAATTTATTAGGGTGGACTTGTTCTTTAAGATTGATGCAGAAAATTTGAATTAGGCACCATGTGCACACAGTATCTAACATAAAAAATTCAAAATGTACCTTGAAGATCTTCAGGCTCTGAGACAATGATGTGTACCATATGCACATCATTTGAGGAGTTGACAATTCCATTTAGGGATTTGATATCCGTTGCAAGATGGATCACTGTTCTCGCATTAGGTGCATTCGTTCCAGGCTGAGAAGGGGATGAAAAAAGAAATGAATAAAACATATTCTAAAAAATCAAACATTGTAGAGTGATTAGGCACCTATAACTCCCCACGATAATTATAATAAAACAAGTATAACACTTCTGGCAGTATGGCCTGCATTACGCACTTCAATAGAGTAGCAGTGCTGACTTTTAAAAACAAGTATAGAATGACTTTAGGATAATAATTACAATTAAAACAAATTGGAACGATTCTGTCAAATAAAAAAAACCCAAAACATTCAAATGATTATAAAATACTATGTTCGTTGACCCTTAATTATATTTCACCTTGATCATGTGACCTAAGACTTGTGCAAGATGATTAATGATACTTGATCACACTTATGTCTACATTTCATGAACTATATATATATATATATATATATATATATATATATACTGTGTGTGTGGGTGTGTGTGTGTGAATATATTTATATATATATATATATATATGTATGTATACATATCCATAAACTTAAAGTGATTGGTTAACATTGGTTTGACTTAAAAAAAATCTGAGCTAGAAGGTCACACTTGTCACCTGTGTCTGTGATATGTTACAAAAATGAAGCCCAGAAAAAAATTGCGTTCGAAAATAATTATTTAGTGCTTCAAAATTTGAAATATAAAGTGACCGGAAACACCATCTTAATTTTATCCCATAAACTAATGTGTACTACTTAGGCGTCTATAAGAAGCCTATTTACAAAATCGGGGTTTGCCTTGTAGTTTTAGCTTTTCATTCTCAATAATGGTTGTTTTCAGGGTTTATTAGTTCTAATACATGCACTTGTACACATGTTTCATCTTGGTTTGAGAATTTTTTAAATCGGCTGCTCACAAAGTTAAACAATACCTTTAAGTTATGATGGCAATTCAACAAACACCCCCAATATGGCCAAAGTTCATTGACTTTAAATTACTTTTAACCTTAGTCACATGACCTGAAATTCACCCAGGATGTTCACTGATATTTGATTACTCTTATATCCAATTTTTTCATTAACTAGATGCATAAATTTTCAAATTTTAACTTTAAGACAATTAAACATGTAAAAAACTTAACCTTAGGTTAAGATTCCAATGTTGATGACGCTGCCGATATCGCTGCTGTTGGAAAAGTGGCACCTATAGTCTCACTCTGCTATGCAGGTGAGGCACAAAAAAGGGAACCATATCTTTTAGATGGAAACTGGCATATTTTTGAGACATAATACTGGAGAAAAAAGATTGTGCTAGAAAACCATTGGAGCCTTCACAGTACGATTGTTGGGGAGGGTTTCATCAACATTTTTATCTGACTTGGTAGATCTGACAACATTCCTTAAAATTATTCGACAAGTGTTTTATTAAATGCTCCAGGTAAAATACATGGTAGAGTTTTTTTGCGCAGTTTATGTAGCTCCTACGTTGAAAAGTTGTGCAACTGTCTCCTTGATAAAATGTCCTTATGATACTTAAGGGTGACTGTGTGTCAAATAAAAAGGTCTAGGATATCTGTATTATGCCTTACAATTGAATGTAGGACATCATAAGCACACTCACTGTATATCATGTTTCTTTGTGCTTAATATCCATTAGGATGACAATTTTTCTTGCAACTCTTGCAAGGAGGCAAGTGAGTTTATCAACCTCTGATTCAGAGGAGAACTTAATCCCCCCCCCCAAAAAAAAAAAATATATACATTTTTACTACCATGGGATTAAGGAAAATGAAACATACTTACCCTATCTGTGTTTATTTCGTGAATTGCAAGGGCTGGGATGGAATCAGTAGGACGATCTCGATCTAGTGATCGCTTTGCACTATTGATGTGATCTAAGAATGCCTCGGGGATCATTCCTTTTTTCCATTTTAGACCTGAATATTCAGCAAGTATTAATAAGAAAAATAAATGCAAAGTTGATTTGAATTTTCCAAGAGATATTGGAGAGGAATTAACAGACAAAATATTTACTTGCCAAGATTATAATCACATTGATTTCTAAAGAAAATTATGGATGTATGCATATATATCTAGAAAATACTTTGAACATGCATTTTAGATGTTGGTTTGGCTGGCCATCTATTTTTGTAGTTGATCAGATCAATCTCAATGTTCTGTAAGAAGGGGCCCTGAACAAGATATTTACACCGCTGAAAAACATCTTAATACAGAATCACATACTTGTAAATGCCCCCTCCCCCAAAAGAATGCTGTCCTCATTTAATAAGATGCCAGGGCTGGTTCACTGAAAATAACTTTAAAAAGGAGGGTGGGAGGCTCTTCCAAGAATATTTTAGCCAGGTACGTGTGATAAATTTTTCTCTTGTTACAAATTCATCACAAATTCATCAAAAATGGAAGTGGGACTCCAATGTCCATCCCCAAAGTCCAATCAGTTTGGACTGACTAAACATTCTGTATTTCAAAATATGCAAGCATACTATAAAGGAATGGTATATACATACCGATATACGGCTTCATTGCTTCTTCTGTCGTATGGGCAGGGTGTTTCGCCATGGCCTCCGCCCATGTTAGTGTGCCAACTCCTTTTGTGAAAAAGTTCTGTAGGTACTTCTTGGCCTTGCAAGCCTCTGCCTCCTTCATCATTCCTTTCACATTGAGCGAGGTGCAGGCTTGAATAAGAAGCCTATACTTTTCTTCTTCTGCAAGACCTTGAAGCTTCATGAAACACTGTTATGTAAAGAGATTAGTAGACATTTTCACATCTGGAAAAATAATTCTAATATTGTCAATTCTACAAAAAATAATATAAGATGTACAGTACACCATGTGGAAAGTCCTAGGAAAGGACTGTGAAAAGTAAAACTTAAGTAAAATGGAGAGGCAAAGCTTGAGAAGTACTGTGGTCGAGAGGCTTGAGAAAAGAGAAGGCTGGCTTGAGTCAGCGAGTGGAGATGTAGAGCAGGAGCTGGAGAGAAGAGTCAACGATTTGGCAGATTTGAATAACGTCTTTAGGGGTCATAATATCCCTTTTTTTTTCTTTTCAATGGCATTACATGTGGTGTACTGTAAACCGTTTTGAAGATTAACTATACCATAATGCAAACCTTCAAACATCATATGATATCAATTCTCATCCAAGATGATGGATCTGAAAATTATACTCACCTAATTTCTGATACTTTTAGAGCCAAATAATTATAATTTCAAAATTATCTTCAAAAATTCAAAATCCTACTAAATAAAATTTGTGATGTTTTTCAAAGCTGAAATAAGTTTAATGATCCCTAAGTGGCTTTGGAATTTGCCTACTGACCTAAAATTCCATGCATCCATTTGCTCATACCTGATATGAAAGTTTAACTAAAAATCCAAACCTTGGTTAAGACTAGTTTTGGTATTAAAGTTATAACAATTCCACAACTACCCCCAAAATGGTCAAAGTTTGTTGAACCTAAGAGACCTTTGACTTTGGTCATGTGACCTGAAACTAGGGCAAGATATTCAGTGATACACTATTACCATTTTTTTAAGATTCATGAACTAGGTCCATTTACTTTCTAAGTTATGATGACATTTCTAAAACTTAAAGGAGAATGAAACCCTTGAAACCAGCTGAATCCAAATTAAAGAGAAAAATCAAAGAAACATATTGTTGAAAGTTTGAGGAAGATTGAATGAATAATAAGAAAGTTATGAGCATTTGAATATTGAGATCACTAATGCCATGTAGACCCTCCTATTGGCAATGCGACCAAGATCTGTGATGTCACACACGTACAACTCACTCATTACTATAGTACTTATTTCACTTATATTCTCACTTTTATAGAGTCTATCACAAGGTGAGGTGTTCTCTTTATGAGAGGACAAGTACAGAGGTTTCACAACATTATATCATTGATGAATCGTTTGTCATATGATTAGAATGAGCAAAAAGAGATGTTTTGGGGTATATTTTCAGTGTCCAAAAGGGGAGAGTTGTTCATCTGTGACATCATAGATCTTGGTCGCATTGCCAATGGGAAGATCTCCATAGCATTAGTGATCTCGACATTCAAATGTTTTCTGCTTTCACAAAAGCTAACTTGCTCCTTGAGTTTCATTCTCCTTTAACCTTGTTAAGATCTCAATGTTGACGACGCCGCCGTCGGAAAAGCGGCGCCTATAGTCACGCTCTGCTATGCAGGCGAGACAAAAACAAAAGAACTAGTAAATAAAAATATTAAGAGACATCCTTGATTCACTTATTTGCAAATCACTGAGTTGTGAACATAATCACTTTATTAAAAATATGTGTGACATTTGGCTAGGGTGGACTTGATCTTTAAAAATAAGATTTTAATCCTGACGACACCCCCACCATTGGAAAAGCAGCGCCTCTCGATCAGCAATGCAGGAAAGAAAAAAACAATTTTCAACAAGTCATATTGACTTGCATGCTGGTACTTAATTTTGTTTTGGGGAAAGGTTTTAAAATATAACACACAAACTCTGGCAAAATATAATTTTCCAAATTTTTACCCTGTATAAGTTTTACTCCTAAAATTGCAAATCCAGAAAATTACATTTACTTACAAATTGTTTCAAGTTCCTTCCAGTTGTTTCTTGTACTAAGTTAAAAAGCTCCGTCACCTTTTCGTAGCATCTGCTTGAATAGCTCGCCAACTGGAAGGTCGGTTCAAGGGCCCTCAGAGACTACAAAAAGGCAATAAAAATAACACTCTTTATTTTTTACAATATATTTGACTACATTAATGGAATAAACCATTCATAGCCACTTAAAAAATAATCCCGGTATTTTGGGAACATTGAAAGAATATACTGCACCAAAAATATGAATTTTATAATTTAAAAAAATGTGAACAACATCCAACCCTCTCAAAAAATAATACACCAAAAAAAGGCTCAGAACAAGTTTCATTTAAAAGCATTCATACATGTATTGTCTAAATGGTTTGGCCTAACATAGCAGTCAGAACATTAAAAGCAACCCATCCTAAAAATAACAAATATTGAATAACTTTGATAATACTTAATCTGAAGAAAGATCTGATGTCAAAGGATCACAGCCTAATAGTAGAAATGCCAAGCATCAATATTTTTACTATAATATGGTATTTTTCTAAACTAAAATAATTTGCTTCAATGAATGTGCTGAAAGATTGAAAATGGGTGTTGGGTGTGTGGACCTCAATTTTCAATTCATTTTAAGTATACCACCCGTACTAATTGGAAATTTTCAATAAAATGACATGAATTTTCTGTAGAGTGCAGCATCATTTGCACTTTATATATTTTGAAATATGATTTCAGATGTTCGGAGTAACTAACTTTTCAGTCACTAACTTTTTACAACCACTATATAAATGTTTTTGTTGTTATTATGTTTTGAAATATAATGTCAGATGTTCAGAGTAAATATACATACATATACAGTGGTGTTAAAAAGTTAGTGAACCCCAACGTCAAAGAATTTTGAAATCAGGTCACAGAATATTACATTTGGTATAGTTTGTTCCTCTGAGCTCGCTGGATATTATTGCATTGTTGTCTATGTTCAGCACAAAGGAATGCATTTTCTGTTGGGTTTCACTAACTTTTTTAGCACCACTGTAGTCTGTTTTTGTTTGGGATTCTTTTTGACAGTTTTGTCTATTAAAATGAGAATCCTACAACATGGACCTAATATGAATACTTTTCCCATCTCTAGAAAACATTTCTGATTTATCCTGAAAAAATTGATTAAATGTACATGTATTTGATGGAATAGAGATTTCAACAGCATATTACAATCGTGATCTTGTGGTATCTCTTGATTGAATAATTTTACCCAACTTTTGGAACCAACATGAAAAAAATATTATTTCTCATTTTTGGACCGTTTCTCATCATGGACCAATATTATTTGTCATTTTTGCATATTTTGCTCACATAAGTACATGCATCGAAGTAACTATGTTCATAGTTGACATGTCCTTATTGTAGATATTGTCAGATTTCATCTACATCTTACTGTCATACTTACATTCTTTGCATCACTTCTTCCCAGGGCTACTGCGCAATGCTTCCTGGTAGGGGCAGTCATTTTGGGTGGGTGCGCATCTACTTCCAGGCCATGGTCGCTATATAATATGCTCCTGCATATTGCCACCTCCTCCTGAAGGCTCAAACCTTCTTCTACCGGCTGACCTATTCTAAACAGGGATGCAACTCTCAACGCCTCAATTCTATTGAGATTGTGATAAACCCTGCATCTCCATCCACGAGAAAGATGTCCATACCTACATGTACAAAAAAAAAATAATAAAAAACACATCTTTAAAATCATGCAAGAAAAAAAAGTTTGTTCCATAAAATTCAGGTCGTTGCGAAACCCAATGAACTACATTATTGAGCATTATACAACAAAGTCTTGCACATAACTTTTTTGGTGGGAGTGGTAAGATGCATGAAATTTGAAAAAAAAATTGGAAAGCGAGTGATGGAAACGACCGAGCTTGTCATTGGGGAGATTTGGCAATTTTTATAGTGGAATT
This sequence comes from Lytechinus pictus, assembly GCF_037042905.1. NCBI lineage: Eukaryota > Metazoa > Echinodermata > Echinoidea > Temnopleuroida > Toxopneustidae > Lytechinus > Lytechinus pictus. The sequence continues at coordinate 19,920,697 of NC_087260.1, forward strand.
AAAAGATTTTGTGCATAATTGGAAAGCACTAAAAATGCATTAAATTTAAATTGTTGCAAATTTATTCCAAATCTCTTCAGTTTTTCAATACTAAATAGCTGTTTTGGTTTCCCAACATCATCTTAAAAATGGGTATGCACGATGAAGTTTAACTCTATTTAATAAATATCAACCCGGCTATAGTACCCCTTTAAACTCTACATACCTTTCATCATCCACCAGCTCTTTGGATGCATTGATGTAGCTCATGCCACCGAGAACTTCATATTTTCCACTCTTCTCTAAAACAGGAATGACCATGTCTGAATGCCGACTCATTAAGAATTCCTTGGCCGCGACTATCTCCTTCCTTGCATATCTTTTAGCGTCCCTTTCTGGAGCACAAAGTTTCTTCAGTTCAATCTCAGATATCCCTGCAAATATGATACAACAAAGTTAAAATTGATAGTATAAACAATAGTAAATAGAATGTATTTTTTGTAGAAAATAAAGATAATACTGTAAAACTTTGAAACAAGAGTTTGTTAAAAGTCTAGTATTCTTTATATAGGCTAGTGCAATTTCTTAGAAACATGTTAAAAGTTAAGAACTCATGGTCCTGTATAAAAACTAACATTCATGTCAAAATAAATAATGAATAAATAGACACAAACCTCTACATTTCTCTTCAATTTGTGCATCCACATTTCCTGTAGTATTTTCCTCGATCTTCCTCTTCTTTGTTCGCGGCTCGATTGCTTCACTCTCAAGACTGGTTGAACTACCGGTACCTAAAGAACTTTCAGAGTCCTCACTGTCCTCACAATTATAAATGAGGTCCTCTGTGATGGCCTTAACAGTGGACAAAATGTCCTGGAGCCTCTCCTCAGGTTTCCCCAAAGTATCTGCAACTTTCTCCAAATCTATTTGATGGAACTTGGCAGTTGTTTGATTGCCATCACTAAATGTTATCTAGGAGAGAGACACAATGAAAATAAGCCATTAGAAATGAATATTGAATGTACAGCATGATCATTTTATCAGGTTACATTCATAATTCTGAAGTTTCAAATATTCTGAGGGTTCGATAATCCGAAAACGAAATAAAGGTTTGTGAGTCCGAAGGTTCATTAGACTGACAACGCAATAAGATTTGATAATTCTGAAGGTTCGTTAGTCCGAAAACTAAAAATAAGGTTTGTTAATCCGGAGATTCATTAGTCTGAAAATGAAATAAGGTTTGTTAATCCTGAGGTTTGTTAGTCCAAACACGAAATAAGGTTTGCTATTTTGAAGGTTCGTTTTTGTTTTTTTTAATTGTGTTGTAAAAAAAAAATTACAGGATATCATGCAGTAATAGCTTCAATAGAGGATGATACATGTGTATGTTGCGGTCAAATAATGTATGAATGTTGGAGACTGTGTATGTGTCACATATGAATAACCTCAAGATAAGGGGATTTTTTTTTAGGGGAGGGTGTGTCATTTTAACAGCTTCTGCTGGTTGTGATTTTTTTTTTAAATTCCTGTAGGAAAATATCCCTCTTTTTTCAAAATGAGATGTGCCCTTTATCGAAAGTAAAATCTCTTTTTGAAGTACAACATAATAGATTTCAGCTTAGAAAATCTTTTTTTTTTTGCTCTTCGTGCTTGCCTAGGGTTGCAAATTTCCGGGAATTTTCGTGGCGGAAAGTTTGCATGGGAATAAACAGGAATTTATTGGGAATTTTCAATAAATGTTGGGAACTTGCAAAAAGTAACAATTTTCTTATATTTATATACAGGAATTGAGAGGATTACCCTGGTAGATGGTGCTTGATTGTTTCAAGCCAAGTATTTTGTTAAGACAGCCAAACAAGGCAGAATTTCAATAAATTTCATGTAAAAGTTGATTTTTCATGTCTTTCCTTCCTCTTCTTTCAGCCCAGGTCTGCCACTGCAGGTTGATTTGAATGGATGGAGTGGGGACCATTGGTATATCCAACGTTATGCTTGTTTCTCTTTTCTCCATCCATTTGGATCAGCCTGAGGGGACTTTTTTATTACGTTTCAATTTTACTCTATACATGTAGCAGCGGTTTACAGTTTAAGACTGTAACATACGTGCGATAGCAGAACATGTACACTGCAAATGCTTTACACAAGTGATATACATTGGTCATGGAATGATGCCTATTGGATATTCTGAACTTTTTGCAGATGATGAGAATCATCATTAATATTATAACATTGTTGTTATTAACATTATTATTATTATTTTATTATTAATGTCACTTTATTTCATAGCAGAAGTGAGAACTTGGTGCTGTTTGAGGCAATACAGATTGCCGGTTCAAGCTTAAAGTTTATTTCAATTCAATTAACCCTCTAGAAATAAACACTTTGTTCATAAATTTTCAAAATACTATACCAAATTAAATGAAACTGATATGAGATTAAATATATCACAAAAGATATGAAATTAACAACAAGCTTTTCAATCTCAAACAAGGTCAAAGCTCATTTGAGGTCAAGAAACTTAGCATGTTTTTCCCCCCTTTGTGAAAAATTGTTCATCTTGATTGTTTTCAAAGTCAGCCATTTTATTGTTATTTCTTGCTCCGGCCCCCCCCCCCCCCTATTTATTCAGGGGTGGAAGGGGGCATCTCAGAAATAAATTAGTAATTCAACATTTTTCGTTCCTGGACCTGATTTTTCCCATTTAACGACGCGAGACAGTGGTGTAGCTTCTAGTGGGATTAGTCTGCTGTGCAAACCTAGTCTGCAGGCATAGACCCTGATTGAAACTTTAATCAACAAGTGGGTCTCCCCGCAAAGACTATCACATAAGATCTTGCTGTTTCCTGAGCAAGAGGGCCTTCAGTACACAAGACATGAGTATGCTGCACATTCAGACCCTTAACTCAAGTGAAAGCCTTGCACAGCAGACTAGTGCAAACCCTTCACTCGAGGAAAGTGGTATGAATATGCAGCCTATGGTTTCTGCTAATGACTGGTGTACAGAAAGTCCTTTTGTTAAACAGAAAGTAGTATTCGTGCCAGTCTTGTGTGAAGACCAACTTGTGGATCAAAGTTTCAATAAAAGTCTGTGCGTGTAGACTACATGTAGAGGGGTATGTTCTCTTAACATGTATTTATATTATGGCAGGTTCTCACATAAAAAACCCTTGACACATTTAAAGAAAAATGAAAAAATAGTATAATGCAAAGTTTTTGTGTTGTTTTTTTCATGTTGAATTGAAAGCCTTCATTTTGTATATAATGCTCCATCATGTACTGGATACATATACATGTATTATAATGTATTTATGTACAGTTCGATATTTTATACCCTGGGCAATTTAAAGAATGAAAAATAGTTTAAATCAAAATGGAAGTATAATATTTGAGGATATAAATTAATAATTTTGTATTTAAAGGACAAGTACAACCCAACAAAATGTTGATTTGAATAAAAAGAGAAAAATCTAACAAGCACAACACTGAAAACTTCATAAAAATTGGATGTAAAATAAGAGAAACTAATGACATTTTAGATTTTCGCTTCATTTCATAAAACAGTTTAGATGCACATCCTGGACGGTATGCAAATGAGGAGACTTAAGACGTCATTCACTCACTATTTCGTTTGTATTTTATTTTAAGAAATATGAAATATTCTTATTTTCTTGTTAATTCCTCCTTGAACATGTGGAATTAGCATTGTTTATATATGGTTAAGTCAAGTTGGTCCTTATTGTTAAATATGAAGGAAAATAAATATCGTATAATTTAAACAATAAAAACAAAAGGAATAGTGAGTGAATGACATCATCGACTTTCTCATTTGCATGTCACTGAATTGTGCATATCACCGTTTTGTGAAAAATAAGCGAAACTTTAAAATGTTACTTCTTACTTATTTCACATCCGATTTTGATGAAATTTTCAGCATTATGCTAGTTTGATTTTTCTCTATTTCTTCAAATCAACATTTTTCTGGGGTGGACTTGAACTTAAAAAAAAAAATTATCACTTTATGTGAA